>NC_060119.1:753392973-753708726 GCF_021461395.2 Schistocerca americana | reverse complement strand
GCCCATGGTCTTGTCGCTATTGATCGCTTCCTGTCCCAACATCCTTCAGACTCCAAACCCATTATCTCATTCCTTATAAACCTTAGTAACTTTATTCTAACTCACAGCTAAATTTCCTTTGAAGGGAAGGTATAAGATCAAATCCAGGCACAGCTATGGGCACCCACATGGCACCTTCCTATGCCAACCTAAATATGGGCCGCCTAGAAGAAATCTTTCTAGCCTCCTAAAATTCCAAACCCCACCATCTTGTTCAGATTCATTGATGATATACTCATGTTCTGGGCTCAGTGCCAAAGACATACTAACCTCATTCCTTCACAATGTCAACATCTCTATCCCATCCACTTCATCTGAACCTCCTCAACCCAGCATGCCACCTTCTGAGACTTTGACCACCTCCTCTCTGATGGCTCCATCCACACTTCTGTCCACATTAAACATGTCAACCACCAACAGTAGCTGCATTTTCACAGATGCCATCCTTTTCTATGCCAAAAAGATCCCTCCCACACAGCCTGTCCACCTGGGAATGCCATGTTTGCAGTGACAAGAACTCCCTTTCCCAGTATGCTGTAAGTCTCACCAAGGTCTTCACACACATGCACTATCCCCATTCACCTGCGGGTCCGGGGGTTAGAATAGGCCAGAGATATTCCTGCCTGTTGTAAGAGGCGACTAAAAAGAGTCTCACTTTTTGCTCCGATGAGCTCAGGTCCCCCTCTATGGTTTGACCTGCCACTTTCAAAATTCTACAGTAGTGCGGGCCAGATGTGGAAGGACGCCTACATGGTGCACGAATTATCCATAATGCCCTTAGATTCGATCTCCTGAATCTCTTGACATGGCTTTGCACCTCCACCTGCGATTCAACTATTTGGGCGAGGAACTTTCTGGGGTATGTCATCTCCTTCCATTGTCTCCTGTCCTCTTTTGCCCTCATGACAATATTGGATTTCTCTGCACCCAATATCCAGCACAGTAGCCAGTCTGTTGTGGTGGGGCCGTCATATATCCATTTGGTAGTAGCCCCCTGACAACACAGGGATTGCACTGCTGATGCCTGAGCTGTAAACTCCCCTCGTATGCCAAGCAGTAGATGCCTGTGTTCATGGGACATCAGGACTCCTGGCAATGGTCATCATGCCAGGTGGCCTGTGCTGTGGCTGGGTGATGCCCATGGGGAAGGCCCCTGATGAGAGTGGGTGGCATCAGGGCAGATGACCCGCAATGAAGCGGACTATGTCATCTCTTGGTGGTGACCGTACGGAACCAGCAGTCTCTAAGAAGGGCTAGATCAAATACAGTGCCGAAGGGTATACCCTAAATCAGGGGTGGGCAAACATTGCACGCGGCTCATGAGCGCACAGTGCTGCACGTGTGCTGCTCGCGTGCAATCGTCGACCGGGGCAGTGGCGACAGCCGGAAGGTTGCGGCAGTGTAGTACCAGGCTAAACTGCGGATGTTGATGCAAAGCGACCACTACAAAGTGAACATTGTATTTCAAGAACCGGAAAATGCGGAGTGAATCGAGGAAACGGAGAGGTGGAGAGATTTGCTATCTTTTAAAAAGGAATGGGAAAATCATTTTTTCTTTGACCAAAAACGTGAAAATTCGAAATGTTTAATATGTGGCAGTATTCTCTCTGGCCAGCGGAAGTTTAGTATTGAACGCCATTTTAATAAATTTCACAAGGACGAGTACAATTTATTGTCGGATTCTGAGCGGATGGGGAAACTGACTGAGCTTAAGAAGATACTAGATGAATGTGACGTAAGTTGCTGCTGTCACGAGATACCTGCGACATTCTTTTGTCATGTCTCTCAAATAACTGATTTAACATTGTATGGAGCACTGTTTTGAATTTTTCAGGACGACAGCAATGATAGCCCAGCGATACGTTTAAGTTATAAGATTGCGCTTAATATAGCGAGAGTTGGAAAACCATTTGCTGAAGGTGAGTTTATAAAGGAGTGCATCAATGACGCTGCTGATTTACTTTTCCCACTGAATGCAAATCAGTTTCGAGCTATCATTCTTTCTCGGTGGACTGTGAGTCGTCGTATAAGTACCATGAACAGGTGACGTTTACCGTCAATGAAGAAGTGCAGTGCAGGAGTTTATTCCATTTTCCATCGCACTTGATGAGTCCACAGATATTTCACACACCATGCAATTAGTGATTTATGTCCGCGGCGTGGTCACTGCTCTACACATAACAGAGGATTTTTTAGATATGATATCTTTAAAAAGCACGACTACCGGCGCGGACATCTTAAAAGCCATTGAAGAAGCTGTCGATTCAGCTGGCTTAAACTGGGAACGTTTGGTGTCAATGACAACAGACGGAGCACCTGCAATGAAAGGGGAACAAACGGGATTTGTTGGATTACTAATAAAAAAGCTACAGCGTACAGAAGAATCATTGTACAGCATCCACTGTATTTTGCACCAAGAAGTACTCAGTGCAAAAGCAGCAAAACTGGGGGATGTCATGCAAGTGATTATTCAGGCAGTTAATTATTTGAGATCCAACGGGCTTACACATAGACAGTTTCACATATATTTAGCTGAAATTTGGAAAGAGTACGGTGACATACCATACCACAATGAAGTCCCCTGGCTTAGCCATGGTAATGTACTCAAAAGATTTTTTGAGCTAAGAATACCAATAAATCGGTTTTTAAAGGACAAAGGAAGGTACAACCCCAAGTTAGAAGACCCAGAGTGGGTTGCCGACCTTGCATTTTTAGTGGACATTACTGGACACATGAATGCATTGAACCCAAGTTTGCAAGGAGAAAATCAACTAATTTGTGAAATGGCTGCAAAGGTGCAAGCTTTCACTAGCAACCTCAAGCTGTGGGAATGACAGCTCTCGTCAGGGAACACAGTGCATTTCCCTACTCTGTCTACTGTGCGAGAACAGAATTGCAAAGAACATGTGTAAGTACTTAGAGCAATAAAAGAGGAATTCCTCAAGCGATTTGGGGGTATATCACATTTATACCAAGCTTTTGAATGGGTCTCAAGAACATTTGCTGTTTCTGTAGATGATATTCATCCCAATTTGCAAATGGAATTAATAGATCTACAGTGTAATTCTCGTCTGAGAGACAAGTTCCTTTTGGCAAGACATGTAATAGACTTTTATCACAACTTTCCACAGCAAGTTTCCTCATCTCCATTGTGAAGCTGCAAAGATAATGTCAGTGTTTGGCTCAACATACGTTTGTGAGAGCTTTTTATTTGCTATGAAAATCAATAAGTCTTGGTTAAGAGCAAACATCAGCGATGAAAATTTACGTAACTGTTTGCGTTTGTCTGTATGCAGAAATTTTGTTCCAGACATTATACGTATTGTAAACTCCACTTGTGATAATTAAATAAAGCGTACCGTAGCTAATAGGTACTCTTTCAAATCATGATTTCTTTCAAGCACTCCTACTAACCTTAATCCTTCATTCAATAAAGCAAGCTGGGAAACCAAACGCATTACAGAGGAAGGAGACAGTATGGTGGGGAGAGGAGAGAAGCAGGTGGCCAGCTTGCCCCTGTGTGCACACAGAACAGCAGCTAACTCCATGCGTGCAAGTGCACTACACACGTGCAGGATTGCTGCCCGCCCCTGCCCTAAATTGTTTCCCTCCCTCACTACACCATGGGAGGAAAGTAGGGCTACAGAGTGGAGAGAGCCATATTCGCCTCGATTTTTAGTCTAAGGACGAACTGATGGGGACTCATTTCTAACTACGAAGCCTCTATTTTGCGTTGAACACCTTGAGGATAAGTTTGGAGAAGTGACAGTGCTGTCCAAGATGCGAAACGGCGCAGTCTTGATTCAGACAGCATCCCCAGCCCGATCCCGAGCGTTACTCGCCTGTGACAAGCTGGGTGATATTCCTGTTTCCGTCACTCCCCACAAAAACCTCAACATGGTCCAGGGGATCATTTTCCATCGCAATCTGCTCTTGCAGTCTGACAATGAGCTCCACACCACTTTAAAATCTTGGGCTGTAGCGCATGGGTTTCAGTTTTCGGCAGCCAAGACCCGCGTTATGCATTTCTGCCGGCGCCGAACAGTCCATCCTGAGCCGCGGCTTTATCTTGCCGACGAACTCCTTGCTGTGGTGGAGACCCACAGGTTTTTGGGGGTGGTTTTCGATGCCCGGTTGACTTGGCTGCCTCATATCCGGCAGCTTAAACAGACGTGTTGGCGGCATCTAAACGCTCTGAGATGCTTGAGCCACACCCGCTGGGGCGCCGACCGCTCTACCCTGTTGCGGCTCTACCAGGCGTTAATCCAGTCCCATCTGGATTATGGGAGCCTGGCTTATGGCTCAGCATCCCCATCTGCGTTACGGGTGCTGGACCCAATTCTCCACAGCGGGATACACCTTGCCACTGGTGCTTTCCGCACCAGCCCTGTGGACAGCGTACTAGTGGAGGCAGGTGTACCTCCACTGCGGTCCCGACGCCAACGTTTGCTGGCCGCTTATGCTGCCCATGTTCTAAGCTTGCCCGGGCATCCAAACTATCGTCTCCTGTTCCCGCGGTCGGTCGTCCGTATGCCAGAACGTCGGCCCCGGTCTGGTTGCACAATAGCGGTCCGCGTCAAAGAGCTTCTCTCTGGGCTTCAGGTTTTCACTGTTCCACCTCCTTTCCGGGCTACTTTGCATACACCCCCATGGTGTGTTCGCCGCCCTTGCCTTCGGCTCGACTTGGCACAGGGCCTAAGGACTCAGTCCCTCCAGAGGCCTTCCGCCGCCGCTTTTATTCCATCCTGGCCACGTATCAGGGCTCTGGTGTTGTTTACACTGACGGTTCGATGGTTGCTGGTCGTGTCGGATATGCGCTCACTCTAGGGGACCATTCCGAACAACGTTCTTTGCCGGATGGCTGCAGCGTTTACACTGCTGAACTGGTCGCCATCTTTCATGCCCTTGAGTATATCCGCTCCTGCTCAGGTGAGTCCTTCGTCATCTGTAGCGATTACCTGAGCGGTTTACGAGCTCTCGACCAGTGTTTCCCTCGTTCTCGTCTGGTGATGGCTATCCAGGAGTCTCTGCATACTCTAGCCCGTTGCGGCTGCTCTGTGGTCTTTGTGTGGACCCCCGGTCATGTCGGTATCCTGGGTAACGAACATGTTGACCGCCTGGCGAAAGAGGCCACCAGTAAGCCATATCTGGACGTTGGCCTCCCAGAGACTGATTTGCGGGCAGTCTTCCGCCGCAAAATCTTGGCGCTATGGGACGATGAATGGCGCGAACTGACAATGCGCAATAAACTCCATGCTGTCAAGGAGACGACGGCTGTGTGGCAGTCGTCCCTGCGAGCCACTCGCAGGGACTCAGTAGTTCTTCGCCGGCTCCGCATTGGCCACTCCCGGCTGACACACAGTTATTTACTGCGCCGGGAGGACCCTCCTCTGTCGCTGTGGGGCGGCTTTGACAGTGGCCCACATTTTGCTGGCCTGCCCCCTTTTAGCTGTGGTCAGGCAGACATTTGCGCTGCCTGCTACGCTCCCTGCCCTTTTAACAGACGACTCCACTATGGCTGACCTAGTTTTACGTTTTATTCGGGCAGGGGGATTTTATCATTTAATCTGAGTGTTTCTGTTTTATTTTATTGTTTTGTGTTGATTCTGGCCTTTGGCCTATGATTTTAAACTGATTTTTTAATGTGTTTCTAAGTGGTTGGCTTTTCCTTTTTTATTTCTATGGTCGGCCAACCACCGTCAAACTCTGTGTGGTTTTAGTTCGTTTTGTCTTTTCTTTGTCTCAGTTTCTCTTGTTCTGTATTGTCTGTGATCTCTTCTGTTCCTCGTTTTTATTCTCTGTGGGTGTTCTTTGTATTTGGAACAAGGGACCGATGACCGTAGCAGTCTGGTCCCTTTAATCCCCCAAACCAACCAACCACTTTAGAATGTCGGGGTGTTCGTTTCATCTGGCGCGTTTACAGGGGAGCCAAAGACAACAGGGTTGCTACCAGTGCCTTCATCTTTGGCTTTGAGGGTGATTCATTGCCTGAAAGATCAAGGTGATGGTTTTTCCCCTGTGACCTTAAATCATACGTCCCTCCCCCTATGCGGTCCTGTAAGAGCTGGAAGTTCGGGCACGTCTTCCCGCTGCACTTCCAGTGCCACATGTCGAGACTGCGGATGTCCACTGCACCCAGACACTCCATGTGCGCCTCCTCCCACTTGCACCAACTGTGGAGAGCACCACTCCCCGTGCTTGCCAGACTGCCCAGTACACCAAAAGGAGCAGAAAATCATGGAATACAAGACCCTGGACCGGATGACTTACACAGAGGCTAAACATAAATTTCAAAGATTACACCCCATTTAGTTGCTGCCGACATATGCTGCAGCTACATCACCATCACCATTGCCATCCCAAGTGACAATGGTTCCTCAATCTGTACCACGAACAGTGGTCCCTCTGAGCCACCAGAATACATCTGCCCCCTTGATAGTAAGGGGCAAATCTTCCTCTGTGGCTCCCAAAGCACCTATTTCGGGAGCAAGCCCCTCCCCCAAATGCAAAATGCAGGGGACATCGGTCCCTTCTCACTGCTGGAGAAGCAACATCCTCCGCCGGGTCCTCTCACGTTGAAGGGGTTCCTTGGGGCCCTCTATCCCAAGGTCTCTGCTAATGCCATGGCGGGCACTCGCCAGTGGCTCAAGGAGCCAAAAACTGCTGATTGAAGAGCTTTATGGTCTTCCTCCATGCCTGAAGCTGCTTTGGAGAAATTTTCTCAGAAAGCTCGTAAAGAGAAGCGAGAGAGCAAGCAAACTAAGAAGTCTGCTAAGAAACAGGACCCTCAGGTGGCCCCAACACCACCACTCCCTATCAATTCTGCATCTGAGGATGCAGTGGAGATCTTAGTGTCCCTGCAGACCTGGATCTCACTGCCTCATTCACCATAGAAATGGCTACAAATACTCTATCGGTGGCAGCAGGTGACCCTGAGACATAACCTGCCTCCTTTTGCGCCTCATGCTTTCCCAGCATCGTGATAACGTCTGTTAAGCTTTACACCTGCTTTCTGCATTGCCCTACAAGAAACTTTGTTCCTGGAAATGCAGACCCCTGCCCTCCACGGCTATAGGGGACATTACAAGAACCGTAGTGACTCTAATAGAGTGTCAGGTGGTCTCTGTGTCCTGAACTCAGTATGTAGTGAATCTCTGCCCCTCAAACCCTCTTGAAGCTGTGGCTGTCAGGATAAGGATGATGCAGGAAATAACTGTCTGCAACATGTATCTTCCTGCAGATGGTGCAGTACCCCTGAATGCATTGGCTGCACTGGTTGATCAGCTCCCTAAACCTTTCCTACTTTTGGGAGATTTTAACAATCATAACCCCTTGTGAGGTGGCACCATGCTTACTGGCCGAGGCAGAGATGTCAAAATTTACTGTCACAACTTGGCCTCTGCCTCTTAAATACAGGTGCCCCCATACCATTTCCCCATCTTCCTGTCATTGCCCCAGTGTCAGGCCCACGGATACCTGCCCAGATGGGCTTTAAACAAGGCAGACTGGGAAGCCTTCACCTCTGCTGTCACCGTCGAATCTCCCCCATATGGTAACATCGATGTGATGGTTGAGCAGGTAATTACAATGATTGTTTCTGCAGAAGAAAACACAATCCCTCATTCTTTAAGGTGCCCCGGCGAAAGACAGTCTCTTGGTGGTTGCTGGAAGTCATTGAGGCAATTAAGGAGTGTCAATGAGCTCTGCAGCGACATAAGCGGCACCCTTTCCTGGAGCACCTTATAGCCTTTAAACGGCTCCGTGCCCGCTTTCGCCAGTTTATAAAACGACGGAAACAGGAGTGTTGGAAGAGATACGTCTCGACAATTGGGTGCCATGTCACCTTCCCAAGTCTGGGCAAAAATCAAATGAGTTTTCTGGTACCAGACCCCAACGAGTGTTCCCAGTGTTTACATAAATGGCGTGTTATCTACTGATGCAAGCGCGATTGCCGAGCACTTTGCCAAGCACTGTGCTTGTGCCTCTGCATTGGAGAATTACCCCCCAGCCTTTTGCACTCTCAAGTAGTGAATGCAGGGGAAAGTCCTCTCGTTCACTATACGCCACAGTGAACCCTACAACGCTCTATTTACAGAGTGGGAGCTCCTCATTGCCTTTCACATTGCCCCACAGAGCTCCTGGGCCAGATCAGATCCACAGTCAGATGATTAAACATCTCTCATCTGAGTACAAGCAACATCTCCTCATGATCTTCAACCAGATCTGGTGTGATGGTGTCTCTCCATTGCACTGGCAGGAGAGCACCATCATACCAGTGCTCAAACCCTGAAAAAACCTGCTTGATGTGGACAGCTATCAGCCCATCAGCCTCACCAACATTCTTTGTAAGCTACTGGTACGTATAGTGTGTCAGCAGTTGGGTTGGGTCCTGGAGTCACGTGGCCTACTGACTCCATGCCAGGGCAGTTTCTGCCTCGGTCACTCTACCACTGGTAATCTTGTGTCCCTCGAATCTGCTATCCGAACAGCCTTTTCCAGGTGCCAACACCTTGTTGCCGTCTTTTTTGATTTACGAAAAACGTATGACACCACTTGGCGACATCATATCCTTGCCACATGTTGCTTCCTTAGTGTTGCTTCATACTTTCCGTGTCCAAGTTGGTGCCTCCCATAGTTCCTCTGATATCCAGAAGAATGGGGTCCTACAGGGCTCTGTATTGAATGTGTCTATTTTTAGTGGCCATTAATGGTCTAGCAGCAGCTGTAGGCCTGTCTGTCTCACCCTCTCTGTATGCAGACGATTTGTGCATTTCGCACTGCTACACCAGTACTGGTGTTGCTGAGCGGTACCTACTGGGAGCCATCCACAAGGCGCAGTCATGGGCTGTTGCCCACAGCTTTGACTTTTCAGCCACAGTGTCATGTGTTATGCACTTCTGTCAGCATCGTACCGTTCGTGCGGAACCAGAACTTCACCTTGCTGACAATCCCCTCACTCTAGTGGAGACACATCGATTTTTAGGGCTGGTTTTCGACACCTGATTGAGGTGCTGGCAGCACCTCAATTCCCTCTGCTGCCTGAACAACATCAACTGGGGTGCAGATTGCTCTATGCTGCTGCAGCTCTACAGAGCCCTTGTTTAATCCCGCCTTGACTATGGAAGTCTGGTTTATGGTTCGATGGCGCCCTCAGCATTGCATTTACTTGACCCAGTGCACCACTGTGGTGGTCGACTAGCGACAGGAGCTCTTATGACTAGTCCGGTGACCAGCGTCCTGGCAGAGGCTGGAGTCCCTCCATTGCAGGTCAGGCGTGCACAACTCTTCGCCAGTTATGTTGCACACGTTCGTAGTTCTCCTGCACATCTGAATTATCATCTCCTTTTCCCCACCCATGGTGGTTCACCTCCCGCATCGGTGGCCCAGGTCAGGGCTTACAATTTTGTATTTCACGTCCATTCCCTTCTTTCTGAACTGGAGTTCTTACCTTTACCATCTATACTCAGGGTCTATTCACGTACACCTCCATGGTGTACATCTAGGCCATGTCTTCGCCTAGACCTTTCACATGGCCCAAAGGACTCAGTTCACCCTGCGGCTCTCCTCTGTCACTTCCTCTCAATGACTCTTGACATGTACTGAGGCCATGAAGTGGGTTATACTGACATCTCGATGGCTGATGGTCACATCGGCTTCGCGTATGCCCATGGAGGACATATTGAGTGGCATTCCTTGCGTGATGGCTGCCGTGTTTTCACTGCAGTGCTGGGTGCTATATCTCATGCTCTTGAGCATATGCGTTCATGCCCTGGAGAGTCATTTCTTCTGTATACTGACTCCTTGAGCAACCTAAAATCTATTGACCTGTGCTACCCTCGTCATCCTTTGGTTGTGACCATCCAGGAGTCAATCTGCACTGGAACGATCTGGTCATTCACTGGTGTTTGTGTAGACCCCAGGACACATCGGAATCCCAGGCAACGAACTTGCTGACAGGCTGGGCAAACAGGCTACATGGAAGCTACTTATGGAGATCAGCATTCTGATAACTGACCTGCGCTCGTTTTTACGCCGCCTGGTTTTTCGGCTTTGGGTGATGGAATGGGATAGTCTCCGTACGCACAACAAACTGTGTGCCATTAAGGGGACTACGAATGTGTGGCAGTACTCGTGCGGGCCTCTCGCAGGGATTCTGTGGTTCTCTGCCAGCTCCGCATTGGCCACACTGGGGTAACCCATGGTTACCTCCTACACCATGAAGACCTGCCTCAGTGTTGATGTGGCGCCCGGTTAACAGTGGCCCATATTCTGGTGCATTGTCCCACTTTGACTGCCCTGCGACG
The DNA here is from genome assembly GCF_021461395.2 of Schistocerca americana. NCBI lineage: Eukaryota > Metazoa > Arthropoda > Insecta > Orthoptera > Acrididae > Schistocerca > Schistocerca americana. The sequence continues at coordinate 753,698,383 of NC_060119.1, read as the reverse complement.
AAATCTTTGGTTACTGGACTCGTTGCCACTAATTTTATCTGACAGTGCCTCATTGGCTGATTTACTTTTACGTTTTATTCATGAGGGTGGTTTTTCTCATTTGACCTAAGTTATAGCGCATATCCTGTCCCTCTGTGTCGTCCACCCTAGTGCTTTTAGTGTGGAGGTTTTAATGTGTTGCAGAGTGGTTGGCTTCTCCTTTTTATTCTCATGTTCAGCCAGCTATGGTAATCTGTTTTGTCGTTTTAATCTCTTCTACCTGTTTCTTGCGTTTCTGTGGTTTTCTTCTCTCCTTTTATCCATTCAAGTATTTGTTGCCCATCTGTCGTTCTTGTGGTTTTTCCTTTCTCTCTGTATTGTGTTGTCAGTCTCGTTTGTTTTATTCTCACCCTTGTGGCATTATTTTATTCAGAACAAGGGACCGTTAACAAAGCAGTTTCGTCCCTTCTCCCCTCTTTTAAACCAACCAACCATTATCCCCACTTTCTAGTCCGCGCACAATTTTTCACACCATTTCCGTACACATTCCCAACGCTCCCATCACGCCCAAGATCTGCCAGAAAAGAGTGCCCCCTTCCCTTTGTCATCCAGTACCATCCCAGACTGGAACAAATGAACTTCATCCTTTGTAAGGGCTTTGATTATCTATCATCATGCCCTGAAATGAGGGATATCCTACCCAAGGTCCTTCCCACCCCTCCTAATTTCGTGTGCTGTCACCAACTCTACCTCCGCAACATACCAGGCCATCCCTATACCACTCCCAATCTCAACCCCTTGTCACAGAGAACATATCCCTGTGGAAGACCCAAGTGCAAGATCTGCACAATTTACACACCCAGCATTTCCTATTGCAGTCCTGTCACAGGCTTGTTTTACCCCCTCAATGGCTGGGCCAACCGTGAAAGTGGCCATGTCATATACCATCTCTGCTGCATTCATTGCACAGATTTTTTATAATGGTACAACTACCAACGAGCGGTGCAGCAGGATGAATGGTCTGTGCCAAACTGTGGTCATGAGAGAAGTAGTTTGTGGTCAGAGCTGATGATGGTAGTGGTCATGTGTGCATGAGGAGTGCTTGCTTGTGTAAATGTGTAAGTGTTTTCTTTACTGGGGAAGGCTTTGGCTGAAAGCTAAAGTGTGTAATAATCTTTTTGCTGTGTCTGTTGCAACTCAACAGGTCATCCTTACAGTGAGTAGCAATCTATCCTTTTCCTAATGTTGTTGATATTCCAACCTGGAGTTTCCATTGTCAGATTATGTTTACCTACCAACTCTGATATATTATTGAGTTTTTTTTTTTTTTTTTTTTTTTTTTTTTCGCCTTGCATTTTAGGTAGCGTTTCCTTTAGTTTGTTGCCCCCTTCACAGGCAAAGTAAGAGTTCATTATATTTTGAACTTTGACAGTGTTGTGTGTTCCTTGCATTTTTTAGTAGTTTTGAAAGGTTGCTGTAGAGCTTTCTTTGTTAACTTTATCTCATTCAGTGTCATTCCTGCAGAAGTGAACTGAAAAAACATTGACAATAAGTTCAGCAGAGGGAATAAGATTTTAAAGTTAGCATAGCTGCAACTTCCATGTTTCAGGAATAGACAGATGATTTGTAGTGTCAGTTCACTGCATTTGTAAGAGCCCAACTAAAATTGTCATTAGCGTTATCTCCCATGTGCATTGCTTCTTAAAAAAAAGTAAGTCTCATTCCAAAGACTGTTACTTTCAAGCATTCATTTAGGTAAGGCTCTGAACTCAGCAGTGCTTTTGTAGGCCTTTCTCTGATCTGACTTGGGTTTGGAGCTCCCTATAGGTAAATGTGGACTCTGCTCTACAATATAGCTGCGAACTTCTCACGTATGCAAATCACTGTAAAGGTGAATGCATTCATAAGTATTTATTTATTTATGTCTTTATGTATGTAATTTTTTATTTGTGTATTATTATATTATCAAACAAATTATTGTATTTTTTAAAAGGGTTGTACTATGTATACTTTTTCAAAAGTTTACACTATCGCAGTTGTTTCATTATTCAACCAGTTTACAATTAACGGTACTTTAAGACTACTAAGGAACGAGGAAAACAAAATGAGAATTGATAATACCAAATTAACTGCTAAATGAAATTAAAACAAGAGGAGGAAGTAAGCATGAGTGACATCAGATGAGCTCACATGCTAGCTGGAATCTGCTCCTTGTGTTAATAGCATTGGATGTATCATTTGTTAGTACAAACATCATTTGATGCTGTCTGTATATACTACCAATTGCTGTAATTCCCACAGTTTCCACTGGAAACAATAATTTCTTAGGATATTTCACCCTCATCACCACTTGTGTTTTCCAAGTCAACAGATTGTCAAAACAAGTTAAAAATATTGTTTTGCGATCCACTGCCTAGCATTCAGGTGCCATCTGCTGTGCTGCCAGTGGCTGTTGACAACGCAGCGGATCGGGCCATTGGCTTAGCAGTGGTCATGATGAAATTGGTGATGCAGGAGAAGGTGACACACTACTGCCATTTGTTGAGTCTTCCAGCGTTGCTGCAAGTAACATTTTACTAATTACATCATCACTCAAACTTTCACTTTCATTATCACTTGCACTGTATGTATTGCATGCTCGGAACCTATTTTGCAAACTTGCCTGATTCCTACAGAAATATTTGCTGTACAGTTAATAGCAAATGGCATCTATCATGCTATTCACAATTTCCCACAAACCTGGGTCTTTATAATTACTATGTTTAATCAGTATTTTGGTATTGTCTCTGATCAGTGTGGATTGTAGAATGGACAGCAGAATACAGTTTGATCTGGGAGAATGAACCATTTGGCTTTGACTTACTTCTGACTGTCAGTCTTGGATTTTTGACTCATTGACCAAGATAATGGATGAGAATTGTTGCAACTTCAATCTGTACTAGATGTTTGTGAATATTTTATAGACAAACCAACTACTATCAGACTAGTTCCAGTCGCTTTGCCATGTTTCACATACCAGTGCCTCAGCTGGAATTTTGTGCAAATTTGTTTAGGCAGTACCTATATCTTGCTCTTCTTGAGTTATTTTCTAGTATCAAGATATAGTTGAGGCAGTGTCTATTGGAAATTAATCTAAAAAGTAGGACAGTGAGTACTGTGGTGGATCCACATGTTTCAGTAAGCATTGTGAGTTAACCATTCAGCCCTCTGTATGATACTGAGCATGGTAGAGATGATGCATTTAAGCACTGCCTGTGAAGCTTGGTGACTGCTATAAAAAAGACATTGTCATAGGTTCTGATTGTCAGCAGTTGTATTCTGTTGGTAGCACTCCTGTTACTATTACCTTATGCATCACTTTGGCTGCATTGATAATGTGCTGCTCAGTGATTATTTTTTTGTGTAGATGAACCCAATGATATGTACATTTGCCTGCCTAAGAATAAGGGGAACCATATCTATATTTATTCTTTGGTAGCATTTATGTTGTGTTGTTAACAGATACTGACAGTTAATTGTCTATTCAGTACAGCTGCTGCATTCAACCAATATCTGTACTTGCCTTCTGTTCTACCAGCAAGTCACCTGCTTATGCTCATCCATAAATGTGCATATGGGTTTCAGTGCATATATCCCAAAAAATTTGGGACACAAGTCATCTCCTGTGGGTAACCTTAGGTGTAATGCATTTGATAGCCCTATTATCCCTTGTGGTCTAGTGGCTCCATATCACGGGGTCCCGGGTTCAATTTCAGGTCATGTTGGGGACTGAATGTTTGTGTTGTCTTCATCATCATCATTCATGACAGTGGCTAGATTGTAATGTGTAAAAAGTGGACTGTGTAAAAATTGGGACTTTGTACGGGCACTGATGACCCTGCAGTTGAGTGCCCCAGAAACCAAATCTTAGACACCAAAGTACAATGCTTTGGTACTCTGGAGGTGCACAAATATGGCCGGAGGTGCCTGCAGTGTTGACCATTTGTTCCAACTGAATCTTTCAGGCTAAATTACGTACTAATGAGAGACCAAAAGGCATTTGGATCAATCGATTTTTGAAATTTTCTGAACATTTCTACTATTGTAAAGCAAAATCGATGCACATTCTGTGAGCATTTCCGTAAAGCGTGAGTCATAAAGATGGAAAAATAATGTTATTCTTTTCTAATTTAAAAAACCTTTACTAACAATCTCAAACACTGGAAAATTCAGGATGGAATAATTACTATATTGTCAAAAAGATAGATAGCTATTCGCCATACAGAGGAGTTGACAAGTCACAGACAGACACAATAAAAGACTTCTAAACAAGAAAGCTTTGAGCCAAAAGGTCTTCTTCAGAAACACACACACACACACACACACACACACACACACACACACACACACACACACACACACACACACACACACAGACGACGACGACGACGACGACGACGAATCTCTCTGGCTGCTGAGGTCAGACTTGTCTGTGGCAATTAAAAAATATTTGCAATGAAAACTGGATTTTTGTTAGCAGTAAGTAATTAGAAATAAGAAGACCCATTTTTTCGCAGAAATGACAGATACTTGTTAATAAGCATGTATTTGACTAATTTTGTATGTAAATGACATAGGTATTTAAAATGAACACAAAAAAGAAAAAAATGACTTAAATGAGTTGTGAACTTGTCATACAGAATTACCAGTCTTGAGCGCTACCAACTTTTTTCCATCTTCATGCAGTTTACGTTTCACAGAAGTGCTTGTAGATCATGCACCTTTGCATAGGAATGTCTCGCCCAGGATCGAACCCAGGCCCCTTCCCTGCAGGTAAGTATTCTACCACAGGGTCCTGCTGTCTGTCAAAAAAGTGACAATGCCTTAGGGTATTAAAGACATTCAGAAAACTACAAAGTCGATTTTCTCAATAATTATTGAGAGCTGTATGGGACACCTTTGCAGATTGGTATGTGGTCCCCCTGTAAGCAGAGCACTAGTGTTATCAAGGAAAATTTGCACCAGTTAAGGCCCTAAAACTCTCTGCATCCCTGAAATAGAACATACAACGATGTTCCTAAACCAATCCTTGCAGTAATAAGCCATATAGGGATATAATACTTAAAATCTTCTAGGAACCCAACTTCAGACTTCTTAATGGAGTTTTGTAACATTTTGCAATCCTTTATGGTTTTAGGCAGTCATTGTATAGTTCCACAAAAAGTATATTACTAATTCAAAACTTAGAGAAGAATGCTGACACAACTGTTTGACACACAAGCATCTTCAAAATTTACTGTTAGTCTATGATGACATGTCTCATCTGTGCAGTGTTGCATGTATATCGGCGAGGGACTTACCTAGTAGAAATTTTGCTTTTTCATCTCCATTCTTGACTTGTACTTCCAGCCTGTACAACAGTTGGCGAAATCATTGGCATATTAATCATTCCCAATAAAAGTTGCATGATCCACATCAAATATCTAGTGCAACCTGCAAACAAAGGTAATTCTCACAGTGCTCCTACTGTACCTTGAATGTTACATTGTTGGGGTCTTCAGTCCGATGACTGGTTTGATTCAGCTGTTTGTGCTAGTTTACGCTGTGTGAGCCTCTTCATCTCTTTGTAACTACTGAAATGTTTCCTAGATTATCTCTGTGATGTGTTTTGTGGAGTAGTGCAGTATGTTAGTAGTCGGGTAGACTGCTAATGCCAAAATGCCTTCTTTTCGTTGTCCATGTGTAAACTTAGAAAAGAAATTTATAAAAAGAATAAAATCTCTCTCTCTCTCTCTCTCTCTCTCTCTCTCTCTTTTTCACTCTCACTCTCACTCACACCTCCTCCCCGTCCGCCCTCCCATCCTCTCCAAATCGGCATTGAGTTATACTGTGTGTGCCGCATATTGTTTTGCTTCTCCTTTTGACATGCACTAAAAACCTGACAAGAGGTCTGCACACTAGTAAATGAAAGAATTTTCTTCTTAGAAACCACATATAACATAACAGCTTTTTCCACACAGGAAATCCTTCAAACTGATCTCAATCTGCTTGACAAGTACATTTCAGCATCATTTGCAATGAACCCAGTTAAAATACATAGCAGCCCTAATCTCATCCTCTTTTTTTTCTGTGACTTTGTTGTGCAATGTCATGGGCATTATATTCTGTGAAGGCTGGTGCAACTCTGAGGCTTGGAGGAAACATTAAGAGCAGCAAGTATGGGCAAATGCAAGCCACTGTTGCCCCATCTAGTAGCAACACAGTCTCCCTTACCATCCAGTCAGCATGTGCATACAGAAAAAATTCAAAGTTCAGCATGCATGTCCAGCTTCAAGTGACATTAAAGAAAAGCATTTCAGTAATCGACACTTGTAATTCGTAAATCCTAAATACCTTATGCAACACATCACTTTAACAGAGTTGTATGTTACACTATACTACACCACCTCTCATCCATTTGAACCTGTGTATTCAAGACTTGACCTCCCTTTATTCAGTTTTTACCATCCACACTTTCTTCAATTACCAAATTGATGATTCTATGGTGCCTTAGGACTGGCTTCTCCGATGTTGCCCCATAGGCTGCGTGCACTTTTTAGCTCGTCTTCAGGCAGATGCAGCTAGTATAGCCCCTGATGCCTGTATTATGTCTATGCACATGTGCAAGTTACTTGGCCACCCTCGCCCACATGCACTCAACCGTTGCAATACATTTGTCTATGATATGACCCAGTTGCCTGACTGCCCACACATCAGCTGTTTGGCCACCCGTGCTTGTGTATCTGCAGCTGCCCACAGATGAGCACTTGAACTGGATCAGCTGCTGTAGGATATTTCCTATCAACCAGTCCCTCATTTTTTTTTTTTTAAAGTCAAGTTGTGCTACAAATCCCTCCCCCTTCCCCCGATTTTATTCAGCACCACATATTCCTTATCCCATCTAAACTTCGACATTTGTATGCAACACCTTATTTCAAAAGCTTATATTATCTTCTTTTCTAAACCGTTTATCACGTGTGTTTCACTTCCACATAGGGCAACATTCCAGATAAATATCTTCAGAAAATACTTCCTAACACTTAACTTTGTATTTGATGTTTGTTTTGTCAGTTGTTTTGCTGCCCAAATAGCAAAACTTGTCTATTGCTTTTAGTGTCTCATTTCGTGATCTAATTCCTTCAGAATTGTTCGATATAATTAGAGTGCATTCCAATAGTGTTGTTTCAGTTTTCTTGATATTCATTTTGTAACCTTGTTTCAAATCACTAGCCATTCTGTTCAACTGCTCTTGCAAGTTGTTTATCACTGTGGTTTAGTGATAACATTATAATTCTGTCACAGTTTTTCTACCAAATTAATCCTTTGTCTCCTTTACTACTTGCTCAATGTACATACAGATTGAATAATACTGGAACATGCCGCAATCCTGTCCCACTCGCTGCTCAACCATTGCTTCCCTGATGTGTCATTACACCCTTAAAACTATAGTTTTTTTTCCCAGCAGGCCGTAGATAATCTTTAGTTGTCTATATTTTGTCCCCATTACCTTCAGAATTTCAGAGTGTGATTCACTCAATATTATCAAAAGCTTTCTCTAAAATTGTAAATGCAGGTTTACCTTTCAACTAATCTTAAGCGTCAGCACTGCCTCGTATGTTCCTGCACTTATATGGAACCCAAACTGATCTTTCCAGAGATTAGCTTCTACCAATGTTTGTATTCTTCTGTAAACAGTTAGTGTCAGCCTTTTGGTACCCTGAATACTCCTGCTTTAAAGGCAGCTTTCTGTTCATAGTGGTGCTGCAACAGAATGTTCCATTCCTGGGGATATAAGCAACAGCAAAATTGCTGAGGCTGGCCAACATCTGAATCAGACATCTTTTTATTTGTAGTTTCACACATACCTGCTTAGCCACAAAACCATTTATTTTATTTTAATTTATACTTAACACTTTCACGTATTCATCTGGCATATAAAATGCACACTCTGATTGTAATGCACACTTATTTGTATGATTCTGTTGTTTTTGACATATAATTGCCATAAAGCAACTGCAGCAGTTATGATTTACAGTGTCCAAATTTCCATTTACATTTGTATGAAAACACGTATTTGATGATTGAGAGTAATTTGGTTACTAGTTGGTATAGATTGTGTGCCTACATATTTGTCATGCAACTCGTGGTTTGCTTTTGATACTAATTACTAATTTCTAGTTTTACTTGCAATGTGTATTGCGAATTCTTTAATGACATTACCTGTAATGTGTTATTGCAGTGATAATAAATTTCTAAGAGATGAGTCAAAGTACATTTATTTTTTATCTAATTTGCCACACAAAAATCTCTTTGTCGAAATATACTTTCCATACTTCAGTGTAGTATATACCAACCAAATATTTTATTTTTTTAACCCATTTTGTGACATATCTTTTTATGTTTTGAGTTAATGTGTTGGACCTGAAAGTACTATGTAATTTAGCTACTTAGTATGTGGCTGTTACTTATATCTTTTCTTCGTATATTTCTTTGAGGACATGCTCTATTTATTCCATAACTATAACTGTGGAAGCACCAAAGTGTTCAGGGGAGAACGCTTTAATACTAGAGAAATGTGGTCACAAAATCTCGACATCTTGTAAAACACTCCATTTTGCCTTTTGTTGTTAAAAATTATCATAATACCACAACGTGAACATTTGTGATGCCAATTATTTTACTATTGGGTGCAGCCCAAAAATAAGTTAATGTTGTTTCAAATTTAAAAAAAAAAATGCTAGTATAACTGTGAACTATATGGTTTCATTTTTACCCAGAAATTAGCTCCGACGTGGGAGGAACTTGCCAAGTCTTTGGAACATGACACATCTGTTGTAATTTCGAAAATTGACTGTACAGCCCATAGATCTGTGTGCAATGATTTTGAGATCAAAGGGTATCCAACCTTACTGTGGATTGAGGATGGAAAGAAGGTAGGTTCCGATATTATTAGTAAATATTAGTAGTGTGCATTTTAGTTTTTCATAAGTTAAACCATTTTCCTCATTTTGAAAACAATGAACTATTTCAACATATAAGGCAAATCACCATTGTGCGCCAGCAGCTGATAAAAGAGCAATTATATAAAATCTGATATTTATAGAAACAGAAAAATATATATGGGTCTCTAGCTTTCAGATTTTTAATGCAGTTTCTTCATAGAAGAAAGTGAAAGATTAGAAGTAAGAGGTAACACTAAGGTAAGAAGATGTTGGAGTTAACCAAAATTGAATTAGGAAACGTGTAAGTTGAAGAAAGGTGTAAAAAATGTTAACAAAAACAGGTACCAACACTGTCACCAATTCATCAAAATGAATATATAAACTCAAAATGAATTGTAGGGCAGAAATATAAAACAATACAGAAGGATTGAGAAAGCTTTTTTTTTTTTTTTTGGGGGTGGGGGGTTGGTGATGAAGAGTCAAAATTTTGGAGGAAGGAAAAAAATGATTAAGTTTTGGAGTGAGAGGAAGGAATATCACATAGAAAGAAAAGGTGGTAAGGCTACTGAAAAATATGGAGAGGTAAAGAGATAGAGATGAAGTGGATAGTAGAGGCTGGGTGTTTGTTGGAGAAGCATTTTCCATCCCAAGGGTTGGAATGGGAGATCAAAATTATCTGACCTATGAATATTAACATACCCAGCAACGAGACATTGGGTGTTACTTGTACAAACAATTTGTGTTGTAAAAACTGATTCTGATTGAGAATGTCAGTAGTAGGGTTCATGTGACATGCTTGTTCTCTTTAATTAGTCAGTTTTGTAAGGGTGTACAGACGTATGACCTTTCTAGTAGCAAATATTTAATTTACAGGAGATATGTAGAGTTTTTATTGCACAGAAGTAATTTTCATGCGCAATGAAAAGCGTAAATATTTACAGGGCTTGCATAAACGTTAATGTGGCAACTGACAATGACAAAACTGTAAACTGACACACACACACACACACACACACACACACACACACACACACACACACAGTTTCTGGCGTAATGGTATAAGTCAGATTTTGACTAAAATGAGTTAAGCACTGTGTTACACAGTAGAAACAGCACTCTTTTGGAAGGCATGGTGGTGTATCTCTTTGTATGCACAATAGCGTCACAAATGGCACTACAAATTGCATGTGTAATAATTTTTATTTTACATGTTATGGCAAAGTGAAGCAAGCCTGACATGCATCACAATGCCCTTCCAACACTGGGAAGTTCCCTTTTCTTCATTTTTGTTATTGTCGTTATTATTATTATTATTATTATTATTATTATTATTATGTAGGAACATTATCAAAACTGGTGAGAGGAAGTTTTTGAATTATAAGACAGACATATATTTCATACATCACTGCACATAATTATACTCAAGTATTGTTAATTTAAGGAGAAATTCATGGTACCCAGGTTGCCATAAGTTCTCGAACTCAGGGAATTTTAAATGTGCCAGGGAATTATTACTAAAAAAAAGGAAAAATCCCATTTTTGTCTCAGTAGATGAAATGATATGTTTACTGAGATGTCACGCATTGTCACTGGCTGGGAGCAGCTGAGCATCCGATACAATATTCTCGGAACCTTTTACATATTGTATCATAATATCATATTGCTGTAGGAACAGCATCCATCACATTAACCTACTGTGCAACAGACGACTACTCCTTAGAAAGGATAGAGCTTAATGATCAGTACAAACATGGATTTCTGATCCCCATATTAGTGTTTGAAATTTCTGAATACTCCATACAATTGCCAATAGTTCTATATAATTTAATTCATGCTTAGTTAGACTACGGCTAGCAAAAGCTATGGTTCGGTGTGCTACATTGTTTAGATCCCACTCTCTTTGAAAAAGTTCTGCAGCAATACCGTATTCCGAAATTTTAAACAGTTTGCCCATAACCAGATGATGTAATATGAGTGATTCAAGAAGCGCCCTTTTAATGTTTTCAAACACATCATTTGCCCCATGATCCCAATTCCACGGCACACCCTTCCTTAATAAATGTAAAATTTTTGGATCATTCAGTTCTTGACCTCTTATGTACCGTCGATAGTATCTGGCCATTCCGAAAAATCCCTTCAACTGTCTTACATTTCTAGGATGTGCACATTGTTTAATTGCCTTGATGTGTTCAGGGTCTGGTCTAATTCCCTGCACCCCTACAATATGACCTAAAAACTTAAGCTCTTGACATGCAAAATATGATGTAGATAGCTTCACTGTAATACCTTTCTCTTTAAATCTTTTCAGAGTCTTACTCAAAGTTAGATAATGTTCTTCCCAAGAAGCTGATATTATGAGGATATCATCTACATATATTATTAAATCTTTCAATAAATCTCTCCCAAACGCTTCATTCAGCGCACACATAAATACGGATGCAGAAGTATTAAGTCCAAAAGGCAGGCCATACATTGACATGATATGATTTACCATCAAATAAGAATGCTGTATACTTTTTTGATTCTGGAAGCAACCTAATTTGCCAATATCCCGCAGTCAGGTCCATCATGCTAATGGGTCTGTCTCTTTCTGTGTCTATATGCTTATTCAATGTCCACATGTCTAACACTAATCATACCCCACCTGTAGCTTTTTTCACCATGACCAAAGGGTTATTCATGACGCTGGAACTTCATTGTATTATATTGTTATCAATCATTTTGTTGATTTTCTCCCTAACTGCTTCTTTCAAACTTACCAGTATTGGATACAGCTTACAGAAGAATGGAGAGTCATCTTTGATTTTAAACTTACATACATAGTTGCTGATATTATGTGGATGATCGGAAAATAATACTTCATATTCCATTAGAATTTTATATAAATCTTGTTTTTGTTCACTGGTTAATATTATAGAGTCATTTACTTTGTCTTGTATGTCAGCTCATTGTGATACATGATCTACACTATCGACCTCTGGTGACAATTGTGCTGTAGCTGTTAATAGCAGACATTGATAGTTGTTTGTATATAAATGTAGCTGTCTGTCACAGATGTTATCCAGTACCTATTGTCTCCTTTTCCAAAACGTACAAGATTTTCCTCAAAATTTAAAATAACTTTAAATTCTAATAGCCAATCTAAACCATTCAGTACATCTCTGTTTATATTCTCTACTATTAACAGTGTTTGACATAATAAAATATTTCAAAAGCTACAGTTCTCTTGAGTTTCTTGTTTCACAACTTTACTTTTTGTTCCTGTTATACCAACTTTGTAAACTCCAGTTACTGGTAACAGCGGTAAGTATTGTTTAGTCTGTAGTTAATTAAAGAATGTGCTAGATATGAGTGATACTTCACTCTCTGAGTCTATAAATATGTTAACTTCAGCAGTCTTCACGGTCCCTGCTATTATTGGTTGTGGTTTACTGATAACTAAGTTTTGCCCTTGTAGTAGTAGTAGCAGCCATTCTTTTGTAGGTCTTTTGTGCGTGAAATTAACATATTTATCATGAACCAGGCCTCCTAGTGTATCTCTCTGACCTGGGCCCTGGCCCTAGATCCAGATCGCACCATGTTTTCCTCATTATTAGTAACTACTGTTTGGTTACCTAATCGAGATATTACACGACCATTCTGGATTCCAGAATTACTTGGTACAAATTCCTGCCAAGTTACTGGACCAAGAGTCGAAGGTGAATTATTCTTTTGATAATGGTCATTGCAGTTCTGCTTATTATACTGGTGTACTTTCGCTATGTTGACTTCATGCTTTTTGAAATTATTTCCATAATTCTTTTCTAATTCGAATTTTCCCCTTGATGTAAAGTTTCATTACGGTCTTTACTTAGGGCGTCTAGGGCGACGACGAAGGATAACAATTCTTCAACCATTTTCCAGCCACTACACAAGATGTCTTTTCTTGCATTGATGGGTAATCGTCTAATTAAAATTAGAACCAACCCTTCTTCCTCCATCAGCTTATCTAAATACTTCACACGTGTTAGATGCCAGTCAGAATATTTACTCATGGTACCCCAAGTGTTATTGTAATATTTTGGGTCCCACAAACCTGATATTAACTTCTCCTGGGCACTTGCGGATCAATACTTCTCCTTAAATTTCTTTTGAAAATCTATCAAAGAGGAAAAGTTCTCAATATTTACTGTGCCCCACTCGTAGGCTTCTCCTAGAAGGTAACCCATTGTAAATTCAATCCTTTTAGAGTCTTTCCAGTTTTTTGGCAAAGCTTCATTAAACCTTTTCAAGCAATGTGTCGGGTGCACATCTCCATCGGACTTGAATACAGGGAATTGTCTCAATAACCCTGAATTTGCTCCCCATTGCAAATCAGTGACTACTTCACTAGTTAATACAACATTAGGTGAAGTTGTCAGCTTTTCCACTTTGTCCTGGATAAGTTTGAATTCTTTCCACAAGTCATCTGTAACCTTTCAGGTATCTGAAAGTTCTGAAGAAACAGTAGGTGATACGTTCCAGGTGTTATTCTCTCGGTAACTCTTCTTTCTATAATTTCTTCGACTTGTTCTTCCAAACTACTTACATTTATATCAGAGTTTGCTATTTTCTCTTTAAAGCTTCTTTCTACATTATCCACTCGTGTACTTACACCTGTAATTTGCAGTTGAATGACAGGCATTAACTCACACTGCTTATCTACACTTTCTTTTAAAGTACTCAGTCCCTTCTTTACAGCATTAAATTTAACATTGCACACATTTTCGAAAGATCCTAATTTTTCATTGATTTCTGATTCTACATTATTGCATCTGCCTCAATCTCAAACTCTAACTTTTTTGATAACTCATGGAAATTATCTTTGTTTACTACTAAGGTCAGTGAATGTGCAGGGAATTAGTCAATTCATTCTTTAAATCTATCTTAAAGTTCTCTACTTAAGTATTTAAAGTGTCAAATTCAATCTTCAAATCTCACATGCCATCACATAGATTACTAAATTCTCTATTTTGTGAATCTACCTTGGCACTTAACAATCCTAAAGTTTCATTCTGAACGTCCAATTTAGCATTTAAAATTGTACTCTGAGCATCTGATTTATCATTTAAAGTTGTACTGTGAGCACTTAGTTCCTTTCGTAAAGAAGCCATTTGAGCATTTGAAGCTGCACTTTGTGCTTTAATTAAATTTAATAACTCGGTTCAGTCTGGCATTTCTCTACTGACTCTCATAGCCATAGTTTCTTGAGTTTCTTCCATTTGCCGTATGTTATCCATATTCTTAGGAGCTTTAGATCTAGAAAGCATTCAAAAACTTCACTCTAAGTATAACAACTACACTAATACAACTCACTGAACAGTTTATCCAACTTTACACTCAAAAAATAAAGTACTGTTTTATGCTAACCCAGTGTAGAGTTTAGGCTCCGTCAGCAAGCGGATGTGGAATCAGCCCCAGTGAGCAGAAACTGGTGCCGGTGGCGTCAGATGTAGGTTTCCGCACCAACATTGGTGAGCAGATGTGGAAGCAGGTCAGCACCAATGAACAGCAGCTGGTGCCGGCGGCGTCGGATGTTTTCTTCCATGTCTGCGGCCTAGTGATGTGTGTGAGAGCAGTCTACTCCCCACACTGGATATTCTTAGTCAAATTGCTCGTGGTGTATCTGTTCTTAGTCTAATAAGTTGAGATCTTCTCTCTTTTCTTTTAGCGTTATGACTTTCTTATGTCTTCCCTTTTGTTGCATTTACTAATTTTCCCCATTTGATTTTTAGTCTTAGTCCAGTTTCTCATAATGGTTCTCTCGCCTTGTTATACTCGGTTGCCATGGCAACACACAATATCTTCTTATCTCGTTTTTGTCTCAAAATTCCTGTTTTCTTCTGTCCTTTCACACAGGTCGCCAAGTTCTAACGCTTAGGACGAATTAAAGTGGTGAAGTATGTATGTAAACTCCCACTTCTTTAACGATATGACTTACTTGAGTTTGTCAGTCAACTGCTGCAACCTCCTTTTCTCTTCTTCTCTGGAGTATAATTGCTAGGAACAGGAATCTCTCAAGACTCTTTCTACTTTAAAAATAAGCAGACATACACAGTTTCTTTTGTTTCATTTAATGATGTATATTTAAACATCAAACTGTTACAAATCTCATTCTCCACATAAACAAACACTGTCAAGTAAGTCTCCTTGCATATCCAAAGGTTAGAAACAAAATTTATTTACACGTGAGAGAAAGTTGGCTTAAAAACCGAGCTCATTCTCATCCTGAATCTGAATACACATCTTATCCTCTCCGAGTCAAAGACAAACATAAATTAACAATATTCCAACAGTTTTTTTTTTTTTTTTCACTACAATAATCAAAATTATAAAACAGCATGGAATAACACAGTAGTTCCGTGAGTCTGCTGTGTTATTTCATTAAACTTGCATGGCGCAACCGGCAAACACTTTTCAGTGCTGTTAAGACCGCCATGTCTACAGTCTTCTTACTACAGGCTTCAGACTTGCACACACAGACAGGCGACACACAGTAGGTAGGCTCTCTCACACTTGTGTTTAAAATATCGTGTGTTCAAAATGGTAGAAGGCCGAGTGGTTCTAGAATTTACACGGAAATTCTCTAAGCACTACAGTGTCAGGAGATGTGAGGTGCCTTGATCATGACAGGATTGAGCCCAAACAAACTTAATGTGGACCAGATCATCACCCTAGAGTGGCCATCATCATGAATTCTGTAGGAGGAGATTACAGTGATGATACAAACATTGAATCAGAGCCATCGTTGAATAATCTGCAATTCTTCCAGTGATCACAGGCAAAGAATTCATCCTCAACAGTGATGTGTTATGTCATATAGATAATAGTTCTTCAGCTGTCACAACTCCTCAAGAAAATAAACTTTGCGAAAGAAATGGAAATGTGTGCAGCAATGATGAATACAGCTGTGTTATGTATTACGTCGTTATCAGGAGAAAGAAAACTGGCATTCTACGGATCAGAGCGTGGAATGTCAGATCCCTTAATCGGGCAGGTAGGTTAGAAAATTTAAAAAGGGAAATGGATAGCTTAAAGTTAGATATAGTGGGAATTAGTGAAGTTCGGTGGCAGGAGGAACAAGACTTTTGGTCAGGTGATTACAGGGTTATAAATACAAAATCAAATAGGGGTAATGCAGGAGTAGGTTTATAATGAATAAAAAAATAGGAGTGCGGGTTAGCTACTACAAACAGCATAGTGAACACATTATTGTGGCCAAGATAGACACAAAGCCCATGCCTACTACAGTAGTACAAGTTTATATGCCAACTAGCTCTGCAGATGATGAAGAAATTGATGAAATGTATGACGAGATAAAAGAAATTATTCAGGTAGTGAAGGGAGACGAAAATTTAATAGTCATGGGTGACTGGAATTCGTCAGTAGGAAAAGGGAGAGAAGGAAACATAGTAGGTGAATACGGATTGGGGGGAAGAAATGAAAGAGGAAGCCGCCTTGTAGAATTTTGCACAGAGCATAACTTAATCATAGCTAACACTTGGTTCAAGAATCATGAAAGAAGGTTGTATACCTGGAAGAATCCTGGAGATACTAAAAGGCATCAGATAGATTACATAATGGTAAGACAGAGATTTAGGAACCAGGTTTTAAATTGTAAGACATTTCCAGGGGCAGATGTGGATTCTGACCACAATCTATTGGTTATGAACTGCAGATTGAAACTGAAGATACTGCAAAAAGGTGGGAATTTAAGGAGATGGGACCTGGATAAACTGAAAGAACCAGAGGTTGTACAGAGTTTCAGGGAGAGCATAAGGGAACAATTGACAGGAATGGGGGAAAGAAATACAGTAGAAGAAGAATGGGTAGCTCTGAGGGATGAAGTAGTGAAGGCAGCAGAGGATCAAGTAGGTAAAAAGATGAGGGCTAATAGAAATCCTTTGGTAACAGAAGAAATATTGAATTTAATTGATGAAAGGAGAAAATATAAAAATGCAGTAAATGAAGCAGGCAAAAAGGAATACAAACGTCTCAAAAATGAGATCGACAGGAAGTGCAAAATGGCTAAGCAGGGATGGCTGGAGGACAAATGTAAGCATGTAGAGGCTTGTCTCACTAGGGGTAAGATAGATACTGCCTACAGGAAAATTAAAGAGACCTTTGGAGAGAAGAGAACCACTTGTATGAATATCAAGAGGTCAGATGGCAACCCAGTTCTAAGCAAAGAAGGGAAGGCAGAAAGGTGGAAGGAGTATATAGAGGGTTTATACAAGGGCGATGTACTTGAGGACAATATTATGGAAATGGAAGAGGATGCAGATGAAGATGAAGATGAAATGGGAGATAAGATACTGCGTGTGGAGTTTGACAGAGCACTGAAAGACCTGAGTCGAAACAAGGCCCCGGGAGTACACAACATTCCATTAGAACTACTGATGGCCTTGGGAGAGCCAGTCATGACAAAACTCTACCATCTGGTGAGCAAGATGTACGAGACAGGCAAAATACCCACAGACTTCAGGAAGAATATAATAATTCCAATCCCAAAGAAAGCAGGTGTTGACAGATGTGAAAATTACCGAACTGTCAGTTTAATAAGTCACAGCTGCAAAATACTAACGCAAATTCTTTACAGACGAATGGAAAAACTGGTAGAAGCCGACCTCGGGGAAGATCAGTTTGGATTCCGCAGAAATGTTGGAACACGTGAGGCAATACTAACCTTACGACTTATCTTAGAAGAAAGATTAAGAAAAGGCAAACCTACGTTTCTAGCATTTGTAGACTTAGAGAAAGCTTTTGACAACGTTAACTGGAATACTCTCTTTCAAATTCTGAAGGTGGCAGGGGTAAGATACAGGGAGCGAAAGGCTATTTACAATTTGTACAGAAACCAGATGACAGTTATAAGAGTCAAGAGACATGAAATGGAAGCAGTGGTTGGGAAAGGAGTGAGACAGGGTTGTAGCCTCTCCCCGATGTTATTCAATCTGTATATTGAGCATGCAGTAAAGGAAAAAAAAGAAAAATTCGGAGTAGGTATTAAAATCCATGGAGAAGAAATAAAAACTTTGAGGTTCGCCGATGACATTGTAATTCTGTCAGAGACAGCAAAGGACTTGGAAGAGCAGTTGAACGGAGTGGACAGTGTCTTGAAAGGAGGATATAAGATGAACATCAACAAAAGCAAAACGAGGATAATGGAATGTAGTCAAATTAAATCGGGTGATGGTGAGGGGATTAGATTAGGAAATGAGACACTTAAAGTAGTAAAGGAGTTTTGCTATTTGGGGAGCAAGATAACTGATGATGGTCGAAGTAGAGAGGATATAATATGTAGACTGGCAATGGCAAGGAAATCGTTTCTGAAGAAGAGAAATTTGTTAACATCGAGTATAGATTTAAGTGTCAGGAAGTCGTTTCTGAAAGTATTTGTATGGAGTGTAGCCATGTATGGAAGTGAAACATGGACGATAACCAGTTTGGACAAGAAGAGAATAGAAGCATTCGAAATGTGGTGCTACAGAAGAATGCTGAAGATAAGGTGGGTAGATCACGTAACTAATGAGGAGGTATTGAATAGGATTGGGGAGAAGAGAAGTTTGTGGCACAACTTGACTAGAAGAAGGGATCGGTTGGTAGGACATGTTTTGAGGCATCAAGGGATCACAAATTTAGCATTGGAGGGCAGCGTGGAGGGTAAAAATCGTAGAGGGAGACCAAGAGATGAATACACTTAGCAGATTCAGGAGGATGTAGGTTGCAGTAGGTACTGGAAGATGAAGAAGCTTGCACAGGATAGAGTAGCATGGAGAGCTGCATCAAACCAGTCTCAGGACTGAAGACCACAACAACAACATGTATTACAAGTTACCTGCAACAAACTGTGTGTAAATCAAGGGACATTTTGCAATGTGAATGTACCAAATAAGACAATGCAGCTATTAACACGCTGACCTCATATGAGGGAGAGTGGAGTTTGGCCAACCTTATGTGGTTTTTCCTGTATCACTAAGACAAATTCCGGGATGTTTCCTTAATCAAGGCCAGGGCTGACCACCTGCCGTATCCTCATAAAGCATGTTATGTATGTTGTGTGTTGTATACTTTGACCCATTGATTCCTTAACATATCTTACATCATACTGAGATGATCATTGGATGAGTAAAGATAAATAAAATAAAGAAACAGTATGTGTCAGGTGTACACACCAGACGTTTCAGTTCACAACATTAACTTCATTGCAGATGCAACAGATTTCAGTGTCAATGATGCATTACATAGTAGAGCTCATTGAGTGATGTGAAGCCATATATGATGAAATAGTCACTAGTGAAAAATGATACCTGTGACATTGTGGAGAGACCAACAAATTAAAGGGTAATTGATTGTAGGACTGTTTTTGAGGAATAAATACAAAAGACATGTCTGCCTGTGCCTGTATATGTGTGGATGGATATGTGTGTGTGTGCGAGTGTATACCTGTCCTTTTTTCCCCCTAAGGTAAGTCTTTCTGCTCCCAGGATTGGAATCACTCCTTACCCTTTCCCTTAAAACCCACATCCTTTCGTCTTTCCCTCCCCATCCCTCTTTCCAGATGAAGCAACCTTGGGTAGCGAAAGCTTGAAATTTATGTGTGAGTTTGTGCGTTTTTTTATCGTGTCTATCTACCAGCGCTTTCTCATTTGGTAAGTCACAGCATCTTTGGTTTTATATATATATGTAAAACCAAAGATATTGTGACTTACCAAACGAGAAAGCGCTGGTAGATAGACACGATAAAAACTGCACAAACACACACGTGTGTGTGTGTGTGTGTGTGTGTGTGTGTGTGTGTGTGAGAGAGAGAGAGAGAGAGAGAGAGAGAGAGAGAGAGAGAGAGAGAGAGACTCTGAACGACCTCTCTACTGTAATAATCCATTTGGAGCCATGCCATATCAATATGAGAGACTAGGCTATGATACCCAATATCCTGTCCTAATGAAACCAATCAAGGAACTGAAATAAGACTTGGTTCTATTCTTATCACTGCAATAACTTAGCGCACAATAATGTTCTCAGCTATGATGACATAGTCTGACATAGTTGCCACTGTAGACATGTAATGTTTATTATTTTCAGTTTTGGCTGTATCAACATGCTTACACTATGTCTCACTTTTGCACTTTTAGAAATGCATGGAACTAGTGTTGTCACCCAACTCCTCTGACAGCAATCTTATTCTACAAGTTTGTAATATGATTTCATATACACAGTATGATTACTGGAGAGTTACATATTTTTGTGTCCCTCTACACGAGTCAGCGCCAGGGATGGGTGTTAGCTGTCCATGTCATTGTAGTTCACCAACTAGTTGCTACAGAAGTCAGTTGCAAACTGAGTGGTTATAATTAAACTGGTGGTGTTCAGAGTGATGCAGTGTGTGCTTTATACATTGCAGGATGCTGGAGCATCATAGGTATGTTCATCATTCAGTGCACTCGTGGAGTATACTGAAAAAGATAATAGTTCCACTTTCTGCCACCAGGTGAAAATATAGCTCTGTAAGCAGTCACAGTGCAGGAAAAAGGGAGGAATATCAAACACATGATAACAGTGGTTAGTTCATTTATTTAGATATGGTCCCAAGCTACAACAGATATGGTCCCAGCAACATGTTGCATCCGTAACACTGAACTGTTGCTTCGCAGCATATCCAGTGTAAACAGAGCGATACATTGCCATATTTCAGATCAGGAAGAGTCTGGATACATTCCTGATAGACAGAGTCTTTAAGATGAGAATAGTGGTGTAGACAAAATTGTGTTCATGCAGAGCTGGAATCATGTGTTTCACTACGACGTTCTTATAACATGCTGACGTCACTGTACACCTAACGGGCCTGCGAGGTGTTGTCTCCTTAAAGAAAGACCAAGAATGATGCAGCTTGTGAAACCATACCACATAGTTACATAAGCTGAGCTTATTGGATGTTCCTGCTCAACACATGGTGGAGTAGAACTCCATGTGCAACAGTTCTGTGCGTTCACATCACAATGCAAAGTAACATGTGCCTCTCAATCCAAAGAACATTCTCTGACCACTTATCATCTATATCCATGTGTGCTAAAAAATCTAAGGGCCAAAGGCACTGTGTTGTAGCTTGTCTTGGGACTTCATTTAGTGCACATTCTGAATCTTGTGTGGATATCAGTGTAAAATGCACTGCAAAATCTTTTTGTTAACCGGGGGGAGAGCTTTCCTGTGACACAGCTGGAGCACTGGTTGCAAAATTTGAGATATGTGCTGCACGATTGGCTATAGCTACAGTAATTTCATCGACAACTGCCAAGGGAGTGGGTTGCTTCCCTCTTCCTGGTGCACCAACTAATTAACCTCTTTCTTCAGAGTTCTTGATCATATTTTTTAGGCCATTTTTTGACATGGGCCCTCTTCACAGCTCTGTCTGTTGATGATATTCATGCAGTGCAGCACTGCTGTTGCTTCCAATCTGCTAAAACTACTTTTCAAGCAGTGCCTAGTCTTACTTCTCAATAGCCATTGTGTTTTGTACTGGAAACTTCAACTTTCTTAACCCTTTACATCAACAAACACTTCACAAAAGAAATACACATTGTCAAGCGAAAAACAGAATACTGATGTCAAAACAGGAAACATTTCACATTCTGGTGGTAGAAAGTGGAACTATTATTTGTTCACCATACAGTGCGAGTACACCTATTAATGAACATACCTACAATGTTTCAGTGTACTTCAATGTTTACAACACAGACTTGCAGCACTTGGAACACTTGTCAGTTTAATTATAACCACCCAGCACGTGCCATCTCATGAACTTCAAAAATTCATGTTAAGTATCAATGTAACAGTTTTCATAATGTTTACTTCATAGTTAAATACTTCGAAGTACGGCGAAGAACATACAGTTTACTTAATATCTACTGATACTGAAACTAAGAAACATTTGCATGGAAACTAAAAATAAAAAAATATGGTATTAAACTTGGGGATCTGCTGGTTGAAGTTTAGAAGTCACATGGAGTTTATGCTTTTTAGGACAGCTAGTTTTTAGTATATATTTTTTGAAAAATGCCATGCAGTATTTTTCTTCATAAATGTTGTCATTTTAGTGGTTCTGCTCTCTACTTTTCAAGGTGGATAAATATCAGGGACCGAGAACGATTGAGGAACTGAAGGCATTTGTTTCAAAGATGGTTGGTTCAGATGCTTCCCAAGCAACAAGGAGTTCTGATGTACAAGACTCTTCTCCAGTTGTATCCTTCTCAGGAGAAAATTTTGAACATGGTATCGCTCGTGGACTAACATTTGTAAAATTTTTTGCCCCATGGTAAGTTTTGGTAGGCACTAAGATGTTTTGCTTATATATAAACAACAGTTTACCACTTATAGTGGCAGTTCATCTACTTTTTTTTCTCACATTTTAATTTGATTATGTGCTCTGTTGGGATTTAAGTAAATTTTGCAAGTGAGCCATAGGAATATAAAAGATTTAAAAAAAAGGTGTTTTTTTTTTTTTTTTAATGTTGACGAAACTTCAGTAATTATATGTGATGATGGCTATCAGTACAGAAGCAAAACTAATTAGGTATTGATTTGTTGTTTGAAAATTATTTGTGTTGTGAGAGGCACTGCTTCACCAGAAAGTAAGTGAAAAGGGGGGGGGGGTGACTTTTGAGTGTGTGAATGATTCGTAGCTTGAGTTTACTAACTTGGACACACTGTTGTATGGGTAAGATTACTGTGTAATTTAGAATGTCAGCAAATACACTGATTTATAATCTGATAGCAAATATTTTACAGTGGTGAATCTGTAAAATCAGTTCAAGATTTCAGTGAGTGGTTTGAGGGACTTCCTTGGTCAGAGAGGTGCTGTAGTTTATATAAGTTTAGTGCTAATGTCCTTGAAACTATTGTTAGTTGTGCATGTTGTTTCTTCCTCAGTGTGAAACCTATATCTTAGATGGATGCTTAATGCCTTTCCTCTTGTGCTCTGCCAGGAAGAAGCCATTGAACTCGGTAGCCAACAACTTTCTGTTTGCTAATGTTCTGCAGTGGTTTAGTTTTGTTCTAATGTTTTCAAAGTGACCTCATTGTCTCAATTTGGCCATCTGGTCACCTTGTACAGTGTCCAGATTTGCAGGGCATTCGGATGTGGCAGTGGTCAGATGGTGGACTGCGTGAGAATGTGAGGGCAGGCATACTCGCCAAGATTCCGTTCAGCCATTTCTAACCACCAAAAGGGAGTATTGTGTACCAAGCACATCACAACCGCTTCACATCTGTGCCTGCTATTCAAGAACAACTAACAGACTCCCTGCAACATTCCGTGTCATCCCACACCTCTGGCCAGTGACGGGCAGCAGCTGGACTAGAGGATTATTGTCCCGTGCATAGGCTACGGCTGCCATGAACACAACAACAAAAATAACTGCATTTGGAGTGGTGCCAGGACTGGGAGGCAAGGACTGTTGATAAATTGCATTGCATTGTGTTCAGTGATGAATCTTGGTTCTTCAGTATCCCAGATGACCATTGTTGGCGAGTATGGAATTGACCTGGGGAGAGGTCTCATTCTTCCAGTTTTTTTGGACAGGCACAGTGCAGCTACTGCTTGTGTCATAGTATGGCGAGCTATCAGGTATAATTTCAAGGCAGGACTAGTAACGGCTGAGGAAACTCTGATGGGACAACAGTAAGCCACAGACATTCTTCATCCTTGTGTTATCTCTCATGCAACCAGAACAGTGCTCATCCACACATTGCCTGTGTCTCTGTGAATGATCTGCTTGATCTTTACATACTCTTGTGACTCACTAGATACCCAGATCTGTCCCCGATAGGACATGTGAGCCCAGTGCAGAAATCAACTCTGTCCCAATGCCAGTGTCCTAGATAGCGAAGACCAATTAAGCCGTTATGGGCCAACTTGCCTCCGAAGGGGACACAGTGGCATTATGACACCCTTCCCAATTGAATAGTGCATGCATCCAGTCCGAGGGGGTGTAACATGATACTGATACGTGGGCTCTTACTGCCAAGTTCTTTGTAAATTTGACTCATTACACTCACTATAAGTGTGATTATGAGTCTAACAGTAATGGACACTGCAAGATTTGTCTTCTTTGATATATTATATCTCCCAAAAATATCCTCTGGAGAGACATTCGTCCATGAACACAAAAGAACTTAATCAAGTACAGGGAGCAGGAAGCTATGAAGTGCAGAAATTTGTGAACTCATCATGTTAGTTGAGGTAATTCTCTTCAGTGGCAAGTTTTATATGCAATACAATACTATCCTTTGGATAGCAGCTTTGCAGACCTGCTTGTTGGAATATTTATACATAAACTAGAACAACAATTCTTCTAAACTATCCACAATTTGCATACAAAATTATTTATTATAAAATATATGTGGATAACACAGTAATACTTTTTAATGGCTCAAGAGAAGATCTTAGTAACCTAACAGATGAAATGAAGAGATGCATCCAAAGTTCAAGTCCACAGTTGAACATCTGATAGGGGGGGAATTGGTGATAGCTTTTGTGTTGTACATTGATGAAAAGGCTTTACAAATGCATCTCAATGAACAGTTAAGAGATTTACATTTGATAGCTAAAATCACTCCATAAGATCCTTAACGAACAAGCTGATCAACAGAGAATACTCTTCCAGAATTTTCAAGACATCATAGCACTAAAATACCTTCAAAAAAAAGACAGCAGTAACACAACTTATAAATGTTGTTATTGTATCAATACATGGGTGACTAGCAGCTCAGAGGCAGGCAATCAGTTTGCTGGCTAGGAATGTGGGAGATAGAGGTGGAAGGTGCACAGGCTAGGCACGTGATGCATGGATGCCAGAGCCAGTCAGGAATGGTGCATGCTGAAGGTTACGGGGGAAGGTGAATTGGGAGGACATAGTACGATGGAGGGGGTGCGGGCAGAGTGTTACTAGGGGCGGAGGCCAGGATAGTTCAAGAACAGATGATATTCTGCCTCACCTTTCCTACTAATATACAAAATATATTGTATCACATTTAAAAAAAGTAAAAGTTTGCATATAACAAAAATATACCACTGAAACTGCTCTATACACATTTCAGCCAACACTTGCACACAAATATACAAGCTTATAAACCAATATTAACCCTTTGATATGATATGAAAATTATATTTAGTCCCTACTGTAGATATATAGACCTTGTGATATCTTAGTAGCACGCATAAAAATGAAAATGCCCTATAAAGAATTAAAATATTTTTCAAGGTGGCAAACTAAATAACTTGCATAAAGGTAAAAATTACTATCAGGCAGTTAGGTTATTATATGTGAAATGCTGATCAATTTTAATGTAAGCAAAACTAACATAAATATACTCTCAAAACTGCGACTAACAAATTTAAGAATCTTTCAGCTATTAATCTGAGTGTTACTTGAAGAGGCACGCTTTGTAGTGTACTGTTACTGCTTTTGTCCAGTTCACAGTACACAGCACATTTCGCACAGGCAAGTAGCGTCCTATGTTTCACTCACACCCTGCACTTCAGTCTAATTTACAGAGTGAGCACAAAGTCTTGCCCTGATTATAATAATTTGTTATAGAATAACCGTTTGAAATAATAATTTACATTTGATGCCGTTACATAGGTTAGTGTTACTAGTTTTTTTTTAAAGACCACTTACATTAGTAAATCTCAATGTGTGCTCCCTTGGTAGCTCGGAGAATGTCGAGGCGGTATTTCAATTCCTGCCAGGTCTTTCATAACGTGTTCTGTCACAGTACCCACAGCAGCTTGTATCCTAGCCTTCAGTGGTCAAGGGGCGTAATGTCTGGAGAGGGGAGTAATGTCCGGATCTGTGGATTGGAAGGAATGGTCCAACACACTGGCCACCCCGCTCTCCAGACATTACGCTCTTTTTTTGGGGGGGGGGGGGGGGGGCTATATCAAGATATCAAGGACAGTCTTCGTCGCACTAGTTGCTGACATCGACGAAATGAAGGCTACGATACAAGCTGCCGTGGGTACTGTGACAGAACATGTTACAAAACACCTGGTGGGAACTGTAATACTTCCTCAACCATTTCCGAGCTACCAAGTGAGCACACGATGAAGTTTACTAATGTAAGTGGTCTTACAAAAACTGGTAAAACTAACCTATGTAACGGCATCAAATGTAACTTATTATGTCAAACAGTTATTCTGTTACAAATTTTTATAATCAGGGCAAGACTTTGTGCTCACCCTGTATATCTTGACTTTGTCCAGATATAAAATAACTTAAAATTAAATAATGCGAAGTCCAGGTTGGAATCCAAACAATTATGAAAAGAATAGATTGCTACTCATTGTAAAGATGACAAGTTGAGTTGCAGATTGGCACAACAAAAAGACCAAACCTTTCTTCAGAAATGGAAACAAACACACGTGCAAGGATTAGGCAGCAGAGGACTATCAAATGCAGTGTCGGGGGGCTGCGGGGAATGGGGAGCAGAAGAGGAGAGGAGCAAAAAAGGAGAAAGAGTGAGTGGTCATGTTGGCTCACAAAATGGTTCAAATGGCTCTGAGCACTATGGGACTCAACATCTGAGGTCATCAGTCCCTTAGAACTTAGAATTACTTAAACCTAACTAACCTAAGGACATCACACACACCCATGCCCGAGGCAGGATTCGAACCTGCGACTGGAGGAGTCGCGCGGTTCCCGACTGAAGCGCCTAGAACTCTCAGCCACTGCAGCTGACTGGCAGCTCGCAGTGAGGGTCAGGGGTCAGGATACATGAACTGGGAGGAGGTGATAGGACAGAGGGGACAGAATTTGTTGGGTGGAGGGTGTGAGGACAGTAGGTTACCATAGGTTAAGGCTGGGATGAATTTTGGATTGGAAAATGTATTGAAAGGATAACTCCCATCTGCACAGTTCAGGAAAGCTAGTGATGGAGGTCAGGATCCGGGTGGCCTGGGTTGTAAAGTAGTCATTGAAATCAAGCTTGTTATGTTGAGCTGCATGTCATGCCACAGTGTGGTCCACTTTGTTCTAGGCCACAGTTTGGTGGCGGCCGTTCAGCCTGGCTGACAGCTGATTGGTAGTCATACCAGTATAAAAAGCTGTGCAACAGAGCTGGTAAACAACATGGTTGCTTTCATGTTTGGACTGTCCTGTGATATGGTAAGATAGTTCTGTGACAGGACTGAAATAAGAAGTGCTGGCTGAGTGGATTGGACAGGTCATTCACATGGGTCTTCCGCAGGAATATGATCCCTATGGCTTGGGGTTGGGAGTGGCATAGCAATGGACTAGGATGTTATGGAGATTGGGCACGTGACAGAACGCTCTGAGGAGTGGAAAGGATCTTGGGTAAGATGTCCCTTATTTCAAGGCATGATAAAATCATAAAGCCCTGATGAAGGATGTGGTTCAGTAATTCCAGTGTGGAGTGGTATTGTGTGACAAAGGGTGGGAGGGCGGCACTCTTTTGTAGGTGGCTCTTGTGGATGGCGGGAGGATGGTGGTGAGGGGGGGGGGCCTTGAGAAGCAGTGTGGGGAAATGGCATGGGAAATTTGTTTGCAGAATAGGTCTGGAGGATAGTGCCTGTCTGTGAAGGCCTTCGTGAGACTTTAAGCATACCTGGAAAGGGAGTTCTTGTCATTGGAGATACTCTTTCCCTGGGTGGGTAGACTGTATGGGAGGAATTTTTTAGTGTGGAAGGGATAGCAGCTGTTAAAATGCAGCTTCTGTTGGTGGAGTTAATATGGACAGAAGTGTGGTTAGAGCTGTCAGAGAGGAAGTAGTCAACATCCAGGAAGGTGGCATGCTGGTTAAGGAAGACCAGGTAAAGTGGATGGAAAACAAGGTGTTGAGATTGTGAGGTAGTGTGTATAAGATGTCTCGGCCTCAAGCCCAGATCACAAATACATCGTCAATGAATCTGAATCACACCATGGATGTAGGGTTTTGGCAGGCTAGGAAAGTGTCCTGTAGATAGCCCATAAACAGATTGGCAAAGGAGGGTGCCATGTGGGTGTCATTGGCTGTGCCACAGATTTGTTTCTATGCCTTCTCTACAAAGGAGAAGTAATTGTGTGCTACGATAGAGTTTTAAGTTTTATAAGGAATGAGATAGTGGGTTTAGAGTCTGAAGGATGTTGGAAGAGGTAACAACAAGACTGTGGGCCTTAGGTATGTTGGTGTATGGGCAGGTGGCATCAACAGTGACAGAATAAGATGTAGGGGGTATAGGGGTGGGAATGGTTGAGAGTTGGTGAGGAAGTGGTTAGTATCTTTGATGTGGGAGGCTTGATTCCAGTCAGTTGATTGGAGGTGTTGGTCAATGAGGCCAGCAATTCTGTAAGTGGAAACGCAACCATAGTGGGGTGTGTATGATTCTTGGGTTGTGAATTAGGGAGCACAAAGGTGTGTATGCAAAGTTTCATAAGAGTTAGGAGGGAAATAGATTCAGAGGAGAGGTCCTGGGAAGGTCTTGAGGCTTTAAGCGGGAACTGGAGGTGATGTTGGATTTCTGGGATGGGATCACTCTGGCAAAGTGTTTACATGGAGGAGTCAGACATTTGGCAGAGGCTGATTATTGTGCTCCCACTGAAAGTATTTCAGCCCTCATTGATCATCATCTCCAACTAATTGCCTGAAATATAACCTCCCAAGTCAATGATAGCAACCATTTCCTTCACAGACTCTTTACCATTCCACTCCTTTACTTCCTGGATCGCTACTCGCCAATATTGACACCACTTTCCTATACACCTCCATCCCTCATGTCCAAGGTCTTGTCATTGTTCAACACTACCTCTGCCAACATCCTTCCAACTGCTGACCCACCACCTCATTCCCTTTGAAGAAAAGGAATACAAACAAATCCACAGCACAGCCATGAGTACTTGCATGGCACCTTGCTATGCGAATCTGGTTTTGTGCCATAGAGAGGAAATCTTCCTAGCACCCAAAACCCCACATCCCTGGCCTGGTTGAACTTCACTGATATCATCTCCATTATCTGGACTGGAGGCCAAGAAGCCCTACCATTCTTTTACAACCTCAACACCTTGTCTCCCATCGACTTCGCCTGCTTTCTCCACTATCCTGGAAGTTAACTTCCTCCTCGCTGATGGCTCCAGTCACAACTCTGTCCACATTAAAACCACCAACAGCACTTAAATTTTGATGGCTGCCATCCCTTCCACACCAAAAAATCCTCCCCATAGAACTTGGACACCTGGGACATTGTATCTGAAGTGACAAAACTTCCTTGCCCAGTATGCTGAAGGTCTCACGAAGGTCATCACAGACAGGCGCTATCCCCAAGACCTAGTTCACAAACAGATTTCCCGAGTCATATCCCCACACACCCCAATCCTCCCATCACCTCCGAAAATAGCTGCAAAAGAGTGTTCCTTTTGTCACCTTATACCACCCCAGACTGAAACAATTGAATCATATCCTATGGCAGGACTATGATTATCTATCATCATGCCCTGAAGTGAGGGACTTCCTACTTAATTACCTACCCAACTTTCCTAAAGTGATGTTCCATTGCCCACACAATCTCCATTATATCCTAGTCCATCCCTATGCCACTTCTAATCCTAATCCCTTGCAACTGATATATCTTTGTGCAAGACCTGCCCAATCCACCCACCCAGCATGTCCTATCCTAGGCCTATTATAGGCATATTATACCCCAACAGAAGCCTAGCCACCTGTGAATGCAGCCATGTCATATACCAGCTCTGCTGTAATAATTGAATAGCTTTTTACATTGGTGTGACTACCAACCAGCTGTCCACCAGGATGAATGGGCACTGCTAAAGTGTGACCAAGAAAAAAGTGAACCATCCAGTGGCACAACATGCAGGTGAACATAACTTGCTGTGGCTGTTTCACAACCCGGACCATGTGGATCCTCCCCTCCACCACCAACTTTCCTGAAATGTGCAGATGGAATTTGTCGTTACATCACATTCTCTGCTCCTGAAATCATCCAAAACTCGACCTACAGGTATCTACTGTCCTCAGCTTCCACCCAAGAGCTTCTCGCCCCTCTGTCTTACCACCTCACCCCAGTTCATGTCCCCTCACTATCATGATGCACTGCTCTCTGCCATCACAACCACCTGTCTTTTCCCTTTTTTGCTTCTGTTATTTACTGCACTCTGCTGGCCCCCCACCTAGTCTGTCTAACTTCATAGGGGATGTGCTGCATACATTGCTGGATTAGCACTCTAGAATTGAAGCTGCGTAGCTGAGTTTTGCCTGGATAGCCCAATTAGTAAGAGCAAAACCCTAAAAGGCAAAGTAGTATTATTCAAAGCCTAGTCTGGCACACAATTTTAGTGTCACAAAATTTAATGTGAAAACACCTACTTATGGCCTTTGTATCTAATTAATGAGAATGTGATTAAAATGTTAGTATCTTCATTTTTGTCACTTATGATTTCATGACCACTGATACAAGCCACATCTTTCCAACTTAGATTGTTCCTCGTGTGTAACTTGTTTTTATTTTATTTCCCCCCAGGTGTGGTCACTGCAAAAGATTGGCTCCTACATGGGAGGAGCTGGGCAAGAAATTTGCATCTAACTCACTAGTCAAGATTGTGAAAGTGGATTGTACTTCAAATTCTAATAAGGATTTATGTAATGATGAAGAGGTAAATTTAAACTGTTCTTATATTTGTTTGTATGGGAGTTTTCTACTGTCATTGTTCTAAGAAATGTTTATCTCCAGACAAACTTTACTAGGTTGCAACATTTGTATGACAGATTCCTTTCATGATACACAATTCTCAACAGACTTTTCTGTTTGCAGAGAAAATATTATGGAAAATTTTTGTTGCCAGAGGCATTATTAATGTTCCATATTTGTCACACTTTCATTCCCAGATCTGTCCCAGTTTCCACATTGAAAATTTCAAGCCTATAAGTTCTTGTTTTCTTGGCATGTAAATGTTCTTATAGTCTCAAAACAATTTTGCATAAGTAGGAAGAGTAATTTGCCTTTAATATTGCTTCAGCGAAGAGTATTTCAAGATAAGCGGTGAAGAAGTAAAGTTTGTTTTTGTTTTAGATGCAGCTTTTTAGTCAGTTATTTGCTTTTTGTGTTTACTCAGAAAGTTCCGTGTAAATAAGTGGTACTGTATGAGACATAGGTGTCAAAACCATATTTTCAACTGAAAAGCATTTCCAGTGCCAGGTGGGGACACTAACCATAATTGATTGGTAAACTGCTGATTAAAATTGAAAATTGCAGAAAGGCTGGGAATTAAGGAGGTGGGATCTGGACAAGTTGAAAGAAGCAGAGGTTTATGGGAGTTTCAAAGAGAGCATTAAGCAACAATTGCCTGAAACAAGGACAAGTAACACAAAAAAGACAAATGGATAGCCTTGAGAAATGAAATAATGGAGACAGCAGAGGTTCAAGTAGGCAAAAACACCTTGCCCCAGAAAAATTCCTGGACAACACACAATATTCTAAACCTAACTAATAAAAGGAAAAAATATAAAAATGTGGCAAATGAAGCAGACAAGAAAGATGTACAGACATCTAAGAAGGAGAATGACAGAAAGTATTATGTTCGAGTATAATGACTTTTCTGGAGACTAGAAATCTACTCTGTAGGAATCAGCATGGGTTTCGAAAAAGATGGTCGTGTGAAACCCAGCTCGCGCTATTCGTCCACGAGACTCAGAGGGCCATAGACACGGGTTCACAGGTAGATGCCATGTTTCTTGACTTCCGCAAGGCGTTCGATACAGTTCCCCACAGTCGTTTAATGAACAAAGTAAGATCATATGGACTATCAAACCAATTGTGTGATTGGATTGAAGAGTTCCTAGATAACAGAACGCAGCATGTCACTCTCAATGGAGAGAAGTCTTCCGAAGTAAGAGTGATTTCAGGTGTGCCGCAGGGGAGTGTCATAGGACCGTTGCTATTCACAATATACATAATGACCTTGTGGATGACATTGGAAGTTCACTGAGGCTTTTTGCAGATGATGCTGTGGTGTATCGAGAAGTTGTCACAATGGAAAATTGTACTGAAATGCAGGAGGGTCTGCAGCGAATTGACGCATGGTGCAGGGAATGGCAATTGAATCTCAATGTAGACAAGTGTATTGTGCTGCGAATACATAGAAAGATAGATCCCTTATCATTTAGCTACAAAATAGCAGGTCAGCAACTGGAAGCAGTTAATTCCATAAATTATCTGGGAGTGCGCATTAGGAGTGATTTAAAATGGAATGATCATATAAAGTTGATCGTTGGTAAAGCAGATGCCAGACTGAGATTCATTGGAAGAATCCTAAGGAAATGCAATCCGAAAACTAAGGAAGTAGGTTACAGTACGCTTGTTTGCCCATTGATTGAATACTGCTCAGCAGTGTGGGATCCGTACCAGATAGGATTGACAGAAGAGATAGAGAAGATACAACGGAGAGCAGCGCGCTTCATTAAGGATCATTTAGTAATCGCGAAAGCGTTACGGAGATGATAGATAAACTCTAGTGGAAGACTCTGCAGGAGAGACGCTCAGTAGCTCGGTACGGGCTTTTGTTGAAGTTTCGAGGACATACCTTCACCGAAGAGTCAAGCTGTATATTGCTCCCTCCTACGTATATCTCGCAAAGAGACCAAGAGGATAAAATCAGAGAGATTAGAGCCCACACAGAGGCATACCGACAATCCTTCTTTCCACGAACAATACGAGATTGGAATAGAAGGGAGAACCAATAGAGGTACTCAAGGTACCCTCCGCCACACACCGTCGGGTGGCTTGTGGAGTATGGATGTAGATGTAGAAAGTGCAAACGGACGAAACAGGAATGGCTAGATGAGAAATGCTAGGCTGTAAAAGTGTTCAAGACTGTGGGAAAGACAGGCAGTGAGCATAGGAAACTTAAAGAGATAAGAGAAGCATGCATAAGAGTGTTAAGAGCTCAAATGGCAAATCCATACTAAGCAAAGAAGGGAATGCTGAAAGGTGTAAGAAGTACATAGAGGGTCTATATATAATGAATACGAATTTGAGGACAGTGTTACACACAGAGCAGAGGAAGTAAATGTATACTCATGTAAACATTACACTATGAGTTCTGTGTTTGCTTGAACCTCATTGGATTTCGTTTCATGTGGAGCAGAAGCCAATCTGTCTCCAGCACAGTCAAGAATGATAATATGTTTTATGCTGCGTGTTACGCATACATTGGCTCAGCAACAATCCGGGATAACAGCTTTAACTTCGAAAGCAGTGGCCACCCACCTGGTCCAACTAACCTGCAGTGATGTGAACAGTTGTAGTAGACGTAAAAAGAGACAAGTAGAGAACAGTGTAGCCTTGAATGTCATTTAATTTTTGAACAGAAGGAAATAACAGTAAAACTGAGGCAATTGCTTCTTAGGTGATCTGGTGGAAAACATACTCTCGATCTTAGCTAACATAGTACTGTAATTAAAAACAAGAATGATGAAAATTCCAGAATTTAACAAGGGTTATTTTTCTGCATGAGTTATGTGCAGCATAAAAGAACACTGCTGGGATTTCACCATGTAGTTAAACATTGAAGCCACTGAAAGTATTACAGTCAAGTCATCTGGTAATCTCTGAACTTCTTCCATATCGGACTCTGAGGAAAGCGGTAAATTTCAGTACTCGTATGCTGACAACGAGGCGATCAGTGACAGAATCCCAAGCCAACATTTCCTCCTCCTTCTCTTTTATGACATGCTGTTCTGCATTTCGACATTGTTTGGCACTGACGTATCACAAAGCCTCGTGCATTACTTACAGTGAGTTTGGCAGCTTAAATATCTTGGTTTTTCTCGTGACAAATCCCTTAACTTGGCTCCAGGTGATTCTATTGGGTTCAGACTACAGTGACAAGTGTAAACATGCATCATTTGTACGGTATGCTATACATCGAGAATATTGTTTACCGTGTTACTACGATGCTGATCACTATGGCTCGTCTGTGACCGCATCTGTCCAATAAAACGGTGGGCATATTCAAACAAAAGCATTTGAGTTTTCATTAAGTGTTCTAAATTCCAAAATCTGTAAGAATCTTTTATAATATATCGATAATTAAGAAAGTGAAAACCAGAATTCTGCGTGTGATATGTAATTACAAACCAGAAGATATGCATTTTTCTTGAAAAAGTGATGGTTAAGTATGAGTTACTTACCACATATTTAATAAATTTCATATTTAAATGGAACAAAAAAAATGATAATTATAACGGGGTTTTGAACCACTGTCCACCATCCCACTTGATTGTCAGTCTATGACGCTACCGACTACGCCAAGATTACAATTATAATTGCGCATGTTATATTTAATACATCACATCAAAGCTAATTTTTCTCTGGAATGTTGCGAAAAACATGAAGAATAACTTCTTTCTAGCCATTAATGCTGTTCTGCGTGCACGTTTCACTACGAAGCAGGAAGCAGTGTCATCCAGGAAGTTTCATATTAGCGCACACTCCGCTGCAGAGTGAAAATCTCATTCTGGAAACATCCCCCAGGCTGTGGCTAAGCCATGTCGCCGCTATATCCTTTCTTTCAGGAGTGCTAGTTCTGCAAGGTTCGCAGGAGAGCTTCTGTAAAGTTTGGAAGGTAGGAGACGAGATACTGGCAGATGTAAAGCTGTGAGTACCGGGCGTGAGTCGTGCTTCGGTAGCTCAGATGGTAGAGCACTTGCCCGCGAAAGGCAAAGGTCCCGAGTTCGAGTCTCGGTCGGGCACACAGTTTTAATCTGCCAGGAAGTTTCAAAAAAAACATTGTTTTTAATTAATTGCACAAAGTCTTTCCCACAGAATTTAGTGCAAATATATCTCAAAATGCAGACAACATTGTCATATATTATGTAATAAAATCTAATGAAGAAAGAGGCTTTAAAAAAATACTGTGTTACAAAATTACGTAGCATCATTACACAATGTAATCAATCGTTAAAACAAAATCTTCAGCTCAAAATATGCAATACTATTGCATTTAAACCATTTAACAACAGGTTTGCAGCTTACCAATAAAACACAACAAATATTTTTTAAATGGACAGACTGCATCCACACAATCTACTCATGAATGGGGAACGCAAAAACTGGCTCATAATTATATGCAACGAAATGATAAACATTTGTCATTAGACATAATCAATGTATTTGTTATGCTTACCATTCATTCATATGAGCCGCAGATGAACCAATAACTTGTAATTAGGAAGGAGACCTTAAGAAAATCCAACACTATGTTAGATAATCTACAATACATTTATAGAATTCAACTGGTAAGGAAAACACTAGGTCTGCAGTTTGCTATTGAAGTAGACAAAGGATTTTTTAGCGAAGAGGCTGTGCTTACTAGTTCTCCCTGTCAAACGGGAGCATACGAAGCTGACTTACAATAATATACAGTGAAATATTCAGTAATATACAACGAACACTACAACATAGTCAGTGCTAATGTCCTACATATCATCGAGTTGTATGAACCACAGATGCAAATGAATACTTGTAAATTGAGGCTCCAAAAATATCTAATATAAGTTGCAGAATATGCCCAACAGTGAATTCGTCAATACTTCAATACTTATGCAGTCTGTAATTCAGAATAGCTGAGTATATGTCCAAAACACACACAGTGGTCAAAACCTAGTGAGATGTACATATATACAACCTGTGACACAGAAGGTTCACTTAAAATATAATAGTTCCAAATGGCACAAATAAAAATTAAAAATAAAAAAGAGCTAGAAAACATAGATGTGTTGTAAAATATAAAATGACCCACAAACAGAAATTAGAAGTAAGTAGGAAAACTACAGCCAATAAGAGTTACTGTAAAAACCCACTAGGTTTGCTTCATGGCTGCCACCTAGAGGAGAAAAGCCACTTGTAAGTTATATTTTACGCTCTGTGACATTCCATGTGGTGTACGTTATAGCAACATAAAAATCTCAAAGATTAGGCCGCTGCCAGAATTTCTAATACATTCTTAAGATTCATTTTATATTTGAAAAGTTTCCCAAACTAAAACATGGATTTTTGCAGAAAATTGTCAAACAAACCAAAATATGCACCCAGGTGCAAAATGTGTCTGCTCATTAAGCACCATATTGAGCTGATTTTCCTTACATTTACATATCTCTAATGCCTCTAGTAGATAAAGGATGCGGCCCTTTGGCGCTTTGTGAAAGATGAACATACTATTTTGTGTGCTATCAAACTTGTGTCCACTCTCAGATAAATGCATATGAAGTTCAGAACCATTCTGTGGTCCCAAGTGCTCTCTAAATCTTGCATCGAAATATCTATATAGTAATGGTTAAATTGACCACACTCGGTTATATATACTCCTGACTCATATACTCGGGCCGTGAAATCTTTGCTTTTCTTTCCTATGTTATGTCTGATTCTCAGTCCTATTATATTACTTACCTGGTTTACTGTTAATTTATGTTCAGACCCCACATCTTTCTCAAAGTTTTTTCAGATTGTGTGAGCCATATTAGGAATGTTGTCGTCCACCCAGCATAGTAGCCAGTCCATTTGGTGGGGGGATGGGGAGGGGGCAGGGGTGGTTGTTCTTCAGGTACCCAGACAGTGGTAGCATTTGACCATGCTGGGATCACACTGTTGATGCCTAAGGTGTTACCTCCCTGCACCTGCTGAGGAGTATGTGACTGCCCACTCGGAAGCAAAGGACTCCAAACACTGGTCATTATGCCCTAAGGCAGGGGCGGGCAGGAATCCTGCACGTGTGCGGTGCACTTGCACGCGTGCAGTTAACAGTTGTTCTGCGTGCACACAGGGGCAA
This sequence comes from Schistocerca americana, assembly GCF_021461395.2. NCBI lineage: Eukaryota > Metazoa > Arthropoda > Insecta > Orthoptera > Acrididae > Schistocerca > Schistocerca americana. The sequence continues at coordinate 753,661,596 of NC_060119.1, read as the reverse complement.
GCTGGCCATCCGCTTCTCTCCCCTCCCCACCGTACCATCTCTCCGCTCCTTCCTCTGAGTTAGTTTTGTTTCCTAGCTTGCTTTATTGAATGAAGGAATGAGATTAGTAGGAGTGCTTGAAAGATATCGTGGTTTGAAAGAGTACCTATTACCTACGATACGTTTTATTTAATTATCACAGGCGGAGTGGAACAAAATTTCTACATACAGACAAATGCAAACAGTTACTTAAATTTTCATCACTGATGTTTCCTCTTAACCGACACTTACTAATTCAGCAAATGGTTTTCCAGCTCTCGCTATATTAAGCGTAATCTTATAACTTGCACGTACCGCTGGGCTCTTATTGTTGTCGTCCTGAAAAATTGAAAACAGTGCTCCATAAAATGTTAAATCAGTTAGATGAGAGACATGACGAAAGGAGGTCGCAGATATCTCGTGACCACAGCAACTACGATAGATTCATCTAGTATTGTCAGATCGCTCTTCTTAAGCTCAGTCAATTTCCCCATCCGCTCAGAATCCGACAATAAATTATACTCTTCCTTGTGAAATTTGTTATAATGGCGTTCAATACTAAACTTCCGCTGACCAGTGAGAATACTGCCACATATTAAACATTTCGAATTTTCACGTTTTTGCACAAATAAAAAATGATTCTCCCATTACTTTTTAAAAGATAGCAAATCTCCGCTTCTCCGTTTCCTTGTTTCACTCTGCATTTTCCGGTTCTTGAAATACAACGTTCACTACATAGTGGTCACTACGCATCGACGTCCGCAGCTCAGCCTGGTACTACACTGCCGCAACCTGCCGGCTGTCGCCACTGCCCCATTCGATGATTGCACGCGAGCAGCACATGTGCAGCACTGTGCGCTCATGAGCCGCGTGCAACGTTTGCTCGCCCCTGCCCTAAGGTCTGTGCTCTGGCTGGATGGCACACATAGGGAAATCTTTTGTTTGGAGTAGGCAGCATCATGGTGGATATTAGGCATTGTGAAATGGTGGTCATGAGGCCCCAGCAGTCTCTTCAGACAGGCCAAAGTACACTGCTGATAATTACGACCTTAGGAACTTTTCTTCCTTTGCTGCAGCAAGGAAAAGGTGGGGGGGGATGACAAAGTGACCTGCTCTCATTTATTCCATTCATTTCCTGGTTTACAACTAAAAAGGTAGTGTCTGTCTCTATACTAAACCACTTTTTGTGAAGAATATTGAAAATGTATTTGACAAACTATTTTCTCTTAGTAAATTGCAAAGTGGTTCTATTGTAATTAAGATTACAAATTTTACCCTGCCTGTGACATTTCTTACTTGTAAGAACTTGGTGATGTATTTGTTACCATCACACCCTGTAAGAACCTTAACATGGTACAGGAATTAATTTTTCACTGAGACCTAATGCTGCAAGCAGACAAAGAATTATGTGAACACTTGGAGAGGTGAGGGATCCACTTCTTGCTTCTTGTACATCAAGGCCTACAAGAAAGAAATTATAAACACCAGCATATTCATCCTCACTCTTGAGAGGGATTTGCTGCCAGAAAAATATCATCATGCATTACTGCAGTACTGGGAAGCAGTATTTCCCAACCCTGATTTAGTGTTTTAAATGCTAGCCTGATTATTTATGTCACTTTTTTTTTTTTCACCATTGTCGGTCCAACTGAAGTCAGTTATGATTTTAGCTTACTCACTCCTGCTATTATATATCTCCTGGCTAGAAGGAAATCTTTACTATGAAACCGTTCGCCAATATTATATGGGATCATTCTTGCCACAGATGTCCCTGGGACCTTTGTCTGCTCTGACCTACATGCCAGCCCAAGCCATATACGTTACTACATAAATTATTTTTTAGCTCTTGCATAAATATTGTCTTTTATGCTTCGATTTTACCAGTCCTATGCACTTTCATAATCTGATCAAATTTCTGCTGGATGTCACTAACTCCATATAAACTACCTCTTGACTGAGGGACTGATCACACCGCTGTTTAGTCCCTTTAACCCCCAACCAACCCAACACAAATCATTTACAGAAGAATGGAAAAACTGATAGAAGTCAGTTGCGGGGAAGATCAGTGTGGTGTGCGTGCTGTAAGACCTTCGGTACACACACCATCAGATTATTTGACTTGTCGTTCTAACGAAGCAGGTGAGTGTCAGCAATATGTCTCGTGATCTTATTGTGGCACGTTTATCTTCTGCTGTTAGGTCAGACGATAGAAATGCCACTTGCATGCTTAGAGTAGCAGATTGACGGTGACCAACTTTAAACAGAACTTGATCAATTTTCACACACATTTATTCTACGTTAGCAGCAATCTTATTGGCTGCGTTACATATCAATACGCGGATCGGCGGAAGCAGAATTTGGTCCGTCTCTAAGGCAGCGCCATCTCATAGTGCGGAGACTGATGAGCGCTGTGCCTGCGCTGTTGTGCTTAGCTGGGCGCGCTCTAGTGGGAAAGTTGTGTATGTGCTGATTATGCAGAACTATGTACACAACAATCAGTTTGGATTTAGGAGCATCTGTCATAGCATGTAGCCTGAAGAGAGGCAGATACATTTACAACATTTGAAGACTCAGAGAAAGCTTTTGAGAATGTTGACTAGAATACACTCTTTAAATTTTGAAGGTAAGAGGAGTAAAATACAAGCAGCAAAAGGTTATAAATAACTTGTACAGAATCCAGACTGCAATTAAGATAGGCAAAGCACAAGAAATGTGGTAGTAGCTGAATGGGAAGTGAGATGGGTCTGATACCTATTCCCAGTGTTGTTTGATCCGTTCATTAGGCAGGCAGTAAAGGGAACCAAGAAGTAGTTTGGAAATGGGATTAAAGTTCAGGGAGGAAAAAAATATATAAACTTTGTGGTTTGCTGCTGACATAATAATATCAGAATTGAAGGACTGGGAAGAGTAGTTGATCAGAATGGATACTGTCTTGAGAATAAGTTATAAGATGAAAGCAGTGGACAGTAGCAAGAAGAGAGGTTACTTTGAAACCTGTAGAATGGATGTTACTGAAATCTGTGATTGGGCATTGAACGGAAATATGCTTATTACATCTTGTGGTTATGGACAGATAGGGTGTGGTACAACCATTTCTACGAAGTTCATGGTTAGTAAATTTTACCTACCCTCCACTACCGTAAACTTGGGGCATACTTCTTCAACTAATTTTGGGAAATACAGTGGATTATTGTGTCTTGGAGAGGGGGAGAGTACTTGGCCTAAACATCAGGATAGTGAAGATGGCACAAACACCTTTCAAAAAATTGCTCAACCGCAATATGAGCTGTGTATTGGTAGTGTGGATTGGTGTAAAGCCGAAACAGTTGCTAACCACTATGGCAGCTATAGCATCACAGTTGGAATAGATTTCTGTAGATACCACTGGGCCTGTCTGGATCGACCACTATTCCCCTGGCTACTTTCAGAATGAGGGTGGAATGTTTTGAACTATTCTCTTTGAACCTCCATCGAGTTGGATGTAGTGCTGATCAGTATCTGCGTCCAGCTCTCAAACAGAGCTCAGGAGGATAGTCATCTTGAAGATCACTCTTCTCAAATGGGACTTCTCATAGTAACAGAAAACAATTGGGTCAAAATGTTCTGCTCATTATGAAAAGAGGATGGGTGATAAATTTTCCCTTTCTACTTAAAAAGAGATATTTGAAGGAATGAAGAGGCTGTAATTTGATGACACTTTCAAATGGATTTTTTGCAAATTGAAACTATAATATCCATTTGATGTGTAGGTTGGGTGGGTGTGCACCACCGCTTTAGTAGGAGCTTTATCTCTCATCATGCCCTGAAGAGAGAGACATCCTACCCAAGATCATTCCATGCCATCCTGAGTAGGCATAACAAGCTCAGTTGCAGTAGTTCCTTCACAGCCTGGGCCATCTGGATCCTTCCCTTTGCCAGCAGCTTCTCTGAAGTACGCAAATATAAGCCAGTAAAATTAACTCCGCAAAGGTAGTTGCTTTCCAAAAATTAGTGGAATTACGAAAATGTTTTAATCGCTCAAATAGGCCTCTGGTATGAATAATCTGAGTTTGACCTGATTTCTGAGTGGAGCTTCAGCCATGACCAAAGAAAACTGCAAAAATTTAATACTCCGCCCCTCCCCCCCCCCCCAAAAAAAAAGATCTTCCTGAACAAAATGTTTAATGGAAAAAGCCAAGGTAATGTTACCAAAAATGTACAGCATTAAATTCTGCATCTATGTTGATTGCTGTTTAACATTTCCTATCAGTTTTTCATACTTTTTCAAAAACGCTGGTTTCGGCGCTATAAAATGTGTAGCAACTGAGAATTGGCTAATTGGATGCAAAATTTTGTAGGACAAAAATTGTAGAGCGTCAAATCATGTTTTCAAAAAGTCAAAGAAAATGACAACAAACCCTAACTAGTAAGTAAATATTGCCATTATTCAGTTATATGTAAAGTGGTTAATTGCCAACATCAACTTTCTACTTTCATTTGAATACTGTTCTAGCAGGAAAACAACATTGAGTTCACCACCATTTGCAAACTATACATAAGCTAAACCTGCAGCAGTGTTCCAAATGACATCCCCATTGTTGTTGTTGTGGTCTTCAGTCCTGAGACTGGTTTGATGCAGCTCTCCATGCTACTCTATCCTGTGCAAGCTTCTTCATCTTCCAGTACCTACTGCAACCTACATCCTTCTGAATCTGCTTAGTGTATTCATCTCTTGGTCTCCCTCTACGATTTTTACCCTCCACGCTGCCCTCCAATGCTAAATTTGTGATCCCTTGATGCCTCAAAACATGTCCTACCAACCGATCCCTTCTTCTAGTCAAGTTGTGCCACAAACTTCTCTTCTCCCCAATCCTATTCAATACCTCCTCATTAGTTATGTGATCTACCCACCTTATCTTCAGCATTCTTCTGTAGCACCACATTTCGAAAGCTTCTATTCTCTTCTTGTCCAAACTGGTTATCGTCCATGTTTCACTTCCATACATGGCTACACTCCATACAAATACTTTCAGAAACGACTTTCTGACACTTAAATCTATACTCGATGTTAACAAATTTCTCTTCTTCAGAAACGATTTCCTTGCCATTGCCAGTCTACATTTTATATCCTCTCTACTTCGACCATCATCAGTTACTTTACTCCCCAAATAGCCAAACTCCTTTACTACTTTAAGTTTCTCATTTCCTAATCTAATCCCCTCACCGTCACCCGATTTAATTTGACTACATTCCATTATCCTCATTTTGCTTTTGTTGATGTTCATCTTATATCCTCCTTTCAAGACACTGTCCATTCCGTTTAACTGCTCTTCCAAGTCCTTTGCTGTCTCTGACAGAATTACAATGTCATCGGCGAACCTCAAAGTTTTTATTTCTTCTCCATGGATTTTAATACCTACTCCGAATTTTTCTTTTGTTTCCTTTACTGCTTGCTCAATATACAGATTGAATAACATCGGGGAGAGGCTACAACCCTGTCTCACTCCTTTCCCAACCACTGCTTCCCTTTCATGCCCCTCGACTCTTATAACTGCCATCTGGTTTCTGTACAAATTGTAAATAGCCTTTCGCTCCCTGTATTTTACCCCTGCCACCTTCAGAATTTGAAAGAGAGTATTCCAGTTAACGTTGTCAAAAGCTTTCTCTAAGTCTACAAATGCTAGAAACGTAGGTTTGCCTTTTCTTAATCTTTCTTCTAAGATAAGTCGTAAGGTTAGTATTGCCTCACGTGTTCCAACATTTCTGCGGAATCCAAACTGATCTTCCCCGAGGTCGGCTTCTACCAGTTTTTCCATTCGTCTGTAAAGAATTTGCGTTAGTATTTTGCAGCTGTGACTTATTAAACTGACAGTTCGGTAATTTTCACATCTGTCAACACCTGCTTTCTTTGGGATTGGAATTATTATATTCTTCCTGAAGTCTGTGGGTATTTTGCCTGTCTCGTACATCTTGCTCACCAGATGGTAGAGTTTTGTCATGACTGGCTCTCCCAAGGCCATCAGTAGTTCTAATGGAATGTTGTGTACTCCCGGGGCCTTGTTTCGACTCAGGTCTTTCAGTGCTCTGTCAAACTCTACACGCAGTATCTTATCTCCCATTTCATCTTCATCTTCATCTGCATCCTCTTCCATTTCCATAATATTGTCCTCAAGTACATCGCCCTTGTATAAACCCTCTATATACTCCTTCCACCTTTCTGCCTTCCCTTCTTTGCTTAGAACTGGGTTGCCATCTGACCTCTTGATATTCATACAAGTGGTTCTCTTCTCTCCAAAGGTCTCATTAATTTACCTGTAGGCAGTATCTATCTTACCCCTAGTGAGACAAGCCTCTACATGCTTACATTTGTCCTCTAGGCATCCCTGCTTAGCCATTTTGCACTTCCTGTCGATCTCATTTTTGAGACGTTTGTATTCCTTTTTGCCTGCTTCATTTACTGCATTTTTATATTTTCTCCTTTCATCAATTAAATTCAATATTTCTTCTGTTACCAAAGGATTTCTATTAGCCCTCGTCTTTTTACCTACTTGATCCTCTGCTGCCTTCACTACTTCATCCCTCAGAGCTACCCATTCTTCTTCTACTGTATTTCTTTCCCCCATTCCTGTCAATTGTTCCCTTATGCTCTCCCTGAAACTCTGTACAACCTCTGGTTCTTTCAGTTTATCCATGTCCCATCACCTTAAATTCCCACCTTTTTGCAGTTTCTTCAGTTTCAATCTGCAGTTCATAACCAATAGATTGTGGTCAGAATCCACATCTGCCCCTGGAAATGTCTTACAATTTAAAACCTGGTTCCTAAATCTCTGTCTTACCATTATGTAATCTATCTGATGCCTTTTAGTATCTCCAGGATTCTTCCAGGTATACAACCTTCTTTCATGATTCTTGAACCAAGTGTTAGCTATGATTAAGTTATGCTCTGTACGAAATTCTACAAGGCGGCTTCCTCTTTCATTTCTTAGCCCCAATCCATATTCACCTACTATGTTTCCTTCTCTCCCTTTTCCTACTGACGAATTCCAGTCACCCATGACTATTAAATTATCGTCTCCCTTCACTATCTGAATAATTTCATTTATTTCGTCATACATTGTTCAATTTCTTCGTCATCTGCAGAGCTAGTTGGCATATAAACTTGTACTACTGTAGTAGGTGTGGGCTTCGTATCTATCTTGGCCACAATAATGCGTTCACTATGCTGTTTGTAGTAGCTAACCCGCACTCCTATTTTTTTTATTCATTATTAAACCTACTCCTGCATTACCCCTATTTGATTTTGTATTTATAACCCTGTAATCACCTGACCAAAAGTCTTGTTCCTCCTGCCACCGAACTTCACTAATTCCCACTATATCTAACTTTAAGCTATCCATTTCCCTTTTTAAATTTTCTAACCTACCTGCCCGATTAAGGGATCTGACATTCCACGCTCCGATCCGTAGAATGCCAGTTTTCTTTCTCCTGATAACGATGTGCTCTTGAGTAGTCCCCACCCGGAGATCAGAATGGGGGACTATTTTACCTCCGGAATATTTTACCCAAGAGGAGGCCATCATCATTTAATCATACAGTAAAGCTGCATGTCCTCGGGAAAAATTACGGCTGTAGTTTCCCCTTGCTTTCAGCCGTTCGCAGTACCAGCACAGCAAGGCCGTTTTGGTTAATGTTACAAGGCCAGATCAGTCAATCATCCAGACTGTTGCCCCTGCAACTACTGAAAAGGCTGCTGCCCCTCTTCAGGAACCACATGTTTGTCTGCCCTCTCAACAGATACCCCTCCGTTGTGGTTGCACCTACGGTACGGCCATCTGTATCGCTGGGGCACACAAGCCTCCCCACCAACGGCAAGTTCCATGGTTCATGGGGGGGACATCCCCATTACTGACATTAATTACTATGACATAGGTAACAACATTTTGGAAGAAGGAAGAACAGAGCCCATCGAAAATGTAAACACAGAAGAAAATGGAAAAATTAATGTTAATTGGCCCTCATCCTCCAAGGATGTAAAATCAAGAAAAACTGATTGTACATTGCTGAACGTTAATTTTTAATAGTAAGATATGTTGTTTTATTGTATTACTTTAACAATTATATGAAAGTCAATTTGTTGTTAACTGAATAAATTTTCTTTATGTCGGCCCCGGTAGCTGAGTGGTCAGTGTGACAGACTGTCAATCCTAAGGGCCCGGGTTCGATTCCCAGCTGGGTCGGAGATTTTCCCCGCTCAGGGACTGGGTGTTGTGTTGTCCTAATCATCATCATTTCATCCCCATCGACGCGCAGTTCGCCGAAGTGGCATCAAATCGAAAGACCTGCACCAGGCGAACGGTCTACCCGACGGGAGGCCCTAGCCGCACGACATTTCCATTTCCATTCCTAATAAAACAATAATAAGCCTATTTATTTACACTAATTCCCTTGCAAACAAATTTATTCTATATGTAATACAGTGTATTAATATTATTCTTCTAATTTCATAATTTTCAAAACTATTATCTCAATAACATGTAGGTTAGGAATTATGTGACAGCAAAAAAGTAAGGAAAGTGGATACTGGAAAAATTTCATTCAATGGAAAGTTGATGTTGATCGTTAACCGTGTCGTTAACGTATAATCAAATAACAGCGATATTTACTTACCAGGTAGGTTTTTTTGTCTCTTTCTTTGACTTTTTGAAAACACAATTTGACAGATTTTGTATAGGAAATTTTAATCAAACAGCAAAGTTTTGTGTGGTTTTCTTTTCATCACAGCTGAAGCTTCACTCAGGAATTGGGGCAAACTCAGATTGCTCATAACAGGGGCCTACTTGAGTGGTTAAAACAGTTTACAGAATTCCACTATTTTTCGAAAGCAAAAGCAGAACTCTAATTTTCTTGGCCTAATGGGAGTTATCTTTTCAACACATCCGTCGCTCCCATAATTGGCCTCGCCTCAGTCTCCGTAATCCTGCTGTCCCCACACTCCTACCCAAACAGTTTCCCCTACCTCCATCCTGTCAACTCCTCCCAGTTAACTTCCCCCATTTCACCTTTGTTTGTGTGTGTGTGTGTGTGTGCGTGTGTGTGCGTGTGCGTGCGCGTGCGTGCGTGTAAAAAGGCTTACTCTGAAAGCTAGCAAGTTTTCTTCCTTTTTTGTATGCCTGTTGATGACGCAATGCTTCTACTTTTCAGTTAATGATCTCCTTTATTCCTAAACTACTTAAGTTCTATGACAGCTTCCCTGCAAAATATTTTTTATGAACTCTGCAATTCTATGATGATGATTCAAACTTGACGGGGGCGGGGTGGAGTGAGCATCTTCACTGTACTGTATGTTGGCATGATAATGAATTCAGTGTCTGTGATTCAGAAGTACAGGAGATCTTTAAGATACTTCAGCAAATGATACATTTGAAACTTTTAAATAATAATAACTTCATGTACTTTATTTGTTTGTATGCACTGCTAACCACTCATTCAGCAGGAAAATCAGTCAAATACAAGACACCCTCCTTCACCTACATATTTTAGGAATGAGGTGATGTTCTGCTGCATACCAGAGATGCCGAGAATTCAGTGGCAGTGAATTGGTTTATATAACAATCTTCGGGGTCCTTGCACAGTATCTGCTACATGCAAGGATCTAATTGTTGAGGCATAGAATCGTACTTCATTGTAAGGAGAAGTGGCTGGAAGTGAGAGACAACCTGTTGAGGTTGGTAAAATCTGCTATCTGACCATGGTATAGCTCCTTTCAGTTTTCAAGATGATGTGAAGTTCTCTTAACTTGCCTCTACATTGGACACTGCCATCAGATTCATAGATTTCTCCTCCAGGATTGCCAACTGCAATGGGATGCCTATGACACAATACTGTATGTACACCAGACATATGAAGAGTGAAGAGTGTTTTCTGAAGTGATACGTTCCACACGGGGCAAATATAGTAAACACATTATCAAATTTTGTTAACTACCTAGCTTCTACCTAGAATTTTATAGGTGTAGTTCAATAATTTGACTCTTTCTCACTACTAACCATTACAGGTATCTCATTTTTATCTGGTTACACTGTTTTACCAAATTTTTGTACATGTTACTATTTTACATGTTTTTATTGTTTTATGATGGGTGTTTCATTGTACTTTTTGATTGCGTGTCTTAGTAGGTAATGTATATAGTATGGGGACATAAATCTTTGTATGGAGGAAATAATAATCCAGCTACCTGGCTGGCTCCACAAACAACAAATTAGGAATGGTTCTGCTAAAATGTCATGAACCTTGGACAGTGACTTAATTCCCATTGATTTCAAACCTGCATCATCCTTCCAAGCATAGGCAGAGTATGAGTAATCTTTGTTCTGCATTTGGCAAGTTTGAAATTGCCCATTATCTTAACCTTCAACTCAACATCCATTTTGTGTTCTCAAGTCAAGTATGTCCAACAGCATTCGCTCACACTATAGATAATACTTGTAGAGAATGCAACTATGATATCAGATGAGATGTGTGCTGTACTGTTGTTACATCCATGCACACTGGCAATACAACTTTCAGAAAGCACATAGTGACATTGGTATAAATTGATTTTCTTCATGCTTTTCTTATTTTTTCCCATTCTTGCCTAGTTTGATCTGTGAATAATTGTAGAGGACTGCTGATAATGAATCTCAAGGTGTGTGTGCGTCAGGACAACCAGGAAATCTGGGAAAACCTAGGGATTTTTTCATCTGGGAGAAAACTGGGAAAACCTGGGAATTTTTCATTGTTTTAGTTTTCAGTTACATCTTTGTAGTTTTGGCTGGTGAGAGCCGATATTCTAAAAAAGAATTTTATTTAGTCTGCAGCTACAGAATTATGCTCCAGAGAGAGAGAAACAACAAAATAAGATTTCAGTTACAAAAAAAGATGTCATTACAACAACAGAAACAGTGCACACACAAGAGTCTGCCAACAGCGAGATGTGTCAAAGGGTTTGGGACAAAGATACAATACTCGTTAACTGGAAACTGTTTTTGTTGAGCATGATGTCATACCTACTTACATTTGGTTCATTTCAGCAGTTGCCAGCAGCCTAATGCACTTGCACAGAGCTGAAGTCGTGTATGAGCAGTGCCTTTTCCAGCTTCTGGTGACATGAAGCACAGTTGTTAACTGTATAAGCATTAGCATCAAGCAGCCAGAAGGCACCCAGAAAAAATTTTTCTGGCATTTCCAGGCGTCCTGATTTGCCGACGTAATTTTGCTGTTTTCTCTATGTTTACAGCGCTTACGTCAAATGATGATAAAACAGATTTCTGTTGCCGGGAGCTATAAAGTGAATTAAAATACATTCACATAATTACGGATGACTAAAATATGTTTCAGCTCTCTGATTTTATTGTATTTCCACATTATTGGTAGTGAAGCATTAATCAGCTTGCAGAACATTGAAGTTATTTTTATCGGTTAGCTAAAGAAAATTTGGCTTTTATTAATCTTTTCCATAGAGGCAGTCTATTTATTTGAAGCAAAGTGTTGCATTCCATACTATTGGCTAGTTTCAACTGTTTACTGAATTTCAAGTGCACATTTTCATTTTCTGGCATTTATGAAAGAATGCCTTAATAAAGAACCAAACATGAGATAATACAGCTGCAGGTACTCCAAGAAAATTGGTATACTGGAAACCTTAATACTAGGTAGGGCCTGCTTCAGTGTGAATCTGGACCTACGAATATGTACTTTAAGCTAATGATGCATTTCAGCATGGTTTACAAAATTCTGATGATCTTGGAGTATTCTCTGATGTTCTGTTTATTGTATAACATACTGTAAGATCTTTTAATGCTATATACAAATGAACATACATAAATGTTTGCTTTAAGATGACTAAGGAGACCAGTAGTGTTAAATAAAATGTTTTGTTTCAAACATATTGACAGCTTTAGCAGAATATTGCAAATCTGCATTCCATGAAACACATTGTTTTTTTATCACAAGACATATTCAGTACTTGTCTGGGACCTCCTCTAGGCTTGATGTTATTTCTTAATTTGTGATGTTACATCTTAAATTTACAGTGCGCTATTCTTCAGTAAATTATAGACTTACCGCGTACCATGTTTTATGCTCATAACTGGGTGCTGGATGGTGATAGGAATGGGGAGGAGGAGACTGTTATATTAGAATTTCTTTTGGGGTAATTGTTTTAACACAAATAACTTACATCACTTTATTTTTCTAATTAAAAAAATATCTATATTCAGGTATAATGGAGTGGTAGTTGTGATTGTCTGGTAGGCAGGAAAATGTAAGTGTTAATAATATGCAGATATTTATTGAGTGTTTTAGTGTTGGAGCAGATACTTTTACCGAGGATTTCTTAAGCTTTAGGGAAATGAGCATTTGACAAGAACAAAATGACTGCAACAATGTGTCCAGTTTGACCAATGGCATCACTTCCATCTAGAGCACTTGATTCCTTACAGCTTAATAATTCAGTGCTAAATGAATCTGCTCAGATACCAGATTCATCAGTACTTAAATCAGTAACAACTCCCAGGCTTTCCTGCAACGTACTGTATTGAACTTGTCTGTAAACAAATTTAACAACAGTCCCCTCCTGTCAACATAGCCTGTACTTCCACAAATACAGTAGCAACCCCTTAGTTTCCCATTACCATCCAGCCATTGACTGCTTTGGAAAGTTGTTCTGCAAGGAATAATGTATTCACTCATTTATCTCCCCTAAGATGCTAACGTCTTTCCTCTATTCTTCTGTTATACTGTTCTCCTTTTACACTATTTCTGCACATACATCACATTGAATTGTTGTATTGTTTCCATTCATCATTTTCTCTTCTTCACCTACTTCACACTCTGTCCTTCCCTATATCACCTCTGAACTGAAACTAGCTCATGTTTTACTATCTACTATGTTTTGTGCACAATACTTACACTGTGTTCACATATGAAAGCTTTTATTTTTATTAATTTTTGTTAGCACTGAGGTTTATAGATAAAGAAAAACTTATCTTGATACCATTTTAATCTCCTTTTCTGTTTCCAGGTGGATGGTTTTCCTAGCCTCTTTCTGTACAAAGATGGGAAACGGATAGCAGAATACAATGGTTCACGTACTCTGGATGACTTATATGAGTTTGTTTCTAAACACATGCCACATGATGAGCTGTGAAATAAGACTGATGTATTAGACTAGATATGTTAAAGAAGTACCAAGCTGTACACTTGATATTGAGAGTGGTATCAACATTAATCTTATTTTTCTAGAATACATGTCGGTTCTGAATTTTATTGAGTTGTCATTGATATCCATAGTGGGTAGGTGTTTACTTGATACCTGAAGGTAAATTGAGCTGCTGCAACAAGAAAATAATTTTGGTGGTACAAAAGTGATAATTATCCCAAATAAACAAGTAAGAAATCACTTGCCAGTTATTATACACTGAAGAGCCAAAGAGACTGAGCCACCTGCTTTTATCATGTAGGGGCCCCACAAGCACGCAAAAGTGCTGCAACGCAACGTGGCAGGGGCAGGCCAGATATGCTGGATAATGTTCATCTCTGGGAAGTTTTGTGGCCAGTGGAAGTGTTTAAAGTCAGAAGAGTGTTCCTGGAGCCACTTTGTAGCAAATCCGGAGGTTGGAGGGGGGGGGGGGGGGGGGGCTGTTGCATTGTCCTGCTGGAATTGCCCAAGTATGTTGGAATGCACATTGGGCATGAACGGATGCAGGTGATCAGACAGTATGCTTACATACATGTCACCTGTCAGAATCATATCTAAACATATCAGGGGTCTCATATCACTCCAACTGCACACTCCCCACACCATTATAGAGCCTCCAGCAGCTTGAACAGTCCCCTGCAGACATGCAGGGTACACAGATTCATGAGGTTGTCTTCATACCTTTATACATTCATTTGGTCTATACAATTTGAAATGAGACTCGTCTGACCAGGCAGCATGTTTCCAGTCAGCAGGTCATCAAGAGTACACAAGTGGCTCTGAAAGCCCATATTGATGATGTCTTGTTGAACGGTTCACGCGATGACATTTGTTGATGGCCCAGCACTGAAATCTGCAGCAATTCGCAGAAGGGTTGCACTTCTGTCACACTGAACAATTCTCTTCAGTTGTCATTGGTCCCGTTTTTGCAGGATCTTTTTCCAGCCGCAGCAATATCAGAGATTTGATGTTTTACCGGGTTCCTGATATTCACGGTACACTCATGAAATGGTTGCACATGCAAATCCCCACTTCATCGCTGCTTTAGAGATGCTGTGTCCCATCGCTCATGCACTGACCATAACACCACATTCAGACTCACTTAAATCTTGAGAACCTGCCATTGTAGCAGCAATAACCAGTCTAACAACTGCACCAGATGCTTGTTGTCTTATATAGGCGTTGGCATCTGCAGTGCTGTCTTCTGACTGACTGTTTACATATCTCTGTATTTGAATACACATGCTTGTACCAGTTTTTTTGGTGCTTCAGTGTACATACATTGTAATCTGACAATCTGAGAGATAGTTAACTTCCATACCTTGTCCCCAACACGAAGTGCCAAAATACAATTTGAATAAGTACCATGGGGTTTGAGATGAGGGTACAGTAATTAATGTGTCACTGGTAAGTAGGGTATCTCATTTTGTAGCATCTCTGAATTTGGATCTAAATCATAGTATCAGGGTTGTGAAAAAAAAAAGTTTCGCTCACTATTGCTTACAAAAAGTTAAGGACACTGATTCATAACAAAGAAAACTGGATGTGAACTAATATTGATTGTGCAGTTGGATTGAGGTGTCACTCAACAACATTGTCTGCTTGCATAAATACGCTTTCAGCAAACAGAAGGCACCAACAGACTGCAAAGAGGCCACTGCATGTTGTTATTTTGATGTCTCACCTGTTTTCAATCTGTCTTCCCTTGGGTTGGTTACTGTGTGAATGATTCACATGCATGGAACCATGATTGTACCCAGATATGCACCTCTTCATCCAAAAGAAATGTCTGTCTTCAGGGCTCCAAAAAATATGGAAATTACATGGGGAGGGATTGGGACTGTACACAGGACATGTAAGGGCTTTCCAGCAAAACTTACGTAGCATAATCAAAACAACCTAGGCAAAATACGGGCAGGCTTTATTGTGTAACAGAATGATGCTATCCATCAACATTCCTGGACATTTGAACTTGATAGCACACTTGGGTTTTTGCGAAGTGTCCACATACCACTGTGCATTAATTGTGGCACCACGTTCCAGCAATTCAATGAGTAGCGAGCCCTTGGCAGTCGAAGAGAAAGATCATCATGACTTTCCCAGAGCTGGCATTCCCGGATTGGAATTTTTTGATGAAGGTGAATTTATGTGCTCCCTTTGTTGGCCCTGATGCTTGTTCTCTGGCTCAAAATGGTAACAACAGGTTTCATCTCCCTTGACCGTTCGTGACAGGAAATGATATTCTTAAGCATGATACCATTACAAATACTGCAGTGATGTTGACATTCTGTTCAACTTCTGCTGCTTTGTCAGGCTGTGGGGAACCCTCCATGCATAGATGTTTCGGAACTTCAGCTGCTCTGTTATGATGACATGAGTAGTACCATGATTGATGCCCAACATAAGCAGAATGCGTTCCACCATTCATTTCTGACGGCTGGTCCACTGCAGCAGCGAGAGAAGAGAGAATGACATGATGAGCTTGTCGTGGCCATCTGAAGTCTGTCAATGACACCCAGCCTTCTTGAAATCTTTCATTCCATCCAAAGGCATGTGCACATGATGCACTGTGTTTGGGGATGAATTTCATTTCCTAACACCTCTTCCACAGCCAAAAATCATTCCACACCTTGCTGTTGTTCTTTCGTAGTTTCCATAGTGAAGTTGGTTAAAGCAACTCACAGACCTTGTGTCAAGCACATCTAACAGACGAATGGTACTACAGTGAAAGTCTGCGGTATTCCTTCATAATACCCAAAAGAGGGCACTACAGTAGACTTACCTGCAAGTATTAACAATGCCCGCGCCATGCTTGTTGTACAGTCTGTTTCATATTCATTTGACTGCCCCTTATACGTCTTAATTTCTTAAATAATATCACAGCTGAGTATGAAGTACAGCAAATTCAGACCTAATTTTATTGTTTTGGCCATGCAGTCATTACAACAGAAAAAAGTAATACATCTAACACCCCCTTGATTTAAGGACAAAATATGGCTCAGGTACAGTCTTAAACTAGAATGATTCTAAATGTAAATAACAAGAATCTACTTGTTATCGTACAGTTTTTGGCATATGTGTGAGGCTTCCGGAGATATCGTTTATCTTGGCTGCATTTTGAGATAGATAAATGTGGTCTCACTAATTTACCCTGGAAAATGTAGGTGCATTGCTGCATACAGATGATAGAGGAAGGTAGTCTGGTACCCCAAAATGAATAGAAAGAAAGGAAACAAAATAGAGTTTGTGTAATGAGAACCTAAGAAGAATCAAACAATAGAAACCCAGGATGAAATAAAATAAATATTATTAAAAGGAGAGATTGCTACTCCCAATATAGTGGAAATGTTGAGTCGCAGACAAGACAGAACAAAAAACTGCTAAACAAGTAAGCTTTTGGCCCTAAAGTCTCCCTTTGAATTAGACCACACACACACACACACACACACACACACAATTGTTTCACCCAGGTATTTGTTTGAGTTGAATTACACAGTTGTGACTCACTGATATTGTAGTCATAAGATACTACATTTTTGTATGTTTCATGACATGTATAGTTTTACGGTTTGAAACATCTAAAGAAAGTTGCCAGTGTGAGTCACTTTCAAATCTTATGATGATTTCAATTTATCAAGATTGCGTCATAGATAACTGCACCGTTTCTGCATTTTAGGAAAACGGAAGACCTCACATCTCGACAGTTGTCGGATGTTTAGCCATATTGTGTGTCATTGCTGTGTTTGCCGCCCCCCCCCCCCCTCTCTCTCTCTCTCTCTCTCTCTCTCTCTCTCTCTCTCTCTCTCTCTCTCCACATGAAGGCTGTGACCATCCTATTGTTCCCTGTCTAGCAACATTGCCCATATTTGTATGCTAAATAAATTGCAACTTGCATTTGCCTTATTCCTGCCATGAAATGTATAGTCACGTTACTGTACATGTCATTGTGCTCACCAATAACAATACTTATGGTACCATGTACTGCTGATACCACTTATACACTTCCATATAGGTGCAAAACATTTTTGTAAATCAGCATGTAATCATACTGTATTCACTTCTACATTTTAGCTGATTTTTTAAAATTCCTTAAAATTACTTTTAACTTATTGCAAAAGTTACTGTTTATTGCTCATTTACATGGCCCATAGTGCTCATATAATTCGTGATCATCCCACTTAGGTAGTTAAATTGTCATTTCTGATAGGCACAGGAGGCAATGTACAGTGTCTTTTAATTGTGTGTGTCTGCACAATGTAAATCTTTTCTCACCTAGCTTGCTGCTATTTTATATTGCTGCTGCTCACTTACACTTATGGCAGTACAACTTATTGCTGTGTTAACTGAAGCAATGATGAAGTAATAGATATGGTCTTGCAATTGTAAAACAACACTGGAACAGTACAAGACAATGTTATTTGCACTTGGTGCTCTTTGTACATAGCCGCGCTACCGCTTGAGGGTTAAACAACCACCCTTTGTGAATAATCTATTCTGTTTGTAAATTTGGTTCTGGAGGCAAGCAAATAACCTCTCTTTTGCCAATGAAGGCTGTGGCCAAAAATTTTATGTACAGTGTCTTTTAATTGTGTGTGTCTGCAACTTAACGTGTCTTCTTTACAGTAAGTAGCAATCTGTCTTTTCATATATTATTAACAAAAATTTAACCTGTCATTGAGTTCCAATGTCGTAAATAATACACTGGTGTAGCTCAGGTGTATATCTCCTCCCCCCACCACCCCTTTTTTAAAAAAAATATACATAGTGTGTGTATCCCACAGTTATGTACTACTTACATCAAATATCATAATATTCCGTATTTTGCTGCAAGAAATTTTCTCTCCATTTTTGAACACAAAATAATGGTGTAATCTATTTATTTACTTAATAAAAACACCTATCCGCTGCTAGACAATGATTTTTATTCAGTCACCTCCACTCATTTCTTTACAATTACATTCCAGAATGTTCATATCATTGTGCTTTGGATTTTTGGGCATTAACTCACTGATATCATCTTTATATAGAAAAATTATTGGAATACCCTGCAACATTAATGTCAGTGATTGCACGATTGTTGCCTGTAGTATGTTTAGATGCTCACCTCATAATGCATACTGTATGGTAGCCCAGATGAAATTTGTAAGTTTTACCAGATTTGAGTACGGGGGAGGGGTCGAGTGGTTCTAGGCGCTACAGTCGGGCCGCGCGACCGCTACGGTCGCAGGTTCGAATCCTGCCTCGGGCATGGATGTGTGTGATGTCCTTAAGTTAGTTAGGTTTAAGTAGTTCTAAGTTCTAGGGGACTGATGACCTCAGAAGTTAAGTCCCATAGTACTCAGAGCCATTTGAACAATTTGAGTATGGGGTCTCCAAGATTTTTCTGTCGTAAGTTTACAATAATTACAATAAGCTTAACATGTTCTCTGTGGAAGAAGATTTGAGGCCTTGCTGTATTGCATAGCGATCTACTGGTGACCTGACAAAAACTTTGCTGAAATGCGGCTCTAGTCACCAGTGTGCGGTGCTCTGCAATTGTAATTACCAGGGGGGACCCAAAAGAAACAGGATTGTTGTCATTAAAAAATTATTGATGAAGCTTTTTACAAAATTATTTCAGTCACCTTCAAAATACTCCCCATAACATGCAATGCGTTTGTCAAGTCTCTTTTCCCACTGTTGGAAGCGTGTTTGGAACTCTTAAAGTTTGATATTGTCCAGTGCCCTTTGCGAAGCTGTTTTTACTGCCTCCACATCGTCATAACGCTCCCCTTTTAGCATTTTTTTCATTCATGGAAATAGGAAAAAATCACAAGGGGCTAGATCCGGCAAATCCAGAGCGTGGGGAACGACAGACCACCTCTGAGATGCCAAATAGTGGGTCACTCGTAAGGCCGTGTTTGCTGGAGCGTTGTCGTGATGCAGAAACAGTCACCTGATTGCCAAAGTTCCGGCCGTTTCCTCCTCACATCCTCTCGCAGATGCCTTAAAACATCAAAGTAAAAGTGCTGGTTAACAGTCTGGCCAGGGGATACGAATTCCCGATGCACAATTCCACAAACATCAAAAGAGACAATGATCATCGTCTTCACATTTGACCTCACTTGCCTTACTTTTTTCGGTCTGGGAGAGTTGGGAGTCCTCCACTGGTTTGACGCTTGCTTGGTGTCTGGGTCATACCCGTAACACCAACTCTCATCCCCTGTAATGACTTTGTTCAAGAAGTTTGGATCACGTGCAATCTCTGTTTTCAAGTCCTGACACACTTCATGCAGATGGTTTTTTGCTCCTGTGTGAGAAGGCGCAGAACAAATTTATCAGCAACACGTCTCATATGCAAATCCTCACTCAAAATCCGCTGGCACGAGCTCCAACTGATTCCTGTCTTTGTTCAAATTTGGTCGATCGTTTGGCGATGATCCTCATTGATCTTTTGGCGGACCTTTTCAATGTTCTCCTCATTTCGCGATGTTGAAGGGCGTCCAGAATGAGCTTGGTCTTCAACACACATCTCACCATGTTTAAAGCACCCAAACCACTCGAAAACCTGTGTGCGGCTCATAGCGTCCTCCTGGAAAGCTTCCTGAAGCATTTGGTGTGTCTCCATTGCAGTTTTTTTAAGCAGGAAACAAAGTCTCACACACACTCTTTGTTCTTTTAAAGTGGCCGTAATGACTTCGCAGAGGTAACCCGCCAAAAGTCAGAGAAACACAATACCACACTTGCACGTTCAACTCTCCACTGACGCCGTCTGCACGGCTGTTTCATGAAGGTTTCTACTAACACCATCTAGCGTGAGAACCCTGCACTACCTCTACGAGTGGCAGCGCCCTCGGAGTCCGGTTTCTTTTGGGTCCCCCCTCGTATACCTCTGCCTGATGTCAATTCACCACATTGGTGGGGGCTGTCCATAGCAAATGGGACATATCGCTGCATAAACTGCTCCAGTAACAGCTACCTAAGCTCGAAAATGACCCTGAAACAATTTAATCGTTTACCGTACTTATTTATTAATTTTTGGGAAATTTTTACTATACTTGTTTAGTTCGTAAACACAAATCTTAATAGAAATAATTTAAAAAAATCATTTTCACGTAAACTTCACACTCTTCAATAATTGGAATCTTAAAAAGTTTTTCTTGGTTTTGTTGTATCTTGCTTTTTTTATTTTTGTAGGGCATTTTAACCTACTAATTTATTTGCAAAACACACAAATTTTACAAACAATACAAAAAGGACTAATTACCATAATCTTTGGACCATTTAAACAGTGCAGTCATACAAAGTCATTCCTGTATGTGGTTTTCATTACTACAGCTGATGCATATTTTTGGTTGTCCCAAGCAGTCATCGCAAAATGTTGTAATTTTCTTGGTTTTGTTGTCTCCCGCATTTTTGCTTTCCTCAGCAAAAATCCTTTTGTACCACAACATGCAGTGTCACTAAAATTTTCTTCCTGGTCCCTCAATTTTTCCAAAGTATGGTCTTTTTTTTCTTGATGGAGGCTTGGTACAGGCAGCATATCCACATAACTGCAAGGCAATGGACTCTTTGAAAATTTGAAATGACATTCTTCTGCTCAAAGTGCTCTTTTTACGATGCAGAATCCAATTGGGAACTCCTGCTCTGTTTGGACCATTTGTTCCACAGAGAGGCATATTTTTATCTGACAACTTATGCCATAGAGAAATGCTTGTATATAAATTGTTAGCATAATGAATGAAACCTTTTTCAAAAAGAGGCTCAAAACATTTTCATAGTGATAGCCTCAGCTTGACCTGCATCTTGCAGTGTGTCATCTTTCTCTTGATAAATATGCAAGGCAAAAGTGAAGCCTTCCTCTTAACAAATTTTGTGCAACTTTACATGATGCTTGTGAGACGTGGTGTCATTTACTGCCTAAAAATAAATCTTTCTCTCCAAGGAATCATAAATCCATCAATTACCACATCTCTTCCAGGGGTTAGAGTATTTTGAAAGTTACTCTGCAGATGTTCAACTAATACTGTACTTTGTATGTCGTGTCATTTACATTTCTAGGGGCATCATTGTCAGTAAAATGTCAGCAAGGTAATAAAACTAGAAACAGATCATGTGACATAGTGGCTTTTATAACTTTATTTTCATACAGCGGATTGTTTGACCAATAAGCTGAAACTTCTGTGATCTCATTTAACCCCACAATTAGCATTATGCCAATAAACTTGTCTATTTCATCCTCAGAAGCTTCAACCCAATTGGCTAGACAAGATCTTTTTTTTGCCTGGCATGTTGGACAGTTACTGTGCTGCATTCCTCGTTTCTAACAACATTATTGTTAAACATGTCTTATGTAAACATCAGTAGGGATGTCAAAATTGGTGGATATATTAACTTCTGTATCCCAATTATATTTTGCCTATTTGGTTTTCAAAATGGAGTATAATTTTCGTCAGTGCCATTATCATTAACAGAGTTACATACAGTATCATGTACCTCATCAGGACAGGAATCATCACCACTTATATTTAAATCTGATGAGGATCTTGAATGCTAGGGATTGTAAGCTGGATCATTGTCAGGCACAGTAGAGTTGTTGTAGTCACTGGAGTCTCCCTTATTTAGGTAGCAGTTCAGATAGTAGCATAGTCTCTCCTCATCTAATTGAGTATTACACCTTTGTTTTCTTGTTACTGGCATCCCAGAGGTGGATCGATCCCTTTCCAGCTAAACATCCAGTGATCAAAAAATAGAAAATCCAGGATGGAATGTAACAGTATTATGAAAAGAAAAGTTTCTACACACCATATAGCGGAGATGTTGAGTTGCAATTAGGCACAACAAAAAGACTCACAATTAAAGCTTTCGGCCACTGGTACTTGTCGGCCATAGACGACGTGCGCGAGTGTGCCCCACACGCGCTTGCGCGCCCCCCCCCCCCCCCCCCACACACACACACATACACACACACACACACACACACACACACACACACACACACACACACACGACTACAGTCCCAGTTGCCAGACTCTGCAGGTGTGTGTGTGTGTGTGTGTGTGTGTGTGTGTGTGTGTGTCTTCTATTGTTGACGAAGGCCATCAGCTGAAAGCGTTAAATGTGAGAGTCTCTTTGTTGTGCCTGTCTGTGACTCAGCATCTCCGCTATATGGTGAGTAGCAACTTTCCTTTTCATAATATTGTAAACACACAATGAAATGTGATTACAACTGGTGGCCAACCATAATCATTATGAAAGATAAACAGACACCTCATAACTATCCAGTATTTTGCTATATACCTTAAAGCAGCTATTATTGTCTGCTAGCACTAACAAATGACCATGTGTGTATTTTAAAGCAACTATTCTCACCTGCTAACACTTACATATGATGGTGTGCGTATTACAATGTACAGCAAGAAGTGACCCGTTTTTTGTAGCATTTGGTGCTAAAAATGCAGCACAACAATTGTGACACATGATGACATGAAAAATTGGGAACCAGAATGAAAAAGTGTTATAAGGAAGCAATAACATAATGAATTATCTTTATCCTGGTAAATAAAATATATACCTTCGATAGAGCGCAGCAATTAGTTGCCCCCCCCCCCCCCCCTCCTCCCAACACACACACACACACACACACACACACACACACACACACACTCTTTTTCAAGTTTTATTACACAACTCCAGATTTAGTTCCCTGTTGGTCGGACATCAGTCACAGTTCTCATACACACAAAATTCAAGCTTTCGCAGCAAACGGTTGCTTCATCAGGAAAGAGGGAAGGAGAGGGAAAGACGAAAGGATGTGGGTTTTAAGGGAGAGGGTAAGGAGTCATTCCAATCCCGGGAGCGGAAAGACTTACCTTAGGGGGAAAAAAGGACAGGTATACACTCGCGCCCCCCCCCCCCCCCCCCCCCCCCCACACACACACACACACACACACACACACACACACACACACACACACACACACACACTCACTAGGGATGTGTGTGTGTGTGTGTGTGTGTGTGTGTGTGTGTGTGTGTGTGTGTGTGTGTGTGCGTGTGTGCGCACGCGCGCGCGCGTATACCTGTCGTTTTTTCCCCCCTAAGGTAAGTCTTTCCGCTCCCGGGATTGGAAAGACTCCTTACCCTCTCCCTTAAAACCCACATCCTTTCGTCTTTCCCTCTCCTTCCCTCTTTCCTGATGAAGCAACCGTTGGTTGTGAAAGCTTGAATTTAGTGTGTATGTTTGTGTTTGTTTGTGTGTCTATCGACCTGCCAGCACTTTCGTTTGGTAAGTTTACCAAGGTAAACATTTATGAGCAAAATCACAGTATCATATATATATATATATATATATAGAGGGAAACATTCCACGCGGGAAAAATATATTTAAAAATAAAGATGATGTGACTTACCATACGAAAGCGCTGGCAGGTCGATAGAAACACAAACAGACACATACATACACACAAAATTCAAGCTTTCGCAACAAACTGCTGCCTCATCAGGAAAGAGGGAAGGAGAGGGAAAGACGAAAGGAAGTGGGTTTTAAGGGAGAGGGTAAGGAGTCATTCCAATCCTGGGAGCGGAAAGACTTACCTTAGGGGGAAAAAAGGACGGGTATACGCTCGCTGATCTACCCACAGGGCAGGTCTGTTTGTGTATGGTGTAATGCAGCATATTTTCATGGTTTATCCATGGACCCAGGACTGTGGTGCTCCTTAGCAGACGAGAGGCCGTGGGTGATTGAGTTATAGACATTTTATTTGTTGTTGTACATTTTGACACTTCAAAAGTAGTTTATATGTTAGAACATATGGACGAAAAGAAGAAGAAAATTGTCAGTCGCTGGCGGTTTGTATGCAATGTACTCATATATTTCCTGAAAGAAAAATCACACAATGCCTGTAAAATAATAGATATAACACAGTGTGTAATAACTGAAAATAATGGACGTAGTAAACCAACATTTTATTGCTGATCGTCTGCGACTTTGGTTTACACAATTCTTCCCCACCTTATACACTCCTCTCCAGGTGCCTACTTTTTCCTGAGATTATTTCTGAAATCCATAATGATATTTTAAATCCGTCTTGTGACTCCAAGGAAATGCATATTTCTGTCAACAGATGTGTTTAACGTTACTGAAATAAAATAACATCAGTGGTCTTAATGAAACAGACATACCATTTGGCTTGCTTTCTCCAGTTCATTACAAAAGCCATTATGTCAGTACTTAAGATTTTTGTTCACATCAGGAAACGCCATCTGCTTGCAGATCTTTTTAGACATGTCATTGTTTGCACTATTGTTTCTTGTATGGTAGCTGCAAATACAGATTGTCAACTTACATCGTAATTTACCCTCGAGATTTCAGAATTTGTCAGGATAAAATGCTAAAACTGGTCTGGAAATGGGGGAAATATGAATGAATTTCACTTGGGGAAACTAGTGGTAACCCTGGCATGATGCTTAAGTGTATCTTTGTAAAAGTGCCGTAATTGTTTCCCAACTAACTGCTTTTATCTGTTTCCCTCTTTGGCCTTTTTTAGCTGTGTCATTTAACTTTTCCTGGGGCACCCATCTTGCTTCGTGGCATAAATTATTTTAAAATGACTTTAAAGAATGGACCAAAAATTTTAATTTTTCATGATGATACTGAAATACTACTCGAGGTGCCGAATTCAGGTAGCTTAAATAGCTGAAGGGATCAACTACTAATTCACAGCTAACAAATTCAGGCTTAAAGTCACAAATACTCAGTTTATGTGGTTTCAAGCAAAACTGCTTTGTTATGCAACCGCACAGTCAGCTTATTATTTGACCACAAGATGCTTAGCACTGAGAGACTCTTGGATTTTTAAACATCACATTCAAGACACACTAGCACCTTTGCCCCAGTCGATTGTAAAAAGCTGATGAGGTGTGTCTAAATTACAAGTCCATAAGATTTGAATGTGCAGTAAAGGGAAATCTCAGAACTTGCAAAAATAGGAATTTAGAATCCAGTGCAGTTGCCAGCCTAATTATTCATAGAGCAAAACACAAAGCTGCTGTTTAACTTACACGCTGTAATAGCAGTGTGTGTTAAATCCACTTCAGCGCAGTAAAAATTTAGCTTTAAATTATGTAGTTATTGAAACACGGTTGAAAAACTGACCGTATGCTTTCTGTTTCATTTTGTTGTTAAGGTTGCAGACACACACAAATGCACTGGTAGACATGACAAAGCTTACAGGCACAATAGTTTACAATTTTGTTTTTGTAGCAGTGCTTGACTCAATGTAGTCATCAGACTAGATTTTTTTTAAAATCCTAGGTAACACTTCAGGCACATACATGTTGTTAATGTTAAACACAGCAGGGTAACAATACTGATCCCTTTTATAATGCCATAGACAAACCAAAATGTAGATTATGCAATATGACACAACTGACACAGGAATAAAACATATGCTGTAAATATTGGTCATAATTTCAATTAATGTATAAAATTTAGTTGCTGTGTCATTTAAACAGTACTGCTCTGTTTTGTGATTTTCAGTAGTCTGTGTGATAATGAAATTTAAGTCTTTGAAATTATTCTTGCACATTATTGGACATTCATCTGTGTTAATGAAAACAATGACTTGGGTACATATAACTTTAAACAGACACTTTTCTTCAGACTATAATAGTAATAGACAAAATTGGGAAGCAATTCATCTCTCTAAATGAAACACTTAATTCTTGAGCGGGCATGCCAGTTTTCATAACACAAGCAGGCGCATGGCGTACTTTGTACACATGTAAAGACGAGCTGGCTTCATGTTACCAAGGTAAACATTTATGAGCAAAATCACAGTATCATCTAAGTTTAACTGAACAATGATAAAATAAATTTGCATTATGTGAGCTAAATCACTATTTAATTAAGCACTGATAAAATAAACTTTCATTGTATCACTCAGTCGCTGTGTACAAGTGTTACCCCTCAGTAATGACCCACTCAGAGCATTAAGCAGTGCATTTGCATCAGATCCCAGCTAAATGCTTATTTGGTTACCAATTATCTCATAGACAACTGCCTGATTGTGGGACTGTATTGCTAGCTCAGAATCTTGGGCATTTTCTTGCATGGATTGTAAAATCTTCCTCAGCTAGCTCCATGTTTATTTGATATTATTGCTGCTCAATTGGATGCAGGACAGCACAACATACCACTGCATTAGCTGAAGCAATAATGAAGGAATAGGTATGGGCACACAATTGTAAAACAACAATGGAATGGCACAAGACAATGTTATTTGTGATGGGCGTACTTTAGATGAGGAGGTGAGAAACCAAGGGGTATAAGTGACATTTTCAGAAAAAATGAGTTAAGTGCAAAAATGGGTTCCTAAAATATGTAAATTATGGTGGCCAAGAGGTACAAGTGCATCTCTGTCTGGTGCTGCAGTCTGGTGGTAGAAATTTAACTACTTGCAGAAACGCGTGTATTGTTTGGCGGCCAAGGGATATATGTGAAGCGGCAATAGTGGTGGTGCGCGTGTGTGTGAATGCGGTGTTACTGTTACGAAGTGAAGTTCATTGTTTCATTGCATATAAGTGATAAAACAAACTTCATTTACTATCTTCCATCAATAAATACGAATATTAATATTATTTTTATTGTAAATTGGACATAAAATACGAGAGAGAACAGTAACAATGACATCTCCAGAAGGGGACTTTTCTGACAGCTCCGAAGGTGAGTAATTAAGTACACCATTAATATTATTGTCTCATGTTTAAATAAAACACTTCAAAAATACGTATTTTTTATATTTAAAGTGAAAACCTGTTGATATTATTCGCTAGAATGACCCCCCCCCCCTTTTTTTTTAAAAAAAAAAAAGAAGACAATTGCTCTAGACCAGACAGATGATGATATTTCATATGAAACAGAGGTAGATAGTGTTGATACTGACTCCAGGGAGAACTCAAGTGATGAAGGTAATTTTCTATAATTGATGCAATATGAGCAGTAAACTAAGTTACAGTTTTGTAAAAATTTTCCTGGCAGAGTAGCTCCTTTCTTCTGATCGATATTTCTCGGTGGAAGTCAGAGTGAAGTGTGCTGTTTTCTGCTTGCAGACGCTGCCAAACATAGTAAGCAACTGATTATAAGATTTCTTCATTAATTCCACATTCATTAACACTATTCAGAACTACATTACTTTGACAGTGAATATCTGTATAATATTATGCTTTCATGAAGCTTTGTTACTGCCGTGCATCATTAATTTCTACCATAATGAATTATTAATGTGAAGTTAACAGTACTACACAGAATTTTCCCCCTCATCTTTCCTCACCCCACAGCCATGTTGCATTTTCTTTTTCACATTTTCACCTTGCTGCCCAGAAAAGTTTTACAACCTGTGTATTTGCCATTAACTAACAAATAATGAGAAATCAAAACAACTTTAATTACCTGAAAAAGTAAAACTAGGCAGGTTAACATACTGCTCTATGCTTCTCCATTTCAGACTAAAATGAGGGGTCTGATGAAAGTGAGGTAAACAGTGGAGGGCACAAAGCTTCTAAGAGAGTAAAGCATATGGGGAGAAAAAAAACGTGAAGGACTCGTTTATGGAAAAGAGTAGTACCATCTACTAAACGTAATGAAGGTAAAGAATATGTGGATCGCAAAGGAAAGTTGCTCAAAGAAAGAAAGGTAAGAGTGTACAATCACAACTGCCGATTCAAGTGCAATCAGAACATCCGTCAACAAACAAGACAGGAAGTATTTAATGAATATTGAAGTCTTGGTACCTGGGACTTGCAGACCACCTTCTTATACTCTTCTGTTACTGTCAGTGAGCCAAATAGAAGGAAAGGAATTGCTACAAAAAGAAAATCTATTAGTTGCCCAAATTCTCTACAGGGCAAAAGAGTTTGCAAAATGTTCTTTATAAGGACCCTAGATGTGTCTAACAAGAGAGTAACAAACGTGGTACAAAAGAAAACCACTTCAACTACAAATATAAAACCCCTGGAAATAAGATTGATGAAGCTAAAGTAGGTCTTATAAAGGAACACATCAAACGTTTTCCAAAGTACAGTAGCTACTATTCACGCCAAAAAGCACCAAATAAGAAGTATCTGGCAGGAAACCTCAACCTCAAGAAAATGTATCAGCTTTATAAGGAGTTTTGTGAAGAAAAGGAAACAGAGCCAGCACGGAAAACCTTTTACCGCTATGTTTTTAACACATGCTTTAATCTTAGTTTCCACAGTCCATATACAGACACACGTGCTACGTGTGACAAGCTGCAAAATACCATTGATCATAGATTGCTTGACGAAAAACATGGTGCTCTTGTTGAAAAGGAACTCCATCTACGGAAAGCACAGATTGCCCAGAAACAAGTGGTGGATGCAAGAAATCTGGTTGCTAAAGATGCTCGGCATGTGGCTGTATGTTTTGTCTTACAGGAAATGCTCCCAACACCAGTTCTGACATGTTCACAAGCTTATTACTCTCAACAGTTGTGGACTTATAATTTGTGTGTACATGATTTAGGTTCAG
Source organism: Schistocerca americana (assembly GCF_021461395.2). NCBI lineage: Eukaryota > Metazoa > Arthropoda > Insecta > Orthoptera > Acrididae > Schistocerca > Schistocerca americana. Next base: position 753,632,833 of record NC_060119.1, on the reverse strand, counting down.
GAAAAGCTTTCATGTTTATGTGGCACGAGGATCAAGCTTCACGAGGATGTCAAGAGATAATGTCTTGCCTACTGAAATTTATTAACAGTTTGCCACCAACCATCACGCATCTCACTGCATTTAGTGACAATGCAGGAGGACAAAACAAAAATCAACACAGAGTGAAATTTTGGCTCTATATAGTCAACAACACTCACATTCAGATCTTTGACCGTAAGTTTCTACTTTGTGGCCATTCATTTAATGATTGTGACAGAAACTTTGGAATTATTGAGCGCAGTAGAAAAATTCCACACGGGTATTTATGTAATCGCCAAGGTGTCAAGACATTTTGAGGTAGTGAAAATGCGTGACAAGGATTTTGTCACACTATATGTGATTGAACCATTTTTTCTAAAATCTGTAAAGGGAAATCAAAAAATGCAGTGGTTGCACTTCAAAAAAGATGAACCAAGGACATTGTTTTATAAATGTTCAGATACTCCTAAGACTAACTCACAGAACAACTCCGCCAAAAATTAAGGGAAAAAAGTACAAAGACTGACTGAACCTTCTACCATTTGTGCATCACAGTTTTTACACAGAACTCAGTTCTGCTCTCCATCCACAAGAGGAAAGAAATCGATTAATCTACAAGAGAAACTAATAAGTGTCGGCCCTTGTCAGCAGCATGTGCAGCACAGTATCAAGAACAGTCGATAACAGAGAGTGATAACTTGGAAGGTGAAAATAACAATATTTTTGACAGTGATTCAGATTAAGAATGCAGTAATAGAAGAAAATTTTTATAGTTGTTTCCATTTCTTTCCTTAATATATATATATATATATATATATATATATATATATATATATATATATATATATTTTTAATCAAAAGGAAAGATTACCCATTTTCAGTTTTTCTATAATTTGCGAAGAAACTTTTTTCTAGATTTTTCAACATTAATTATTACTGTATTTAATGTGCATTATGTATTATGATTCATAATAAACTAAATAATTTGAAAATTCTTTTAATATTTCTTTGAGATCATACCTTTCTAACTCTCACTTGGAAGCCAAGGGGTACAAGTGACAGGTGTCATCAAATTATCAATGACATTTGTTAAATGACTAAATTTTTTGCTGTAGAAATATGAGGGAGATAAACATAAAACTATATCTTCAAATGATATTAAGTTTTTCCCAAAACCCAGACTCAAAAGCTTCCCAGGTGTGATGTGGTTTCCAGAAGCAGTGATAGATGGACCAGGTAATAATGATTCCATGTTGATAAAATTTCAAGATGATGCTAATCTGAGTGAAGAATTATTAAAGAAGGGGAATCAGAAACAAAATATTTTATACCTAGAGTAAGTGGTTACATAAAAGATGTATCAGTCATTATTATTTTAGTCTGGAAATGAAGTGTTATTCACTAAAACTTCCTGAAAGATAATAACCTACTCAATAAGTTCCCAAGGTTGCCTTTACTGGAATTAAAATAATGGGAATCACTGGAACACTAGATAAACTGGTTAGGGTAGAATTACTGGTAACATTTAGTATTTGTGATTATACTTCTGAACATCCAGTGTTTCTTGTAATGAAACTAAATGTTCCTATTTTATTGGGTGTAGATTGGCTAGCTGAGAGTAAGGTATCACTAGCTTTCAATGAAAGTAAGGTTACCTTTGTTATCAAGAGAACATAAGGAAGCTACACTTGGAATTGGAACCAGTCATGTCAAAAGCATAAGAGTAAGAATAATAGCAGCAGCATCGCTGCTAGATGAATGTGTAAATAACTATCAACAAGTTAGGTACTGAGCAAGAAAATACAGTGAAACAAGAAGACATATCCAGTAAATCTACATATCTTAATAGGTACGAACGAGATGCACTACTATCGTTAATATCAAAACACAAAATACTTTTTTTTTCCTTTACAACCAACTATAATGAAACATTTTAAATGTACGTTAAAGATAATACTGAATAAACCATTCTATGTTAAGGATGCATTGTGAAAGAAAACTGAAATATGGGTATTACTGAAACTTCTGATAGCTGTTACAATAATACATAAATAGTGGTTAAAAAACCAGATTGGTCTGTATGTTTAGTGTTAGATGCCAGTACTTTAAATAGAATCATTGAGGCAGGGAGGCTCAGGTCTCCAATTATAGATAATTATTAGCTAGGTTTTGCAGAAGCCAGATATATTAGTACAATGAAAGTTACGACTGCTAGCAGCTACCATTAGCCACAAAATCTAGAAAACATACAGCAGTTGTATTGGAAGATAAATGTTATATTAAGGACTTGGGTCTTGGAACTGAATGTATGGATCTGTATTTATAACAGAATTACACAAAACTGTTGTACAGTTTGTTAAAGATAAAATATTAATTTGTAGAGATGATTTAATCATAATATCCAAGGCTTAGGAAATTGAAAACTGGAAACAGAATTTCATTGTGATGGATACTTTTTGGGTAAAAAAATTATATATATCACAGTTCATGGCAAACACAGTGATTATTCCCCGCCACACATCGTCTTACCATATTTCCAAGCACAAATGAACTTACAATATCCTGTGTTTAAGCCGATATAGTTTGGTTCTGAATGTATATTAAGTGCTTGTTCTTACCAATCAGTATTTCTCTAATTGTCTAGTACTAATGTAGGATAAGTCTATTATTAAGGAGGTATTTTTAAATTTTCAGAAAATGCCACATCGTCGTAGATGTCAATATGAGCCAGAAAACTTCTGTCACATCTGTGGGAAGCTCACCTTTGTCAGAGATAGGAAAGAAATTTCAGCAGTCATAAAGAATAGAGGTAGGAGACCAAGTTAAAGAATGGGCATGACATTTCTGTTGTGGTACATGTTACTGCAAACTAATTCAGTGGTGGAAAGGTAAAGAGAAAGTGGCATTGTTCACTGTGTCCTTGTGTGGAGGGAACCAAAGGATGGCATTACTGATTGTTATTAAGGGGTGTCAAAGAGAAAAAAAAGGAGAGAGAAATTAATTTTAATGCACCCACACTTAAGATTGGTGTACCAGAGAGCTCTGACCTTGAGTGACTTATACCATATGCATCAGTCACCTGACTGTACACAGTTGAAGGGAAGCAGGGAAAGTGTACAGACATATTTACTGTGCCCAACATGGATCTTAAGTTGCAGTAGCACACAGTAATTGGATTTCCTGTTTTTCTTGAAAAAACTCTATCACAAACATTGGAAAGGTTGCAGCAAGCCCACAAAGAGCAACCCATGAGGAAAACACAAGTTTTTTGAGTGACATAACAATCAGGGTATGTGACCACGCCCCAGAAGGCCCTCAACTTCGAAAATTGAAACAAATGTCGACACAATTGATGTCATGTTGCGAGAAGACAGTCTTTTATCACTAACAAAGATTGCAGAGAGTATGAACATATCCAATGGATTGATTGATGGCACTGTATGAACAAGTAGGGTACAGAAAAGTTGCAGCAAAGTGGGTGCCTCATGAGATCAGTGATGAACAGAAGGCTCACCATGTGATGGTGTGTCAGTGATGGAAGGGAAGGCTTCAGTGAGAACCATATTTTTTTGGACAAAGTCATCATATGCAATCCATCTAGGTTTCATCATAAGACCCAGAGATAAAACAAGACAGTGTCAAACAGAAACATCCTTCAAGTCCCAGAACTAAAAAGGCCAATGTTCAACCAAGTGCAAGAAAAGTCACGCATCTTGTCTTCTTCAATAAGCAAGGGACTCTGGTGTTGGAAGGCACAGAAATTGAATGCGTGCCAAAGGGTATGGATCTGGAAACCCACTAGGGGTCTCTGTGCTCTGGCGCATACCTGCACTGTGAGCTTCACTGTGCGAGTGCACCACTTTCCGTACCACGTGAAGTCCGCAGCCAATTGCATTTCCTGCAGAAATCTACATCTACATCTACATCTATACTCCGCGAGCCACCTTACGGTGTGTGGCGGAGGGTACTTATTGTACCACTATCTGATCCCCCCTTCCCTGTCCCATTCACGAATTGTGCGTGGGAAGAACGACTGCTTGTAAGTCTCCGTATTTGCTCTAATTTCTCGGATCTTTTCGTTGTGATCATTACGCGAGATATATGTGGGCGGTAGTAATATGTTGCCCATCTCTTCCCGGAATGTGCTCTCTCGTAATTTCGATAATAAACCTCTCCGTATTGCGTAACGCCTTTCTTGAAGTGTCCGCCACTGGAGCTTGTTCAGCATCTCCGTAACGCTCTCGCGCTGACTAAATGTCCCCATGACGAATCGCGCTGCTTTTCGCTGGATCATGTCTATCTCTTCTATTAATCCAACCTGGTAAGGGTCCCATACTGATGAGCAATACTCAAGAATCGGACGAACAAGCGTTTTGTAAGCTACTTCTTTCGTCGATGAGTCACATTTTCTTAGAATTCTTCCTATGAATCTCAACCTGGCGCCTGCTTTTCCCACTATTTGTTTTATGTGATCATTCCACTTCAGATCGCTCCGGATAGTAACTCCTAAGTATTTTACGGTCGTTACCGCTTCCAATGATTTACCACCTATGGCATAATCGTACTGGAATGGATTTCTGCCCCTATGTATGCGCATTATATTACATTTATCTACGTTTAGGGAAAGCTGCCAGCTGTCGCACCATGCATTAATCCTCTGCAGGTCCTCCTGGAGTACGTACGAGTCTTCTGATGTTGCTACTTTCTTGTAGACAACCGTGTCATCTGCAAATAGCCTCACGGAGCTACCGATGTTGTCAACTAAGTCATTTATGTATATTGTAAACAATAAAGGTCCTATCACGCTTCCCTGCGGTACTCCCGAAATTACCTCTACATCTGCAGATTTTGAACCGTTAAGAATGACATGTTGTGTTCTTTCTTCTAGGAAATCCTGAATCCAATCACAAACCTGGTCCGATATTCCGTAAGCTCGTATTTTTTTCACTAAACGTAAGTGCGGAACCGTATCAAATGCCTTCCTGTATTTAAGCGGCCGCACGGCGCTGCACCGGCAGTCTGGTACTCACCATAGTTAGCATGTGCATCTCGGCCATACTGCGTTCTAGATCCATGTGTTGAGATACATCCTGTTGTCATTTGTACTGTTCCTGTGTTGTCGTTGTCTCGCAATGTTTATCACCTCAGTTCTCACTTGCTTGCCTCGTGTTGTTTCCTGGTCGGTTGTAGTGTCTGTCGTCCCCCAACTTGTTCATCTGTCCTTTTTGTTCATTGTTAGCGATACCTCCACTGCCTGGCGGCTTTGCGTCTCCATTTTCTGCCTTGAACCACTCTCCAGTCGCTAATGGCTATAATAATCACAGTTTGTCATCACGTGTTGAATGGGCAATATACTGTTCATGCGAATTACTATTGTGACTTATTGAAGAGGCCATTGAGGAGGAAAACTGCAACAAAAAGACTACACCTTGCTGAAATGGGATGGATCCTTCATCAGGACAATGCACCAGCTCATCGCGCTATCAAGGTTCAATAAACAATCACTGAATTAGGCATTGAGGTGACACTGTATCAACATTATTCACCGAAGCTAGAACTGTGTGACCTCCACCTATATCCTGCAGTCAACAAAGAGCTTCGGGATCATTATTTTCAAAGTGATCGAGAGCTAAACAATCAGATTTTGGGTGTACTGAACAGACTATCAAAAAGGAGCTTCAGGGAGTGTTTTGAACAATGGACTGAATGCGGGAATCATTGTACTGTGTCCGAAGGAGATTACTTAGAGATCTATAATGGAATCTGAATACAAGTGAGCAGTACTTTTCACTAAATAAATAAACAAATAAATCCAACTATGTTTTGAAATCCCCTCATATTTCCGTCTAACAAAAATTCAAGGTTTACTAGAAAAATATCAAAGAGACACACTGTTTATCCCGATGTGCCTTCAGCGAAAGTGCCAGTGCAGCATTCTGACAGCTGTCCAGTTCCTTCAAGAACTTCAGATCAAATTCGGAGTAACAGTCAAGCAAGTAGTGTTGAAGAAATATTATGTACTACAACAGAAGATCCTCTATATCACTGTGCAAGTGAGTCATCACCGTATTTACTAACACATTCAGATTTAAATGATTTAATGTGCGATCTATGACTGAGTAAACAAAAGGCATAACCGATTGGTTTGAAATTACAAGAGTATAATCTATTTGACCAAAGTACTAAAATCACCGGGTTTAGGCACAGGTAACATGTCTTTATTTCTTATTTTGCGGCTAACGAAGTGCTGATATTTTGTACTAATGTTATCTGCCTATTGAAATTTCTCCTACAGTTCACAGGCGGTGAAAAAAATCTCAAGGGAGTTTTGCTCCACAGTGTAAATAAAATGCTCTCTGTTTCAGCTGCATATGCCAGCTTGACTAAAGAGAATTATGAATTTTTGCAAAGGATGCTAAATTCATAACAGTACAATGAATATAAAGGGAAAATATGTTGATTTCAAAGTAATTGCTATGATATTGGGAATGCAACAAGGCTACACAAAATATGTATACTTTCTTTGCGAGTGGGACAGTCATGACAGAAATTCTCAGTACATGAGAAAGACATAGTAGTGGAAGTGGAAAGTGGACGAAAAGAATGTGCAATGTGAAAGTCTGGTAGCTCCTCAAGGTGAACTACTTCCACCACATCACATCAAATTTGTCCTAATGAAACAGTTCGTATAGGCCGTGAATTCAACAGGTGGTGGATTTGCATGTCTAAAGGAAAGTGTATTTGTGGGCCCGCAAATCAATTAGCTGCAGAAAGATGCAAATTTTGAAGCATGTTTAACTGTCAAAGAAAAGAGATCATGGGAGTGTTTCAAGATTGTATCATAAACTTCGTCAGAAGAAGAGGAGCTAGCAACTACAAAGCTATGGTGAATGACATGATCAAAACATATCAAGGTCTGGGGTGCAATGTGTCTCTGAAGGTACCTACGAAGGACCCTCATCTGGACAACTTCAGAGAGAGTTGTTGTGACTTATCGGATGAACATAGCAAAAGTTTCCATAAAGATATTTCTACAATAGAAAGGAATTATGAAAGGGAAGTGGGTATCTCCTATGCCAGCAGAATATTGCTGTACTATCATTTGAGAGAGCAACAATTTTCAGTACAAGAAAAAAAGTGGCATGCATTACTATATGGTGGCTCATTTTTTGTCAATTTTCTGTAACTCCCTATGTGAAATAAATGCTACAAAGCATGATTAATGTGACAGACGTAATAACACCATTAAAAAAACTGAGGTCTTGAATTTCATCTAATGTGTTCTGCACTTTATCAGAAACGTAAAGAAAAAGAAAATTCAGAGTACTCATAAACCATCCCTGACAGAAATAAAGTAAGAACAGGTTTGAATTACACACTCAAAGTAAAACTAGGAACACAATGTATTTTTTCAGAAACAGAAAAAAAATTTCTATTTTATTTTTCAGATACAGTTCCCCACAGTCATTTAATGAACAAAGTAAGAGCATATGGACTATCAGACCAATTGTGTGATTGGATTGAAGAGTTCCTAGATAGCAGAACGCAGCAGGTCATTCTCAATGGAGAGAAGTCTACCGAAGTAAGAGTGATTTCAGGTGTGCCGCAGGGGAGTGTCGTAGGACTGTTGCATAAATGACCTTGTGGATGACATCGGAAGTTCACTGAGGCTTTATGCGGATGATGCTGTGGTATATCGAGAGGTTGTAACAATGGCAAATTGTACTGAAATGCAGGAGGATCTGCAGCAAATTGACGCATGGTGCAGGAAATGACAATTGAATCTCAATTTAGACAAGTGTAATGTGCTGCGAATACATAGAAAGAAAGATCCCTTATCATTTAGCTACAATTCAGCAGGTCAGCAACTGTAAGCAGTTAATTCCATAAATTATCTGGGAGTAGGCAAAAGGAGTGATTTAAAATGAAATGATCATATAAAGTTGATCGTCGGTAAAGCAGATGCCAGACTGAGATTCATTGGAAGAATCCTAAGGAAATGCAATCCGAAAACAAAGGAAATAGGATACAGTACGCTTGTTCGCCCACTGCTTGAATACTGCTCAGCAGTGTGGGATCCTTATCAGATAGGGTTGACAGAAGAGATAGAGAAGATCCAACGGAGAGCAGTGCACTTCGTTACAGGATCATTTAGTAATCACGAAAGCGTTACAGAGATGATAGATAAACTCCAGTGGGAGACTCTGCAGGAGAGATGCTCAGTAGCACGGTACGGGCTTTTGTTGAAGTTTCGAGAACATACCTTCACCGAGGAGTCAAGCAGTATATTGCTCCCTCCTACGTATATCTCACGAAGAGACCATGAGGATAAAATCAGAGAGATTAGAGCCCACACAGAGGCATACCGACAATCCTTTCCATGAACAATACGAGATTGGAATAGAAGGGAGAACCAATTGAGGTACTCAAGGTACCCTCCGCCACACACCGAGAGCTGGCTTGCGGAGTATTGATGTAGATTTAGATGTAGAAGAGTATAAACGGGATCGTATTCGCAAGAAATTACCATTAAGTTGTGTTAAGTCACAATTCAGAAGAGAAGTGAAATTTTTGGGACATACACACACCAAAAAAAGAAATATTTGCATCACCTTGGTTCTGAGAGTTCTGGAACCTGTACAGAAAATTCAAATATAAATCAACATAAACATCATTTCCAACCTTTTTATTGCTCATGAAAACCACAAATTGCATGTTGTTCCACCATACAGCAAGACCTCCAGAGGCAGTGATCCAGATTGCTGTACACACCAGTACCTCAAATACCCAGCAGCACATCAACTTGCATTAGTGCATACCTGTATTCATCATTGCATACTATCCACAAGTTCATCAAGGCACTGTTGGTCCAGATTGTCCCATTCCTCAGTGGCAATTAGGTGTAGCACCCTCAGACTGGTTGGTGGGTCACGTCGTCCACAAACAGCCCTTTTCAATCTATCCCAGCCATGTTTGGTAGGGTTCATGTCCGGAGAACATGCTGACCACTCTAGTCGGGCGACGTTGTTCCTGAAGGGAGTCATTCGCAAGATGTGCGTGATGGGGGCGCGAATTGCCGTCCATGAAAATGAATGCGTTCCCAATATGCCAGGATGGCATTCACATATCATACAGCCGTTATCCTCCCTCCCACAAACCATAGACCTTGCCGTTGGTGGGGAGGCTTGCATGCCTCAGCGATACAGATAGCCGTACCGTAGGTGCAACCACAATACAGGGGTATCTGTTGAGAGGCCAGACAAACATATGGTTCCTGAAGAGGGGCAGCAGCCTTTTCAGTAATTGCAGGGGCAACAGTCTGGATGATTGACTGATCTGGCCTTGTAACACTAACCAAACTGGCCTTGCTTTGCTGGTACTGCGAACGGCTGAAAGCAAGGAGAAACTATGGCCGCAATTTTTCCCGAGGGCATGCAGCTTTACTGTATGGTTAAATGACGATGGCGTCCTCTTGGGTAAAATATTCCGGAGGTAAAATAGTCCCCCACTCGGATCTCCGGGTGGGGACTACTCAGGAGAACATCGTTATCAGGAGAAAGAAAACTGGCGTTCTACGGATCAGAGGGTGGAATGTCAGATCCCTTAATCGGGCAGGTAGGTTAGAAAATTTAAAAAGGGAAATGGGTAGGTTAAAGTTGGATATAGTGGGAATTAGTGAGGTTCGGTGGCAGGAGGAACAAGACTTCTGGTCGGGTGAATACAGGGTTATAAATACAAAATCAAATAAGGGTAATGCAGGAGTAGGTTTAATAATGAATAAAACAATAGGAATGCGGGTAAGCTACTACAAACAGCACAGCGAACGCGTTGTTGTGGCCAAGAAGCCCACGCCTATAACAGTAGTACAGGTCTGCATGCCAACTAGCTCTGCAGATGACGAAGAAATTGAACAAATGTATGATGAGATAAAAGATATTGTTCAGATAGTGAAGGGAGGTGGAAATTTAATAGTCATGGGTGACTGGAATTCGAGTGTAGGAAAAGGGAGAGAAGGAAACGGTAGGTGAATATGGATTGGGGGTAAGAAATGAAAGAGGAAACCGCCTGGTGGAATTTTGCACAGAGCACAACTTAAATCACAGCTAATACTTGGTTCAAGAATCATAAAAGAAGGTTGTATACATGGAAGAAGCCTGGAGATACTGACAGGTTTCACATAGATTATATAATGGTAAGACAGAGATTTAGGAACCAGGTTTTAAATTGTAAGACATTTCCAGGGGCAGATGTGGACTCTGACCACAATCTATTGGTTATGAACTGTAGTTAAAAATGAAGAAACTGCAAAAAAGTGGGAATTTAAGGAGATGGGACCTGGATAAACTGACTAAACCAGAGGTTGTACAGAGTTTCAGGGAGACCATAAGGGAACAATTGACAAGAATGGGGGAAGCAAATACAGTAGGAGAAGAGTGGGTAGCTTAGAGGGATGAAATGGTGAAGGCAGCAGAGGATCAAGTAGGCAAAAAGACGAAGGCTAGTAGAAATCCTTGGTTGACAGAAGAAATACTGAATTTAATTGATGAAAGGAGAAAATATAAAAATGCAGTAAATGAAGCAGGCAAAAAGGAATACAAACGTCTCAAAAATGAGATCGACAGGAAGTGCACAATGGCTAAGCAGGCATGGCCAGAGGACAAATGTAAGGATGTAGAGGCTTATCTCACTAGGGGTAAGATAGATACTGCCTACAGGAAAATTAGAGAGACCTTTGGAGAAAAGAGAAACACTTCTATGAATATCAAGACCTCAAATGGAAACCCAGTTCTAATCAAAGAAAGGAAAGCAGAAAGGTAGAAGGAGTATATAGAGAGTCTATACAAGGGCGATGTACTTGAGGACAATGTTATAGAAATGGAAGAGGATGTAGATGAAGATGAAATGGGAGATATGATACTGCGTGAAGAGTCTGATAGAACACTGAAAGACCTGAGTCGAAACAAGGCCCCGGGGCTAGATAACATTCCATTAGAATTACTGACAGCCTTGGGAGAGCCAGTCCTGACAAGCCTCTACCATCTGGTGAGCAAAATGTATGAAACAGGCGAAATACCCTCAGACTTCAAGAAGAATACAATAATTCCAATCCCAAAGAAAGCAGGTGTTGACAGATGTGACAATTACCGAACTGTCAGTTTAATAAGTCACGGCTGCAAAATACTAATGCGAATTCTTTACAGACTATTGGAAAAACTGGTAGAAGCCAACCTCGGGGAAGATCAGTTTGGATTCCGTAGAAATATGGGAACACGTGAGGCACTACTGACCTTACGACTTATTTTAGAAGCTAGATTAAGAAAAGGCAAACTTACATTTCTAACATTTGTAGACTTAGAGAAAGCTTTTGACAATGTTGACTGGAATACTCTCTTTCAAATTCTGAAGGTGGCATGGGTAAAATATAGGGAGCGAAAGGCTATTTACAATTTGTACAGAAACCAGATGGCAGTTGTAAGAGTCAAGGGACATGAAAGGGAAGCAGTGGGTGGGAAGGGAGTGAAACAGGGTTGTAGCCTCTCCCTGATGTTATTCAATCTGTATATTGAGCAAGCAGTAAGGGAAACAAATGAAAAATTTGGAGTAGGTATTAAAATCCATGGAGAAGAAATAAAAACTGTGAGGTTCGCTGATGACATTGTAATTCTGTCAGAGACAGCAAAGGACTTGGAAGAGCAGTTGAACGGAATGGACAGTGTCTTGAAAGGAGGATACAAAATGAACATCAACAAAAGCAAAGCGAGGATAATGAAATGTAGTCGAATTAAGTCGGGTGATGCTGAGGGAATTACATTAGGAAATGAGACACTTAAAGGAGTAAAGGAGTTTGGCTATTTGGGGAGCAAAATGACTGATGATGATCAAAGTAGAGAAGATATAAAATGTAGACTGGCAATGGCAAAGAAAGCGTTTCTGAAGAGGAGAAATTTGTTAACATCAAGTATAGTTTTAAGTGTCAGGAAGTCGTTTCTGAAAGTATTTGTATGGAGTGTAGCCATGTATGGAAGTGAAACATGGACGATAAATAGTATGGACAAGAAGAGAAAGAAGCTTTTGAAATGTTGAAAATAATGTTAGTGGTGTAGAATCAGAAGGAGAAATAGTAGGTTGAGATGCAGACAGTATTTGTTCGGTTATGAGGAGATAGATGGCAATAGTAATCATCATCGTGAGAGTTTCCTGCCAGCGAGCCAGCTAGGAACTTTGTGAATGATATGCCTCCATTGGTTTCTGACCTTGTATAGCTTTTCTCTCTCCACTACATCCCATGTTACTCCTCTGTTTTTGAGATCTTCCATAACTTGGTCTATCCATCTCTTTCTAGGCTACCCAATTGGTCTTCCTGGTACCTCCATCTCCAAATACTGACATGGAATTCGAGTCTGGTGCATTTGCTTCACATGAGACACTTCAATCTCAAAGCACTCATTCTCTCCTCTGTAGTCAATAGTCACCTGCAGGTCTCTCCTTACATAATCATTCCTGACTCTCTCTCTCCTAGTTTTTTCTAGAGCTGACCTAAGGAACTTCATTTCACATGCTTGTACTTGACTCTCTTCTCTCTTATTTATGACACAGGCCTCTAGACTATACATCATGATTGGCAGGAGATAAGTTGTATGCATAGTCTGTTTGGCTCTCGAGGGACTTTCTTGTCCCAGATTAGATTTCGTACTTGGTGGGAGAAGCTAGATCCTTTTGTTATTCTGTTTAAGACTTATAGTTTGGAACTTCCATCGTGTGATATGATGCTGCCCAGTTAATTGAAGCTTTTCACACAGTCAACATTCTACCCCTCTAGTATGATGTGACAAGGTGTGGGTGTCCTGCTCATTTTCATTGCCACTGCCTTGTTCCTACTCACAGTTAACTAGAATTTTTTATATTTTGTGTTCCAGTAATCTAGTCTCCTCCGAACCTCCATTTCTATCTCTCCCCAAATGGTGATGTCATCAGCAAAAATAAAAGTGTTGAAATCTTCATTTTCTTCTTCCTTGATTTCTTTCATGATTGTGTCCATAAGTGTAATGAAGAGTAAAGAGGAGAGAAACTGCCGTGCTGAACACCTCTCTTTGTCTTAAACCATTTTGATCTTCCACCTCCTACTTGTACACTGCTCTCTCAACCACCGTACAGCATCTGGACTTTTCTAATTAATGAATCAGGAACATTATGTTTTTTCAAGCATTCCCATATTTTATCCCTTGGTACACTGTCATATGCTTTTTCCAAATCCACAAATACTATTATCAAGTCCTTTCCTTTTTCCCAATATTTCTCCATTAACTGATGGAGGGAGAAAATGAGATCTTTATTCCTCTATTTCTTCTGAACCCATGCTGTTGTTCCTCTAATTGGTGTTCTAGTATTTTCTGTAATCGTTATTCTATGACCTTTCCCATTATCTTAAGGCATTGTGATAACAGTGTGATTCCATGCTAGTTGGTGCATTTCTTTCTACTACCTTTCTTGAACAATGGTATTATATTTCCTTTTTTTCCATTCATCCGGCACTTTGTTTTCTTTTCACATCACCCCCAGCACCTGATGTAACCATTGTATTCCATGGATTCCTGCAGCTTTAATCATATCCGCTGCAGCTCATCTACTCCAGCTGCCTTCCCACTTTTCATCTGTTTCAGGGAATTCTCAGTTTCTAACCAAGAGACTGGATCCTGCCCTTCCTCTAATTCAATGACTTCAGTGTCACTTTCTTGTGCACCTTCCCCATTCAGTAAGATTTCTCAAAAATTCTTCATCTCTTCTCTGATACATTCCATGTCCTTGATAATATCCCTATCCCCTGTTTCAATCACTTTTATGTTTTCTCTATCAGATCTTTCACTTTTCAATAACCCATTAAGCAGTTTTTGGTTCTCTTTGCTATCCTGCTCTAGTTTCTGGGTTAATATTTCCCAACTCTTCTCCTGTTTTTCTTTCATAATTCTCTTTGCTTGGAGTTTATTTTGTCGGTATTCCTTCTCCAGTGTTGTCACCTTGTGTTCATCTTTTGGTACCAGCCTCTGGTTCTGATTTCTTTTTTCAAACTCCACGTTTTTCTTTGCCATATAGCAATTGTACACGTGCGAAACTCTTTGGGGTGAAAATAGGTAGTCAGAAACTAGGCAGCAGGATTGGGAAAAAACTTGAAAAACAGGATAAGAAAGTAGACAAAAAGTTGGGCCAAAAATGGAAAAAACTAGATCATTTGGATAAAAACTTGGAGAGGCAAGGTCAAGCACTAAGATGTATCAGAAAAGAGTTAGATGATGTCTGAGGTAGAGAAAACTGCAGAGCCAACTGGGGGATTAGAAGTAAATTTAATGATTTTGAAACACGTGTAAATGCGGAGCACAGCAAATTTGAAACATCTATTACTTCTGTACAAGACAGAACTGAGAAGGTCGAAGACAGACTGAGTGGTGAGACAGAGAACAATGACAGCAGCTTAAAAATCATACATTCTATGATTAAAAATCAGTGTGGCAGTATTAATTTGAAATTGAATGAAACCAAGAGAATATTTAACAAAGAATTGTCAAAAGTAAGAAGTGATGTTGGTGCATGTGTTGGTGACATTTCAAATATAATAGAAAAAGTAGAAGAAATTGAAGAAAATGTTACAACTAGAAATTTTTATAGTAACAATGGTAGTACTTGGGATAACATAAACTTAAATAATTTTTTTGGGGGAAAAACAAAGTCCACTTAGTGGACTTCATTTACCAGTGTAAGGATAATTTTACTAACAGTATGTCAGACAGTTTGAAAAATAAATCCGTAAAGAAAGTTTTAGATGGGGAGGTACTGTCATGGGATAGTCAGAATATACAGGTAAGTACATACATGACTTTTACAGAATTTGAAAAAAATTCTTGAACAAATTTTGGCCAGAAATTGAGTGAGCTAGGATCAGATCAGAATTTTTGAATGAGCCATGTTTCAGATAAGGCAACATTCACATTAAAGACTGTTGTGAACAGCAGTGTAAAACACTTTTATAAACCATTAGATGAAATAATACAAATAGGAGGATGAAACTGGCGATTGCCACATAAAGTACAGTGGAGGTTAGTATATGGACTGCATAATTCTACTGAATAATTTTTAAAATATGTTGATAAGCTAGATGTGGCATGGGAAAGAAATGAGAGACGATGGGGTAGGCAGGTAGAACATAGATTTTATCAGAGAGGGAGATGGCCCACTGACCATCATGGAGACAGACATTAAAGGAACAATTACCATGATAATAGCTGCGGGAGAGATAATCATTGAAATGTCAGATGCATGAATGATGACAGGAGAAATAATAATTGGAGTGTGATTCTTGAAGTTTTCCCAGCTTACTGAATATTCGATGAGTTTTTGGGATTGCAGCTGGATCATGTTGACTTCTTGTAACAATATTTCTGCTGGCAACTGTCCAGCCATCTTCAGGGTAGTGTCCGCCACCTGGAGAATGCAAGTTCTTGGCGTTGGCTTTATAGCAAAAATTGGCGCGGAAATGCATGTGCATTGGCGGCCGTCACAGGAGCATCCTCTATCGAAATACACGCCCTCTGCAACTACTGTTCTATCTGTGGCGCGCAGGCGCATGCATTGAGATGAAACTACACGTCCACCCTCTGACAGAATGCATGCATGCATCGCTAAAACCATACGTCAGATGTGTCATTATGAATAAACTGTTTTCTTCTTAGGGAAAACAGTACTGATCTATTTTTGCTAATTGCCTAAAACTAAAGGAGGACACTGTTACATATTTGTCACAGTAGACTTATTTTCTAAATTCATTACACTTTATCCAGTAAAGAAAGCTACTAGTAGAAAAGTTGTAACCAAGATTACACAAGACTGTTTTCACACTATTGATATTCCAAATGCTATTCTTTCTGGTAATGGAAATCAGTTAATGTCATTGGCCCAGAAAGGTTTTACAGATGATTACCACTTAAAACACACAATTATTTCTGTTTATTCACCATCTTGCAATCCCACTGAAAAATATATGAGGGAGATAGTCCATCTGTGCAGAACTAACATTAGCAAAGATCACTCAAAGTGGATATATTATACTGGTTGTTTCTAAGATGTACTAAACAGTTTACAACACACCACAACTGGAGTTTCGCCATATGGGATTATATATAATATGAAAGCTGCCTACTTCATCAGTAAATTAGGTGAATTTCCACTGTTTAAGAATATTTCTGCAGCTGAGAAAGAATGCATGGTTAGGAAGACCATGGAATGACACAATAGCGAAAGGAAACAGAGACATAACAGCAGAGTGAAACACAAAGCTTTTAAGATTGGAGATCTTGTATTAACTAAGAGTTATCCCAAATCATCAAAGTTATAAAAAGTGAGAGTAAGTTTTTTTATGTATGTGTTGGACCATTTGAAATTTCAGAAAAGCCACATCCAAATGCGTGTAGACTTATCTACCCACAATATAGGAAGCTTTATGGAATGTAACACATTGGAAATTGTGGAAATATACAAACTGAACTGATGACTGATGTGCACTAATTTCTTTGTTTGAAACTTCATGGTATACCACACATTGCAGTCTCTCAAAGGGATGCATACTCATGCATGTAGCAAACACTAGGGCCCGAGCCATGTCACATTTACTTCCACAGTAACATATTTCTGATATCACTTTTTTTTTTAGACCGTCCTTTATCTCTGACTTACACACCTATGTACATACTCTTCTCTATTTGATTTATACACTTTGGTTTTTGAATAGGCAATTACTTCACAGAAGATGGAACTTTGATTATGAAAATGTACTTGGCTTTGTCCCTATGCACACATAGTGCTGTTATAACATTTGTACTAGGAACAAATCTGCAATGTTATGACGTGATGATTTTGCTTCCACTATAATATATGAATGTGTGGTGTCAGTTCTTTTTGACATGTCCTTATTGATTTGTGGACTAGATGTACACTGCCATGTGTCTGCCAAACTACTTGTGCAACCATTTCAGACTTTAACACCTCACCGCGTGGGATTAGCCGAGCGGTCTAAGGCGCTACAGTCATGGACTGTGTGGCTGGTCCCGGTGGATGTTCGATTTCTCCCTCGGGCATGGGTGTATGTGTTTGTCCTTAGGATAATTTAGGTTAAGTGGTGTGTAAGTTTTGGGACTGATGACCTTAGCAGTTAAGTCCCATAAGATTTCACACACATTTGAACATTTTTTTTAACACCTCTTACCGTAATGGTATACAATATTGGTCCATGAATAGAGTCTTACTGTGTTTGTCTTGTCAAGCAATGTGTTTCAAAACTCTCCGAACTACATACTCAGATAATTAATTATTTCCAATTGTAACTACATGTTCAGCACCTATGGCATGGCCTCTACAATACATGCCTTGAGTGCACAGTTTCTTATAAGTGGAGGTTTTACTTGGCTATGTTGAGCACAATGATACACTGATGATTATGGATATTTTTTATTACACTACAGTATGGTACTCTGATTATGTGAAGGGGGAGATGATTCTATGTTTGTTTGTTCAGCTCACTATTGCATTCAGCTCTCGTACTGTCGTGGATGATGAGAATTGAAAATACTTTACATTTGGTTTTAGATTATGAATTATGGGTTACAGTATTAAGACACAGGAGAGAGATTTATAATGAGGTTGTGAATTACTCTGCTACAGTTTGAGATATGTACTGTTATGTACCAGACTATGCATTGTTTCACATTTCATTTATTTAGATAGAGTGTGTAGGTTTTGTGCTATTGCCTGCCAACATGATGGTTCCTGATTTTTACACAATTAGAGTGAAGGACATGATTCTGGTTTGCGAACTGCAATATATCCTTTAACACAGATGACACATAGTAGTTATGTTCATTGTTGTAGTTATATTCATTGTTAATTTCATCGTAAGAAAATGGGAGAATGAAACTGATGTAGGCATTCTGACATTATTCTTATGATTACTTATTCTGCCCTTACTAGTGAATACAATGAATTGATGCACTTCTCACCAGAAACATGTATATACATATTTGCTTTTATGAACGGTTTTATTGCCCAGTACTGGAGGAGAAGAGTTATTGATTGTGCTGTGGTGAGAAATTTTATACATTAGGAGAAAGTTTGATACACAACCAGATGTACACGTACCAGCCAGAACATTAAGACCAACTACCTAATAGCCTCCATGCACTTCAATTGGAACTCATCACTGTGTTCCTTGAACCACTCCAGTGCACTCCTGGCCTTGTAACATGGTGCATTACCTTGCTGAAAAATGGCACTGCCGTTGGGAATCATGATCATGATGAAGGGGTGTACATGAACTGCAACTAGTGTATGACACTCCTTGACTGTCATGGCACCTTGCACGACCTCATCTGGATCCATGAATTCCCACATGAATGTTCCCCAGAGCATAATGGAGCTACCACAAGCTTGCCTCTGTCCCACTGTACAGGTGTCAAGGAGCTGTTCCCCTGGAAAACAACGGATTCGTGTTCTCCCATTGACACGATAAAGAAGGTATCAGGATTTATCAGACCATGCAATGCTTTGCCACTGCGCCAATATCCAGTTCCTATGGTCATGTGCCCATTTCAGTTGCAGTTGCTGATGCCGTGGTGTAAAAATTGGCATACACGTGGGTTGTCAGCTACAGAGGCCCTACGTTAGGGGTGTTCAGTGCACTGTGTGTTCAGACACACTTGCACTCTCTCCAGCATTAACGTCTGGTGTTAGCTCCGCCACAGTCTGCCGCTTGCCCTGTTTTACCAGTCTGCACAGCCTATGACGTCCGACATCTGGAATGACAGATGACTGCCCAGCCCCACAACATCTGGATGTGGTTTCACCTTGGTTTTGCCATGTGCTGAAGACACTCACCACAGCACTCTTCAAACACCTAACAAGTCGTGCAGTTTCTGAAATGCTCATGCTGACCCTCCAGACCATCACAATGTGCCCTCGGTCAAACTCAAATAGATCGCGCACCTTCCCCATGGACCACACACTCACTGATAATGCATGAAGTGTGTTTGTGACTAGCAGTCATTCCTTGCCAAGTGACACTGCTATTGCCTGGATGGGTTTATATCAATAGCAGGTTGTCATAATGTTCTGGCTGATCAATATATAACACAATAGTATTTACACATTCTTTGATACAAAGTTGACCATTCATGTCATTGCACTTTGATTATTCAGGAGCACAGGGATAGGAAATGTAGGCTCTGCTATTTCATGTTATGTTTTGAGGAGTGGAGAGAAGAACAGGCTTTCTTTTGGTTTTATGTTTGAATCTTTAGCTTTTATTTGTTATGTAACCTGCAGCAACATCAGTAAGATTTAGGTGTAGTTCACATTACTGAAAGATTTAAATGTAAGGGGTATTAGTTATGTATAAATGTATTTGCTTAAATTGGAGATTAATTAAATAAACTTTTTTCGTTGATTGACACATCTGGTGCGCAGCAACTCTACTTTATTAAGAAACAGAAGTTTTACTTGGGCTAGGTATAAGACATTTGTTGAATTCAGAGTAATCATTTACAGCTATAGTGGGCACTAGCACAACTGATATAAACACAACTGATTTACATTACTTACCTTGTGTATAAGATTAATGTTAAAATTATGTGATTTTACAAATTGAGAGTGTTTATTTCATGTTTACTTACACATACTGGAATCATCAAGTTCAAACAAAATTTACTGATGATTTGGTAAATATTAGAGGCTTTGTAGGGATGTTTATTTATTTATTTATTTGTCCAAGAATCATTTTAGTACTTTGTTTGTACATGTGATATAGGACAGTGATAAACCTAGTTAACTTACAATACAGTAGTCATTTGGACTACATTCTTGACATAATCAAATGCATAATAATGTAGGTTGGTGTACTACATTTCTTCTACATGTGAGAATAGCAGTTATTAAATGAGATGACATGATAAGCACAACATAAACTATATTATAAATTGACAATTAGTAAAATTTGGTAAATGAGGTATATTAATTACGATGTTTCATAAATTCAGACACATAATAGAAGCAGTGGTCAAGAAAGAGCTGTTTTAATTTTATTTCAAATGCATTTAATGTTGGTATGCATTTAGGTAAGAAGGTAAATGGTTATATAACGTAGCTCCAGTATGATACACTCCTCTTTTGGATAAGTTTGTGTTTACTGTGTTCATGTGTATGTTCATCTTCTGCCTAGTTTCATAATTGTGTCTGAAGGAATTTTCCTTTTTTAAGGTGCTCCCTGTTGTGAAATGTAGTATTTCGTATAAATACAAGCAAGGTTGCGGCAATGTTTTGAGACTTTTAAAAAGGTTCTACAGGAATCCTTGCATTTACCTTTTTTTATCACCCTGATACTCTTTTTTGTATTTTAAATGTTTTTTGTAGAATTTGTGGAATTCCCCCAAAAACTTTGTCCATACATAAGTAGCAACCATGTACTACAATAGTACACTGTCAGTACTGATGAGCAGCTTGTATTCTGAGTGAGGATCCTAACAGCATATGCTAGAGAATTCAGTATGTTATTTAAATTGTTCAGGTGCACCTCCCACTTCAGATCTGAGTGAAAATAAATGCCTACAAATTTTGTGTGACTGACCTTCGACACATTTTTTCCTTCGATAATGAAAACAGGGTTTGCAGGATGGATGTTTTGTGTGGTGTGGAAGTTAACTGCCACAGTCTTTACCAGCCTCCTGCAGATTTTACTCATTCTGTGATTTAATTAGAATATTAGTGTGATTCACAAAGAGTGCACTGGTTCCATCATGTATTTTACTAGCCAAGTGATTTATATACAGTAGAAATAGGACAGGTCCCAGAACTAACCCTTGTGGGACTCCATACTTCATTTTCTCCTCATCACTCTAAAAACTAGAAAATTTTTGTGTTTCTCTATCTTTGTGTTTTATTTCTGTAATCTGATGACAATTACTGAGGTATGACTGGAACCACCTTTCAGACTGGCCTCTAATTCCATAATTACTTAATTTATGCAAGAGAATGCCATGATCAATAACATCAAAGGCTTTACTTGGATCCAGAAATACCACAGATACATGTTGCTTATCATCCACTGCTTTTAATACTTCATTTAAGGGCAAAATTATCTTGCCGAGTTGACTTCTGAACCCATGTTGGGAGTCGCTTATCAGCCTCTCTTTATTTAAGAAAACTGTTAATCTTCTAAGGAACATTTTTTCCGTAATTTTGCTGAAGCTTGACGATAATGAAACTGGCCTATAATTAGTATATCACTTTTTGCACCCTTCTTATGCTAAGGTGTTACTTTTGCAGTTTTCAGATTATTTGGAAACACACTACTCTCAAAAGATGAATTAACTATGTCTGTTAGTGGTTCCACAATAAATGTTGTGCTAACTTTGATCATAGAATCTGGTATCTCATCAACACCCACTGCATATTTATTAGGTAATTCTTTTAGAATTCTTGACAGTTCCTCAGATGTTGCTCGATACATGAATAATGTGTTTGGATGAATTTTTTGATCTGAGTGACTGGGTGGCTGTACATCAACGTGTATATTTATTAACCGCTGTGCTATATTAGAGAAATAATTATTGAAATCACTAGCCACATGTTTGTGGTGTTTTAGTTTATTTTTATTCATATTCAGCTCTATATTATTGTGATTAACCGGACTGGTGCCCATTTCTTTCCTTATAATTTGCCAGGTTACTTTAGTTTTATTCTTGGAATTACACAATATTTTGTCATTTTCTAGTTCTTTTGCTTTTGAAATAACTCATGTTATTGTTCTTTAGTATCTTTTGAAATGTGTAATAAAGTCAGGATGAGTATTTTGCTTGGAGTACTCATAGTCTCGTTTTATTTGGACGTGATATCCTTATCCCTTTTGTAATCCACGTTTGTTTTTTGAGTAGAGTTAAACGTAGTTATTTTCTTGAGAAAATGTGGCCATAAACTTATCATATTTCTCTTTGGTATCATTAGTCATATACATATTTCCAACTTTCACCCTTTAGGAGAGAAGAAAAATATTCCACATTTTTTGTACTGAAATTCCTTACAATGTGTCATATTCTACTGGAAACTGAGTGTCCTGAAATATTCATTGTATGAATTTGAGCATTATGATCACTAAAACTCATGTTTACAACTTGTATGTTATAGGCATATTTGCATGTATTTATCAAGATCTGATCAATTATAGATGCAGAGGTTGGTGTTTCTTGAGTTGGTTCAGTTACCATTGCACAGATGTTCAACGATTGTAATAGACTTATAGTGTTATCTCTGAATTTATTGGATTTTGAGAAATCAATATTAAAGTCACCACATATAATTATATTTTTCTTGGAAAAGTGAATTTCTTCCAAGAGTTCCTCCATGTAATTGTAAAACACTTTTCTGTCTCCATCTGGTGACCTGTATGCACAAATAATACAAATAATAACTGTATTTTGCCTTGGTAGTTCATTTCTAGAGAGTTCTATATCTCTTTCACAAGACAGTTTATGGTCTTTATTAACACTATTGAATTCAATATTTTCTCTAACATATACACTGGTACCCCCATGACTCGATATTTTCCTACAAAACATGCTTGCAAATTTGAACTGAGGAATCCATGTTTGCTCTAACATATCTTGTTTGAGCCAATGTTCTGTAAAGCATAGTACAGAAATATCATTTAGGCTGTTTAATGTTATTTCTATTTCATTTAGTTTATTCAAGAGTGACTGAACATTTTGATAGAGTAATTTAAAATTAGTTGCAAGGAGTAAATCATTTCTTGTTTGACCACTTACCTCACTATTTGAGCTAGTGTACTTAGTGGGGAAAAATCCTCATGTTTTCCAGGGATGGCATTCATGGTGTTTAACATATGGCTTGCTGGTTCACCATATGTGAGTTCCTGCCTTTCTTCTGTTGAAATGTTCCCAATTTCCACCTTTTTTTCGTCCTTTTTCACCCATCTGTCCATTAACGACTACCTTGTTGCTGCATTTGATAGCTTGAAATTTAACCTAGTAAGTTTGTTATTGTGACTTTCTTTGAGCTTATTTTTTGTTATATACTTGTCCATAACAGTTTTTTTGTGGGTGGCACTTTCACTTTGAGACTGGCATTTTTTTATCCGAGTGTCTATTTGTGTACGTTTTCCTGTACCGATACTTGGTTTTTAGTTTTCACTGTGTGTATGAAAGAAGCAAGCCCATCACAAATGAGAATCTTTCCTTGCTTATTTAGATGTAAACATGAGTTGTATATTCATTTATTTTCAGGTGTTCGATCTCAAAATTCACAGATAATCTCTTCCTAGATACACCTGTGGCATGATATTATCTAACATAAAGTGATTTACAGATCTGATTTTCTCACTTAGACATTGTGCGTCATGTCTAAGCAGTATTGGATGAATTATTACATTCGTTTTGTGAATAAGTTTAAGTATATACTCCATAGAATCTATCATGTTCTTTCAAAGTTCTTCCAGAGGTCTTTCAGTGTCATCTGTGCCACCAATAACTATTAATGTGTCGCTAGTGGAGAAGTTATCAGTTAATTTGACCATGTGTTTTACAACTTCTTTAATTGGCGCACCACTGAATTTTTTACCTAATTTGCCTTGTTGTATACACCCACTACATATGATATGGAATGATCACATGGGTGGTAAATCAGGTACTAAACTTCAGTTTATTGGTAAAATACTGGGGAAGTGCAATCAGTCTACAAGGGTGATTGTTTATAAATCACTTGTGCCACCAGTTCTAGAATATTGCTCAATTGCTCATACGAGATAGGACTGACAGGGAATACTGAACATATGCAGAGAAGGGCAGCATGGATGGTCACAAGTTTGTTTAATCTGATCCGAGGGAGAGTGTCACAGAGATACTGAAGGAACTGAATGGGAAGACTCTTGAAGATAGGCGTAAAATATCCTGAGAAAGTCTGTTAACAAAGTTTCACGAAAAGGCTTTAAATGATTACTCCAGGAATATAGTACAACCGTGTATGTGTCACTCACATATGGATCACGAAGATAAGAGTAGAATAATTAATGCATGCACAGAGGCATTCATACAATCATTCTTCCCACACTCCATATGTGAATGGAACAGGAAGAAACCCTAATAACTGGTGCAGATGGACATACCCTCTGCCATGCACCTCACAGTGATTTTCAGAGTATAGATGTAGATATGGAGAGATGATATTTTACTTGGAATGCTCTGTCGCAGGGAAAATAGAAAACTTACACTGATATGCTCTGTTTGGAAAGAAAATACTTATTTGACTGTAAATGATCTATGTTGGGTAAATATTGATAGCTGAATGTATGTTACACTGAGATTAGAGTAAACATGGAGAAATGATATACAGTAAATTGACTATTTGTATAGGGAGATCACGGAACCATCACTATCTGTTATGTTCGAAGTGAAAAATTAAAATAAGTGCTGTGCTTGCTTACCACAAAAAGAAAGTTAGGAGATATGTTAGTTTTGCCTGCCTCATTCCAACACTATTGAAAAATGAGTTACGTCATGAAAAAAAGGACTAATTTTGAAGTATGTAAGAGGAAGTTGAAAAAGTTTAATTCTATACATAGTATTACTATTTCACATGATCAATTGCTATTAGAGGATGATTGCTGTTTGTGGACTGTCTACAAAGGTTTTGTCAAACCTGTGATGGTACAATATCGCAGAACAATAGCCTATCAGAGGAGATAATTAACATTGGTATAATACTACAGAATAAGATACCAGAGGAAATAAAAATTTCTGTGTATCCAATATTTAAAATTAAACTAAAGGCATTTCTAATAAAGAAGTTCTGAATATGTAACAAAAAGTTACTTAAAAATTAAATTTTAACAATGGGTACTTATTTCTAATTTGCCTATTATTTGCTAAAACTATGTATTGTTGCACCTTTTCTTTGACCTGTCCAATATCAATGGTACATTTTGTACTATGTTTTAAAATTGGGCCAATAATAATAATAATAATAATAATAGTAATCAATCAATCAGTACTTTGGGGGGTGGGGGTTAATGAAATGTAATAGCTCATTTTTCATGTGATTTCAAAGCTAATTTGAATTGCGTGATCAACTGTTATGTTATTAGGTAGATCCCATATAAGTAATATTGCTTTTTGAGCTCCATAATGCATTTTTCAACAATTTCAAGTCAAAGTACTCACTAATATTACTTCCATCCATTGGTTGGAACATGTATCGTATATTCATTTCATTGCAGTTATAGGTTTCCATTTATGAACAATCAGCTAAGAAATGAGATACTAAATATACTGCAGTTATGTTTGAAACATGATCAACTCAGATAACCACAGGATGATTACATTTTTTCTAACCTCAGCTAATTTACTGTATGAAGCAATACATCAATCTTTAGCAGGAGCATATAACACCCACGAGAAATCATGTGGGAGGCCAGGATGATGTAAGATCTTGAGCAGCATTCTGTGATGTAATAAATTGTACACCAAAAACAATAACTGACTTTTCACACCATTTGAGAACCACTGGTCCACTCAAGAAACTTACAGGAAGCATCAGCTGCAGTGGAGCAATTAAATGAATATAAATTCTGGTCACCTATAATTATTTTGAACAAAGCGAGTTACATTCACTAAATTTCAAGAATGTTTATGTCTGCTATCATTGAAAAAATCAAAGACATTTGATTTGATTTTTTTTTCTGATGACAATATTTATGCCCAGTAAGGCAATTACATCACATTCTGTAGTTAGCCTGGCACAGACAGTGCCAATGTTTTCTGCAATTACACTTTGGAGCACAGTACTGAGTGTGCCACTCAAATGGTTCAGATGGCTCTGAGCACTAAGGGGCTTAACATCTGAGGTCATCAGTACCCTAGACTTAGAACTACTTAAACCTAACCAACCTAAGGACAT
Organism: Schistocerca americana; assembly: GCF_021461395.2. Classification (NCBI taxonomy): domain Eukaryota; kingdom Metazoa; phylum Arthropoda; class Insecta; order Orthoptera; family Acrididae; genus Schistocerca; species Schistocerca americana. Next base: position 753,606,817 of record NC_060119.1, on the reverse strand, counting down.
CACACACATCCATGCCCGGGGCAGGATTCGAACCTGCGACCGTAGCAGCAGTGCGGTTCCGGATGTGTGCCGTTCCAAGGACAACTTAGCAGTCGCTATTCACAGTGAATTAGAACAGTCAAACAGGCATGTGCATAATTACTTTCAGTCATAGTGACAGTATTATAGACAGCCAAGAGACAGTGAAGTTATTTAAATTTCTTTGGATTAGGTTTAGGACATCAAGTGCCACACATCAAACTGTTACAAAAGTTAAGCAAAGTTTTGTAAGATACTCTTAATAAATGTTGTTGGTTTTTTCTTACTGTGTTGTAACACTTCTGTTCTAGTGCCATCCTGTCAAGCAATTGTTTAATTAGAAATATTAGTTTGTGTGCTGCCACCCATTGTAATGATCTATATTAGGATAAGTTTCTGCTGGCATGGATGTTTGAGCTGAATTGATCGTAATATTCAGTTACAACATCCCTACAATATCACTACGAAAAATCCGTTTGATCAGCATTCTGGCTAGTGGTTTGCAACACAAAACATCTATGTAATGTGGCATGTGAAGTTGCTACCAGCAGATTACTGTATAATAACAGATTTTTCTTTTTTTTAAAAAAAAAAAAAAAACTGTAAGGGTCCTATGGTGTTATTGGAGACGATGCGACAGGGAAATCAAACACATGCTGTACAAGACAACAACCTGATAATGAAAAAAAAAAGAATGGGTGTAAGGTATCTTTGTATGGGAGATAAGCCATTTTCTTTATAGCCACTAACAATTTGTTGAAGATTAAAACCTCAGTGAAATCATGACATTAACCTGCAACAATATCATTTTCTTTAAAATTCTGCATTATGAAAGCTCATTTATTGATTACATGAAACTTGTTGATTTAAATGCAACTACCACACCTTAAGACAACGTAATTTCCATCCATCAGGTGCATTTTTTCTGATCACTACGGTTATCTAAGTTGTCTTAAGAGAAAACTGTGATCCAAGAACAAATTTGAAAATAATCACAAAATCTTCATCAAATATTTTTATTAAAACTTGTACCTATTGTTCTTGCACAATTTGTCATGAGAAATTCTCAGTGTATTGTGTTCATTGCTATTGCATTATCTATTTTATAACTAACCCTAATTATTTGTCCATTTTGTTTTATCATCATCCTTCAGTGTGACAAATTAGATAAACCATTAACTGAATGTCTTTGTATTAATGTAATTGGATATTTTTTGAATCCTTGTTTTGTTGTGCCATTCTGCTGCTATTTTGCTCCTTAAAAGTCTTTCAGTGACTGTGTGGCATTCTTTGTATACATGTAAAGAATAGCTGTCCTTATGTTAACTGGGTAAACATATATGCACAAAATCACAGTTTAATCTTTGTCACACAACCAGAAAATAAACTTACATTACATGAGCTAAAACATGATTTAATTGAACAACAGTAAAATAAACTTTTATGTACAAGTCTTATACCAAAGTAATGACCCACTCAAAGCATTAAACAGCACATTTGAAACAGATCCCAGCCAACTGATTATTTGAGTACCAATTATCTCATAGGCAACTGCCTCATTGCAGGATTGTGGTGCTAACTCGTAATGCGTGGGTTGTAAATTTTTTCTCTCCTGGCTTGCTTTTATTTTATATTACTGGTGCTCACTTAGATGTATAACAGCCCAACTTATCACTGCATTAGCTGCAGCAATAATAAAGGAATAGGCATGGACTCACAGTTGTAAAACAACAATGGAACAGTGCAACACAATGTTTTTTTTATGGTTGGTGTACATTATACATAGGTGTGCCCACTCAAGAGTTAGAGAAAATAATGCTCAGTCAATAATCAACTTTAAAAAACAATTGTAAAATGAAAAATCAGAATACAGTATTAGTGTGTTTCAGTTTTTATTGTTTGCAATCCAGCTGAGGTATGCAGCAACATTAGTATAAATTCCTGGGTAGTCCTTCCTTCCACATCCCTGTCCTGCTGCTATTATACCACAGAGAAGAGGAGTTGTTGAACCAGACTCACTACATGTCATTGGCCCACCCGAGTCTCCCTGGAAAAAATGAGACAGAAGAAAATTTAAAGATACAAATATTATGTCATTTTCAGCATAAAATGCTAATGATAGTTACTGAAGATGGCCAGCTGTTCACGGATGTTTCTTCCTTAGTACAGAATGCTTACTAAATGGGAGAATTATAACAGATGAATAAAAATTAACTTCTTGGATAAAATAAAAAAATTAATTACAGTCCAAGAATAATGGCATTCAGAGAATCACACATGATGGACAACACACTACAGTAAGAAGATGCAAATATGATTCATTTCTAGTACTACAATTTATTTTAAAGGAATTTCATACATTGTGGATGTGTGGTTAAGAAAAGTAAATAAAACTTTTTTTATAAAGATAGTGTAAATATGAAAGGAAATTTTTAAAAGATCTGAGTGGTGTGAACCATTTAAGCACATCTGTTAGAATACTCCCTGGATTTATTTGTAAATAGTAAATTTTTCTCATGTATAAAGGAAATATGACAAGACTTTTGTGGCTTCATGCTAGAATTATACCAAAGCAAAGAAATCTATAACTTGAGTGAGAAACGACTATCGGAATTCTAGTACGTAGTGTCTGCCTGAAGATATACCACAGCTTCTTTGGTAATGAAGATGTAGGTATACTCCCAATGATATGGAATGGCAGAAATATGTCTAATCTGAATTGTTCCACTTTTAGTGCATGTATCCTCAAAGCAAGTATTGGAAGTGTAACATTACTTGTGTGATATAAATTTCTCACTACACAGCAATGGTGTTTTTTTCACCACTGTGGTGGCAGGAAGGTGGGGCGGGGAGGGGAAGGGTGTTACAGGAAGTAGGAAAGGAAAAGAAAGATTAGGAAATTAAAACTGAACAAGGCATTTTGTTCATTCCTTTGCTATCTTTATTGCGGTTAATGTTCCCACAAGTGGTGATCCAGTGAAGAAGATGAACTCTGAGCAGACCATTAAATGTGACATAATAATGCCAATTATAACAGATAATATTCTATCAGGACAATCAGTTAGTGATTTGGATAGTGCACATAGTGATACTCACTCTCAACTAACTCTAAATGATGGTATAGCATCTGCGTTACTGGTTTCGTGTCTCCTATGTTCATTTTGCTCATCATCTATATTGCATCAATCACACCATACAACGAAGTTGAGGTACCACCTTATCTTCCATAGCCGATAGACCTCTAGTTCAGAATGTTGGAACTTTCAGTCATCACTTTTTGTGTGTGTAGCAATGAAATGCAATGCATATTTACTATTAGTGCTTGGATGCTCAAACTTTAATTTTAGTGTCAGACATTACTCATGCTAATTGTGTACAATGTAAATATCAACATCTTAAAGACAATGTGCTTAAATGAGGATGCAAATCACAAGAGCAATGTATCCAGCAGGTACTGAACAGTGAACAGACAGAAGTGGTTGATTTAGGTTTCAAATGACCTTTACAGCTTAGCAGAAGTTACCAAACCTATTTTGGGTGCTGAGGTTTTGCATCACTATGGCACTAAAATACACTTGTGTTCAGTACATACCCAAATTGGGTCCAAAACTGTTAGAGGATTTCTAAGCAAGGCTGCCAAAACTTGTGCCTTGGAGTAGAAGACACAGTTCAGTACAAATGAACCTAGTGATACATACTCTGCCAATACATTATGTGTACAGAGAAATGAGATGGATTCATGTAACTCACTTCTCACATCTTCAACTGCACATCTCATTATCTTGCAGTTTTGCAGCACAAATGTTGCAATATGCCAGAGAAATTAACATCCATCCAAGACGACAACAAAAAAATTTGTACAGAAAATCAAGTATTGCTACCCAAATTCTGTTGAGCAGTAAATCAGTTAAGACACTGCTCATGCAGAACTTCAAAAACTACAAAAAGAGTGTGCCTGACCTCAGCTCATGTCAATGGCATGCATGATTCATGCTGCACCTGATAATGGACAACCTTTGCCTACTTATGCCAATATGCACAACACGTCACCACATTTAAAGCTCGCCTGGCCCTCCTGTCACTTATAGAGTTCACAGACTGTTTGCCTGACAAATATACAGGCGGCAAAGGAGGACACAGATTAACTAGTAAGTGCAGGAATAATCTGCAATTCAAATAGCCCTTCTGGGTCACCATTGCAGCTTGTCAAGGAAAAAGATGGCTTATGGAGGCCTGGTGGAGATTATCATGAATTAAATTCATGCACCAATCCAGTACCAAACATCCAGAATTTTATCAATGCTATTGCTGGAGCAGTAGTTTTTAGTGCAACTGACTTTAAAAATGAATATCATAATATTGTGGCAATCCAACATATTCTTTGAAATTATCACCTTTTCAGAGTGTCTGAATATTTGCATATGCTATCCGGCTTGAAAAATGTCCCATAGATGAGGCAGAGACTTGTGCACAATGTATTACACACACCTGCATTCTGTTCTGCTTATCTAGATTATGTCCTAGTGATTTTCAGTACAATCTTGGAGTATGACAGACATTTACAGACAGTTTTCAGCAGGCCCGCCAAATACCAGCTAATAGTAAATAAGGACAAATGCGTACTTAGTCAAGGAAAAGTGGAGTTTTTACAGCACGTGGTCTCATCCTTTGACATCAGTCCCCTCCAAACTACGGTTGAATAAATGCAAACCGTGCCCCAACCTGAGGATTTCCAGCAACTGAGTAGGTTTTTAGGAATCGATAATTTCTATAGACAGCATCTTCCCTGTGCAGCAGCCACACAAGCACCACTGGCTGCCACCTTACCAGGACATAATAGTAGCAGTCAATGCTCCCTCACTTGGACACTGGATATGCAATAAGTCTTCAACCAGGCGAAAGCCAGCCTCAGTAATGCATCGCTGTTAGTTCATCCTGTACATACAGTGCCACTAGCAGCCTCCAACACCAGCCAATTAACTATCAGAGTGGTGCTGCACCGGAAAGTAGGTGGATCATGGCAACTGCTTGGTGTTTTCTCTTGGAAACTGACCTCCTCCTGGACCAAATGGAGTGTATATCACAGAGAACTGCTAGTCATTTATGACACTATTCAGCATTCCTGACCACATGTGGAGGCATACTCCTTTGTTGTTTCTATGAACAACAAACCTATAACATTTGCCTTTACAAAACCAATGAAGTCTTTCTCACCCAGACAATTTAGGTAGCTGGAGTTTATTAAACAATTCAATACAGACAATGAACCATGGACCTTGCCGCTGATGGGGAGGCTTGCGTGCCTCAGCGATACAGATGGCCGTACCGTAGGTGCAACCACAATGGAGGGGTATCTGTTGAGAGGCCAGACAAACGTGTGGTTCCTGAAGAGGGGCAGCAGCCTTTTCAATAGTTGCAGGGGCAACAGTCTGGATGATTGACTGATCTGGCCTTGTAACAATAACCAAAACGGCCTTGCTGTGCTGGTACTGCGAACGGCTGAAAGCAAGGGGAAACTACAGCCGTAATTTTTCCCGAGGGCATGCAGCTTTACTGTATGGTTAAATGATGATGGCGTCCTCTTGGGTAAAATATTCCGGAGGTAAAATAGTCCCCCATTCGGATCTCTGGGCAGGGACTACTCAAAAGGACGTTGTTATCAGGAGAAAGAAAACTGGCGTTCTACAGATTGGAGCGTTTGTATGTCAGATCCCTTAATCGAGCAGGTAGGTTAGAAAATTTAAAAAGGGAAATGGATAGGTTAAAGTTAGATATAGTGGGAATTAGTGAAGTTCGGTGGCAGGAGGAACATGACTTCTGGTCAGGTGACTACAGAGTTACACTCCTGGAAATGGAAAAAGGAACACATTGACACCGGTGTGTCAGACCCACCATACTTGCTCCGGACACTGCGAGAGGGCTGTACAAGCAATGATCACACGCACGGCACAGCGGACACACCAGGAACCGCGGTGTTGGCCGTCGAATGGCGCTAGCTGCGCAGCATTTGTGCACCGCCGCCGTCAGTGTCAGCCAGTTTGCCGTGGCATACGGAGCTCCATCGCAGTCTTTAACACTGGTAGCATGCCGCGACAGCGTGGACGTGAACCGTATGTGCAGTTGACGGACTTTGAGCGAGGCCATATAGTGGGCATGCGGGAGGCCAGGTGGACGTACCGCCGAATTGCTCAACACGTGGGGCGTGAGGTCTCCACAGTACATCGATGTTGTCGCCAGTGGTCGGCGGAAGGTGCACGTGCCCGTCGACCTGGGACCGGACCGCAGCGACGCACGGATGCACGCCAAGACCGTAGGATCCTACGCAGTGCCGTAGGGGACCGCACCGCCACTTCCCAGCCAATTAGGGACACTGTTGCTCCTGGGGTATCGGCGAGGACCATTCGCAACCGTCTCCATGAAGCTGGGCTACGGTCCCGCACACCGTTAGGCCGTCTTCCGCTCACGCCCCAACATCGTGCAGCCCGCCTCCAGTGGTGTCGCGACAGACGTGAATGGAGGGACGAATGGAGACGTGTCGTCTTCAGCGATGAGAGTCGCTTCTGCCTTGGTGCCAATGATGGTCGTATGCGTGTTTGGCGCCGTGCAGGTGAGCGCCACAATCAGGACTGCATACGACCGAGGCACACAGGGCCAACACCCGGCATCATGGTGTGGGGAGCGATCTCCTACACTGGCCGTACACCACTGGTGATCGTCGAGGGGACACTGAATAGTGCACGGTACATCCAAACCGTCATCGAACCCATCGTTCTACCATTCCTAGACCGGCAAGGGAACTTGCTGTTCCAACAGGACAATGCACGTCCGCATGTATCCCGTGCCACCCAACGTGCTCTAGAAGGTGTAAGTCAACTACCCTGGCCAGCAAGATCTCCGGATCTGTCCCCCATTGAGCATGTTTGGGATTGGATGAAGCGTCGTCTCACGCGGTCTGCACGTCCAGCACGAACGCTGGTCCAACTGAGGCGCCAGGTGGAAATGGCATGGCAAGCCGTTCCACAGGACTACATCCAGCATCTCTACGATCGTCTCCATGGGAGAATAGCAGCCTGCATTGCTGCGAAAGGTGGATATACACTGTACTAGTGCCGACATTGTGCATGCTCTGTTGCCTGTGTCTATGTGCCTGTGGTTCTGTCAGTGTGATCATGTGATGTATCTGACCCCAGGAATGTGTCAATAAAGTTTCCCCTTCCTGGGACAATGAATTCACGGTGTTCTTATTTCAATTTCCAGGAGTGTATAAATACAAAATCAAATATGGGTAATGCAGGAGTAGGTTTAATAATGAATAAAAAAATAGGAGTGCGGGTAAGCTACTACAAACAGCATAGTGAATGCATTATTGTGGCCAAGATAGACACAAAGCCCACGCCTACTACAGTAGTACAAGTTTATATGCCAACTAACTCTGCAGATGATGAAGAAATTGGTGAAATGTATGATGAGATAAAAGAAAATATTCAGATAGTGAAGGGAGACGAAAATTTAATAGTCATGGGTGACTGGAATTCGAGTGTAGGAAAAGGGAGAGAAGGAAACATAGTAGGTGAATATGGATTGGGGGTAAGAAATGAAAGAGGAAGCTGTCTGGTAGAATTTTGCACAGAGCATAACTTAATCATAGCTAACACTTGGTTCAAGAATCATAAAAGAAGGTTGTATACATGGAAGAAGCCTGGAGATACTGACAGGTTTCACATAGATTATATAATGGTAAGACAGAGATTTAGGAACCAGGTTTTAAATTGTAAGATATTTCCAGGGGCAGATGTGGACTCTGACCACAATCTATTGGTTATGAACTGCGGATTAAAATTGAAGAAACTGCAAAAAGGTGGGAATTTAAGGAGATGGGACCTGGATAAACTGACTAAACCAGAGGTTGTGCAGAGTTTCAGGGAGAGCATAAGGGAACAATTGACAGCAGCGGGGGAAAGAAGTACAGTAGAAGAAGAATGGGTAGCTCTGAGGGATGAAGTAGTGAAGGCAGCAGAGGATCAAGCAGGTAAAAAGACGAGGGCTAGTAGAAATCCTTGGGTAACAGAAGAAATATTGAATTTAATTGATGAAAGGAGGAAACATAAAAATGCAGTAAATGAAGCAGGCAAAAAGGAATACAAACGTCTCAAAAATGAGATCGACAGGAAGTGCAAAATGGTTAAGCAGGGATGGCTAGAGGACAAATGTGAGGATGTAGAGGCTTATCTCACTAGGGGTAAGATAGATACTGCCTACAGGAAAATTAAAGAGACCTTTGGAGAAAAGAGAAACACTTGTATGAATTTCAAGAGGTCAGATGGAAACCCAGTCCTAACCAAAGAAGGGAAAGCAGAAAGGTGGAAGGAGTATATAGAGGGTCTATACAAGGGCGATGTACTTGAGGACAATATATAAAAATGGAAGAGAATGTAGATGAAGATGAAATGGGAGATATGATACTGCGTGAAGAGTTTGACAGAGCACTGAAAGACCTTAGCTGAAACAAGGCCCCGGGAGTAGACAACATTCCATTAGAACTACTGACAGCCTTGGGAGAGCCAGTCCTGACAAAACTCTACCATCTGGTGAGTAGGACGTATGAGACAGGTAAAGTACCCGCAGACTTCAAGAAGAATATAATAATTCCAATCCCAAAGAAAGCAGGTGTTGACAGATGTGAAAATTACCGAACTATCAGTTTAATAAGTCACAGCTGCAAAATACTAACGTGAATTCTTTACAGACGAATGGAAAAACTGGTAGAAGCTGACCTCGGGGAAGATCAGTTTGGATTCCGTAGAAATATTGGAACACGTGAGGCACTACTGACCTTACGACCTACCTTAGAAGAAAGATTAAGGAAAGGCAAACCTACATTTCTAGCATTTGTAGACTTAGAGAAAGCTTTTGACAATGTTGACTGGAATACTCTCTCTCAAATTCTAAAGATGGCAGGGGTAAAATACAGGGAGCGAAAGGTTATTTACAATTTGTACAGAAACCAGATGGCAGTTATAAGAGTCGAGGTGTGTGAAAAGGAAACAGTGGTTGGGAAGGGAGTGAGACAGGGTTGTAGCCTCTCCCCAATGTTATTCAATCTGTATATTGAGCAAGCAGTAAAGGAAACAAAAGAAAAATTTGGAGGAGGTATTAAAATCCATGGAGAAGAAATAAAAACTTTGAAGTTCGCCGATGACATTGTAATTCTGTCAGAGACACCAAAGGACTTGGAAGAGCAGTTGAACGGAATGGACAGTGTCTTGAAAGGAGGGTATAAGATGAACATCAACAAAAGCAAAATGAGGATAATGGAATGTAGTCGAATTAAGTTGGGTAATGCTGAGGGAATTACATTAGGAAATGAGACACTTAAAGTAGTAAAGGAGTTTGGCTATTTGGGGAGCAAAATCACTGATGATGGTCGAAGTAGAGAAGATATAAAATGTAGACTGGCAATGTCAAGGAAAGCGTTTCTGAAGAAGAGAAATTTGTTGACATCGAATATAGATTTAAGTGTCAGGAAGTTGTTTCTGAAAGGATTTGTATGGAGTGTAGCCATGTATGAAAGTGAAACATGGACAATAAATAGTTTGGACAGGAAGAGAATAGAAGCTTTCGAAATGTGGTGCTACAGAAGAATGCTGAAGATTACATGGGTAGATCACATAACTAATGAGGAGGTATTGAATAGAATTGGGGAGAAGAGGAGCTTGTGGCACAACTTGACGAGAAGAAGGGACTGGTTGGTAGGACATGTTCTGAGGCATCAAGGGATCACAAATTTAGCATTGGAGGGCAGCGTGGAGGGTAAAAATCGTAGAGGGAGACCAAGAGATGAATACACTAAGCAGATTCAGAAGGATGTAGGTTGCAGTAGGTATTGGGAGATGAAGAAACTTGCACAGGATAGGGTAGCATGGAGAGCTGCATCAAACCAGTATCACGACTGAAGACCACAATAACAACAGACATTAGGCATGTAAAAAGTGTGGACAACTTGGTGGAAGATTACTTTCCCTGACTTAGTGATTCTAAAACTCTTGTGGTGTGATATGTCTAAAAAAAGGCTTCATCCATATGTGACGCTAGTTTCAAAAGACAAGTGTTCAATTCAGTACATGACTTTGCACAGTCTGGAAAAACTGCACAGTTAGAATGATTACCAATGGATGTGTGTGGCCTTATGTTAAATGAGATTGGTGCACATTGTCAGATAGCAAAGGTAGTGTTACGCGTGCACATACCTGTTGGCAATTTCTCTGAACCTTTGCAGCAGTCACACAAATACATGTTGATTTAGGGGACACGTAAACCTTTTTCTTTTTACTTGAATTGCTTGTTTTGGATGTCTAGCACATGTTACCACAGATCATGGTAGTTAGTTTGAAACAACTCTGTTCCATGAACTTACAACATTGAACAGTTAGTAGCTACACCTTGCAAGTAACAGGAAGATTAAGTGGTGGTACAAAACTCTTAAAGCAGCACTAATAATTTACAACTATTCTAGGATATTGGCACTAACATTGGTACTACTTGTACTTAGCACAGTGGCAAAAACGGATATTGGCACCTCTTCGGCACAATTTGCTATGGTGAAATACAGTGACTCCCATTGGAGTTTTTGAGGCAACAACAAACGCTTTTTTAACAGAAACCCTCATTCCTTCTTCAACAAGTAAAATACTGGATTTCTGAGTTCTGTCCAAGTCCGGCATCTTGCCACATGAATACCAATATTTTTGTTCACAAAACTTGCATATTTGTTCCCATGTGATGTTGAAAATGGACACAAATAGAGTGCCATTACCGCCTTTGAACCCAGGACCTTATTCAGTTCTGGCATGCAGTGAATACAGAAAAAAATCTGCAAAACAGGGAGGGTACTACAGTGCCACTGGAGTATGTACTTTGCCTACCTGCTACCAGACAACATTCCACAGAAACCACTGCTTGCTGCCTACACCATCTGGTGCAGTTGACATACAAACACCACCATCCCCAACACAATCTTCATGTCAGTTGGACATTGTTCCTGTTTCACAGAATCGACTGCCTATTTGTATGTGGGCTGGCCAGGTGGTGCATCACAAGTACCCAGAGGTTAGCTTCCATGTTATTTTGATACGATTGTGATCTGTGTTCTGCTCAAGTATGAAATAAGTTTTGTTTGCTCCTTTGTGTCTGTATATGTCCTATCATTATTGTGTTCGAGGTTCCCACAATATCATATATCATACTTTGTATCCACTCCATATATGTGAGTACTAGTGGTGTTTATGGCATGAATGAATGTCTTATGATATTGTCAAGTGATCTAATACAAGGGGGCAAACTGTTTTGAAGTTATATAAACACAGGGGTTACTGATGACCATTCCTGTATATAGAATGTTAATGATTCGTGTAAATGGTTTTGCATCTTTGTATGTTTGTATTTTACATCTTTAATCAAGGTTAGGTTAGTTTGTTATGAACTGAGTTGGTCAGTAGTTTTTGTAGACTTGTGATACGTTTGGCATATTAAGAATGGTCATGGGGTAAGTCAGTGGGATCATACAGTAGCTAAGGCAAATCAAAAAATAATAACAATCAGTTGCTGAATTGCAACAAAGCACTAAAAAATAATTTGCAATCAGACAAGTGAGTTATTATGATATACTTACCTGTCAGCATCTATGCAAGAAGGGTGGGTGCAACAAATGTTATGTTGTATTGCATTGTGCATAATTTGGGCTGAAAACCATGAAATATGAATGCGCTATATGTTTTCAGTCATTTGAATACCACACTCAGTTTGAGCATCAAATTTAAACTGCCCCATGACTGAAACATCATGGGCACAACTGGTATGTGGGAACGGTGTGAAAATATAAATTCTATATAGACTAGACAACCATATCAACCCAAAAGTTAATGGTATAATGAAAAAAAAGCAACAAATGGAAGACAATACATTAGCTTATTAAATACTCCAATATAAATATATGTATGTACTTACAGATTATGCAATTTCCATTCCATGTAGGTAAATGTTTAAGGTTGGTAATATATTAGAATTTCATTTAAAATTATTTAACCATGTATTTTTGTAATAAGGCATAAACAGCAGCAGCACACACACACACACACACACACACACACACACACACACACACACACACACTGATGATAAAGTCATGCCATAATAAAATACCAAGTGAGGTGGGACAGTGGCTAGCACATTGGACTCGCATTCAGGAGGACGATGGTTCAATCTCCCATCCGGCCATCAAGTTTTGCATGATTTCCCTAAATTGCTCCAGGCAAATGCCGGGATGGTTCCTTTGAATGGGCCTGGCTGACTTCCTTCCCCCATCCTTCCCTAATCTGATGAGACCGATGACCTTGCTACCAGGTCTCCTCCCCCAAACAAGCCAATCTACAATAAAAGTAAACCTGTTTCATACCAGGAAGCCCGTAGTAAGTATCAAATATTCATACACTTTTGATTATATGTTTTATGTACACTTGAGCCACCATGAAACAGTTGACTACATGATACTAGAGATCTCATTTTCCAGACAACCACTTACATCACAATAACATTCACCATTGTAATCACTGTATACAATCCAGCCTCAAGTGATGCTAGTCGCACTGTAGGTTTTAGGTTCCTTTTCCTACTGTTAACAGGGGAATCCAGGGTGAAGAATAACATTAGGTCAAATACTAACCAACAGACTTCTGCTTGATGGCTTTCTGAGATATCGCTGATTATGCAGGCATTATATGAACATTTACCATCTGATAACTTGTACCATAAGTATTGCTCTGAAAATGTCTATGTGTGATTTCAAGTATGCTTCAGATACTGACTATCATAAATAGTTAACAGGAACACTTAATGATTGATGATTGTGCACGTAGGCTCCTACAATTCGCCATGTCAGTAAGCCAAATAATCAGAGAAATCTGCCACATGGGTGTAAGTGTCACTGATGATCTATTGTATAAAGTTAATTTTTGCTGAAGCTGGAAGCAGTGTAACATCCCCCTTTTTGCCTTTGCTTTATTTTGAGTACGGTTTTCATGTATGACTGTGCACTTGTGCATAATGATCTCATTTTGTATGCTGACATACACGAAAATTAATAAGGTGGTGTCTTTGGTAATATTTATCACTGCAAGGGGCCTACGTTCATCTATTGCATGAAATGAAGAACAAAGAGTTCACTTGTTTGGTTATTAAGACGTATGTAACATCCCCCTTTTTGCCTTTGCTTTATTTTGAGTACGGTTTTCATGTATGACTGTGCACTTGTGCATAATGATCTCATTTCGTATGCTGACATACACGAAAATTAATAAGGTGGTGTCTTTGGTAACATTTATCACTGCAAGGGGCCTACGTTCATCTATTGCATTAAATGAAGAACAAAGAGTTCACTTGTTTGGTTATTAAGACATTTGAGATTTTGCTGTCTGGACTTGCTGGCATATAGAACACCCATGTAGCCTTATTAAAAATAAGATGTAAATTTCTCAAACTCCACAGTGGCCATGGATCTTATTATTTATTTAAGTTAGGTCCTCAAGAATTAACTTTTGTAAGAAATTTCAGTAGTACCTTCCAGACATCAATGGAATTACTTCCCAAACTGCAGATGGGATTACAGACAAGCACATTTTTTGAATATTTAAGATTTTTACTTTGAGATTAACAGGATGGCTCGAAGAGTGATAAAGACCTCATGATGAGCTGTGAGGCATTTTCTCACTTTATGACGGAGCCTCTAAGAGACTCTCTAAAACTCATACGAGGTAAGTTTGAGCCATTGTTAATCAAACTCTTTGAATTCCTGTTCTTGTCATCATACTTCCCATTTGATTGAAATTATTGTGAACAGACTGACAGAGTGGTGATGGACTACCCACTCACCAGTAATGGCTAACATATTATGAAACAATGGAAAATGCGGGATGCAATGTAACAATATTATGAAAAGGAAAGTTACTACTCACCATACAGCAGAGATGCTGAGTCACAGATAGACAACAAAATGACTCTGATAAGCATTAATTTTGAGAGTCTTTTTGTTATGACTATCTGCGACTTAACATATTTATGGGTGTATCTGAAGAAGAAACCCTAGAGCTAACAGTCTGCAAGCCCTCATGTTTTTTTCAGATATGTAGACAGTCTGTTCACAATCTGGACACACAGGCAACATAACGTACAAGATGCTTTTCTACATCTGAGATCGATGCATTAAAAACTCAGGTTCACAATGCATATAAAAGCACATAATAGTTATTTATTTCTGGACAGGCTCTTTAAGTGAAACTGGATGGCACACTTGAACACAGCATCTACTGTAAGCCAATGCACACAGACTTATACTTGCATGTCATTCAGCTATTATGCCTTTTCAAAATGAGAAGGTGTTCTAAGCATACACATGCAGAGGGCTCACAAAATCTCTCATTAAAAGAGTTTAGCCATGGAGGTATAGTACCTGCAGGCTGTTTTATGAAAGGTCAATTGCAGCAACCCCAGATGCAGCATACTAAAAATTTGATGACGCCTAAGCCACAGACTGCAGAAGGAGAATATACACTTGTCCTATCAATGTTTATTCCTCCCTTCTGAAACATGTTGGTGAAAATTTGATTAATACTCTGGAAATATAATGTCAAAAGCCCATTATGCACACTGGTCAAGACAAAGGCCTTGTTGGTGTCTGCTGAAGATGACCTAGGACTCTGGAAGTCAGCAGTCTCCCACATCCCATGCCAGTGTAGTAAAATGTATGTAGGCCAGCCTCTATTGATAGTACAAGAAAAATGTGCAGAGCATAAGTCTAATACAAATAAGGAACAACATAGTCAGCCGTTATGGAGCACGTAAAGGGCATATCGTGAATTATGAAAGCACCAAGTTGTTACAACAGGCTAGTGTGTTCGGAGGTTGTATCTTAAAAGAAATTGTAGAGGTGCAGTATATGATGAGCTTATAAATAATAACAGCACTTTTCCACTAGGCTTGAGACAGAACTCTTATCATGTCTGTGGGAAGATCTGCTCACATTATGGTAATGGAAGAGTCCAAAGCAAGATGGTGGTGACACAGGGACTAAGGGGCATAGCTCATGTCCCAGCTGCATATTTCTCTCTCCACCTTGTCAGCAGAACTACACCAATTCACAGTTGGCATGTTTAATGACAGCAAGAAGGATGCGATATGAAGACAGAACAGAGGAAGGCAATGAGTTATCAACACCACATGATTCCTACACTACCACTCTCTGAATATTGTCAGCTTGTGTAGTATAGTCCGTTCAAGTACTTCCCATGGGCAAAGATATTTCAAATAGAGAATAGGTGTATGTAAAACACAGCCACCTTACATGCGCACAGTAAAGTGCTGTTCATGGGTATGCATAAATAATTTACTATTCACAAACAGCTGAAACTGTCCTGACAATTGCAAAGTTATTGGAAACTACTACAAATGGGAGTGTTGGCTGGGTAATTGACAAACGGGAAACACCAAAGATGTCTCAGATATTTTCCTCTACCATGGATATCATCTCCTCTCCAGGAAATATGAGACCTGTCACCACTGCTGACTTAACTGTGAGTAGTGAGTCAGTGAGAGGTCTTGGGACCCTTCACAGGGAGGGCACAGAACAGCCAGACTCAGAACTATTCCCTTTTGCCTAAGCAAAAGGTTTGAGGTTGAGGGGGAAGGAATTGCAAAAGGGCTGGGGTCTATTAATCAGCAACACATTGAACTTACCGTGAATAAAGAGGAAGTGTAGTAACCAAGTAATACACAAAACCAGTCCAAGTAACACATATATGGTTTTATTCATAAACTACGTAACAATAACAAAAATAAACCTCCACACATAACAAGACAAAAGAAAGAATCATATAAGAGGTCCAACTTAAGTGATATGCAGAACAACTGATGTGAGTGGTACAATTGGAATAAATGTAGTGACAGTGAGTTGGTGCTGCTCCGTATGTGTATATGCACAAGTTGCTGGTAGATGGCATGGCGGAAACCATGCCATATGCGCGTTAGCCATGTCCTGGCCTCTAGTGGTCAACCCACACTGACAAGTTGGTGACTAATTTAAACACACACACATGGTGACATGACACTCAGTAGACACTCACTTGCACACACTAGTAGTGTGATGTAGCACACCTCTTCCTCATGTAAAGAGGGCACCCAAGTGATGGAGGAGATGCTCGCGACCCAACAAGAGACATACCCGGAGTGGTGGCAGCTGGTGCTGATGGTGGGGCTGAAATGATGTGTCAAGTGGGCACCAGAGCATATGGCTGGAACGAGCAGAGACATGGGCATGCCCAAGGGGGATGGGCCTGCTTGGAACCCAATGACAGCAACAGGAAAGAGGATGCCATTGCCACCTCTGTGTCATCATCAGCAGACAGGTCCCAGTATGGAATGGAGATGGGGCTGGATCTACTGGCAATGATGGTGAGGGGGCCCCTGGATGCAGCTTGACTGGAACAGCAGGCTCTGGCAACGGACCTGAAGCCTCAGAAGGACTGGCACCAGGAAGCTGGAACCCCAGGGCGCTGCATGTGGAGGCGGCAGCCAGTGGGATGGGGCACCTCCACAGCAGGTGATGATGGGCTTCAAGCAGAAGGAGGCAGGGCAGACTGTGACAATGGGAGCCGCATCCATGAAGCGGCAGCTGCTTCTGGCAGGGAGTAGGAGTGCAACTGATCAATAGGTGTGGCCATATGGATGTCACAAAGACGGTGTTCCTGGTGGTGTTCAGCAGTGGCTGGTATCCATCTGGGCCTGTGACCAAACCCTGTCACCCACAGTGGCAATCCTGGCACACAGTGGCTGGACAAACCTGACTGTGGCAGGTGTGGCTCAGGCCAAAGAAGATTGAAGAGCATGTGTGACTGCCTCTGTGAAGCAACTCAGCCAGGCTCTGCTCCCCCACATGTGTGAAGTGATAGGTGTTCAGAAAAAGAAGAAGGGCATTATTCGGTGAAGAATTCACAACAAACTTTTCCATTAGGGACTTGAACATACACACTGTCATTCCGATTCACCATTTAATTGAGGATGGAATGGTGGAGCCATAACATGACAAATGCTGTGGCAGGAACAAAACAATTGAATGGTGTGAGAAACAAACTGGGGACCATTATTGGAAACTAAGGCACAAGGCAACCCCTCAACTGGAAAAACCCTCAAAAGTGCATGACTTGTGACCTCAGCTGACATTGACATATGCTGGAGAATGTAAAGATATTGGGAAAATGCATCCACAACCAAAGCCAATAGTAATTCAAGAAGGGACCCGCAAAGCTTATATGCATGCTTGAAGCTGGTCATGGGACAGCGCGCTCTGGGAATTTCCTGTTGTCAGGCACACTGTTCACAAACTGCAAAAAACTGAACAATTTCGCCATCAATCCCTGGCCAAACAACATGACTTCTAGCTAACAGTTTACTGTGCAAACCTTCCCAGTGACCCTGCGCAGAATCTTGTGCCATAATGTGACAGGAATGACTACTCTAGGAGAGAGGTCTTCCGTGGGCAACAGCAAAACACTGTCAGAAACAAAGAAGCGATACTATAAGGAAAAGTAGTTGCACAGGGAGTTCAAAACCTGACACTGCAGTTTATCTGGCCAACCCTGATGAACAAACTGAACCATCTGGCGGAGAACCAGGTCGGCGGCAACGGCAGCTGCTATGCGTGAACTCATTATTGGGAAACCCTTGACCATGGCTTGCACTTCAATATCAAGATGGAAGCAAAGCAATTCTTCATGGTCAAAGTCAGGATCAGGACCCACAGGAAGGGGGAGGGTGTGGGAGGACAAGGCACTTGCACTGAAAGACTGCATACCATGCTCTTTTTCTCTTCTCACTTGAACTATGGTATTGAAATTTGGGGGGCAACAACCAAAGCTAATGTAGATAAGCTACTCATTCTTCAAAAAAGGGGTGTGAGAATAATCTGTGGAGCAAAATATAGGGAATCTTGTCGCAACTTGTTTCCAAAAACACAGGTGTTAACTGTTGTAAACACATACATTCTAAAAGCCATATTGCTTGTGAAAAGACTGCACCCAAACACTTATTCAGATTTCCACCAGTACAATACTAGAAATAAAGAAAGATTTTACATTGGTAGCCACAGAACAGCACTTTATGAAAAGGGGCCTCAGTACGCAGGTATAAAATTAGCTAATGCACTGCCTAGTGCAGTCATGGCTCTTCCTACAATTAAACTGAAACATCAGCTTAAGAAATTTTTAGTAAAACACCCTTTCTACACATTAGAAGAGTACCATACTTATATGAAGAACAACAAATGCTTTGTGAAATTATGTGATTAGAAATCAGTTAACATCTTACTGTAATTTTGTTGTAAATTAATGACGTATTCAGAAGAATGTGTCTTGTGTAGTGTACAAATAACTTTAATCATTACTGTTTCTTTGTACATGTGCAGTGTACCATTTGATGTTGAATAAAGCTATTATTATTATTATTATTATTATTATTATAAATATTTAGATGTAGGTTGAAAATATATTTTGTAATTGTGGCAAGAGAAGGATAGTGCCCAGCGTTGTAGGTGGTGTGCTATCTTGTCAGGCAAGGAAGTGTGAGGGTTAAACAAGGAAGGTTTACAGTCAGTAATAAGGCAAAACTTGGATCCATACAAAAAATATGATATTTATGGAGAGCATAGACTATGACAAGAGCCTCTTTTTCCACCCTGCAAGTAAAGCTGCTGGGCTGGAATTAGGGATTTAGAGGAAAAAGCAACAGGCCGTTCAGAGCCATTGGCATATTGGTGAGCTAGAAACACACCATGGCCATACTGTGAGGCATCAGTTACCAAAACTATGTGCTGGTCCATAGAGAATGTAGCTAAACAAGGGGCCAAGAGTAGTTTGGATCTCAACATTTGAGAAGCGTGTTCGCAGTCTGGGCTCCAGCAAAAAAAGGTACATTCTTGTGTAACAATGCATGCAACAGGTAGGCCAATGTGGCCACCCATGGCAAGAATTTATGTTAATAGGCATCTTTCCTAAAGAGGCCTGAAACTCCTTCATGGACGAGGGGCAAGGCATACATGTAACAGCGAAGATGAGGTCTGGCAGAGGGTGTACCCCATCCTGCAATAACTTGAACCACAAATAAACACTGGAAGATTGAAAAAACTGAGATACTGTGAGGTTACACCATAAGACTGCTGACTCTTAGACAGAAAATAAAGTGCACAAATTGTTCAAGTGATCGCCTCTGGAGGAGCCCGTGGCAACAATAACATCCAGTTAATTAATGCAACCTGGGACAGGCTTAGTCAGTTGCTCTAAAAATCATTTTAAAATAGCAAACACCAAAAGGAAAGCACAAATACTGACAGAGACCAAAAGGATTATTTAAAACCAGAACTCGTTGAGGCTCTTTGTCCACAGGAACCTGCAGATACACTTCAGACAAATCAATTTTAGAAAAGCACTGGCCACCTGATATTTTTTTCCAACAGTTCATGCAAGCTATCTGTCATCCTAGTGGTCACATCATGTGACACTACTGCCATATCGCCCCATGCTTCAATTTGGTCCCCCTGCTGCCTGAGAAACTTCAAAGGATTGTGCTACTTGCAAAACTTCTGCCAATGGGGCGTTTTCACAAAGTAAAGTCTTCTGGAGCACTTCCTTGTCCAGAGCTCAATAGGTAATTGCGCCGCGCACTTTAGTATCTGGATAAGAGTCATTAGGGGCATCAGTAACAAAGTGACATGGCTGAGGCCATGATGTTTGGCTACCCTGGCCCTGTATGACTGGTTTGGTTTCTTGTGGCATCGGTGAATTCAGTTTGTACCACTATGACATGCATTCATTTGCAATGGTACTTGGACAATTAACTGAACATGTGAAAAGTAAGAGCTACTGGTTCTTGCAAAGGGGCAATCTTGACACAGTAATTGATATACCTTCAAGAGAGGAATAAGGCTTTGCACAAATTTGAGTCTGTCACACCGAAGCCCAAAAAATGCTGTCCAAGTCTTATTTTCATAAGCTTCTGAATCCTTAGATGAATCATCATATGGAGAAAAAGAGGTTGGTTAGATTGGTGGAACAGTAGCCTATCTGTTAACAGAAGCCGACAAAGTAGTCGCTGTTGAAGTAAGCTGTTGAATCAGGGCCGGTAGCACAGCATCCATAATGACTAAACCTTGTGAATTCGAACTTAACGACTGCACACACAGAAACTGTTCCAAACTCATCACTAGTCATGTACAAACCAAGTAATATGTGAAACACATCCAAGTAACACAAATATGGCTTTATTCATAGCCCTCTTAACAATAATGGAAATAAGCGTCTCATCACTCCACAAGTAATGAGACAAAATAATCATACAGAAGGTGGAACATAAGCAATACACAAAACAAGCAGCACAAACTAAAAGGACATGGTGAGAGTGAGTCAGTGCTGCTCGGTACAAACATGTGCGCAAGTTGCTCATAGAAGCTGCCTGTAGACATACGGGCGGAAACTGTGCTGTGTGCGATTTTCCTACCTCTAGTGGTCAGCCTTCACTGATACGGTTGGTGGTTGATTTAAGTACACACACATGGCAATATTGCACTTGGCGCACTCACACTTATATGCACTTGTAGCAGGATACTGCAGGAAGCCTTGGACCATTTATTTTGATGATTCTGTGAGTAGGTAGACTGCCACTTCCTAGACTTGTGCCATATGACTGAGAACTTAAGGGACTTATTAATTGAATCATGAATGACCTTTGTCTATGCTTTTTCTGAAACATAAATAGTCAGATAGTTGGTGATGTGTTGTCTTTAAGATCACGTATGTGTATGTCATGCTACCAGTGAATAAATAGAGCCTCTTGTTATTTTTTCATAATTGAGGGTATTATTTTATTACATGATAGTTATTTTATTAACTGATAACCTTGTAGTTGAATATTAATGAACTCGAAGTTATTGAGGTATGACCCTAGCAATAACAATGTCTTTGGCACTGAGAAGTTGACTGTTAGATGTACAGACAATATTAAACAAATACGTTCCAGAATGTAATTAACCAGAACTGCTATAAAATACGAGCTGGGTTAATAAAAAGAATTGTACACTCATGTTCTGAAGGTATCAGAATTGAACTGTGAGGTTTATCATTAACTATGCCTGAATAGTTCAGGTGGTAATACCATTACCTATAAAAGGCAGTGTTCTGGGTTCATGTACCAACCTGGCATACAGTTTTAATTGACAGAAAGTTTTAACACAAGCACTGCTTTTTGAGTTATGCTTTCCACCTTCTATTTATGTACGTTGCACACTTCACATTTATGTTAGTACACAAATAATGACTCCTGCTACACAGTTATCTATGTACTGAAAATAGATAAATACTTATTTTACAACTCCTCATTACAGGAAAGGAATTTGTAAAAGGAGGTAGCAATGAAGTATAATTTCAGTTCACTTTGGAGTATTTTTGATACTACTTGTTTCTTGCCTTACATTTATGTACAACTTGAAACATGATTTTGCACCAAAATATGCATGTTCAAAGTCAGCATCATATTTTTTATATCTTCAGTTCTGCTTTCTTCATTACAGTCAGATTCTGATTTTTTCTATTGTTGAATAAACCGACTGGTATGAAAAAGTAAAATCTCAATCCCTCCCTACAGGTGCATGTGTGTGTGTGCACATATGTATGAATATATCTGTGTGAATTTTGCATTAGTTAGCTCTGAAGAACAGCATTGTTGAAAACATAGCAATACTTCCAGTCTTATTTATGTGCTTATTGACCACTGAAGACCTCAGCTATATTGTGATTTTTTTTAAACTTCTTTCATTATTTATGAACGGTCACTCCTGCATCTTCAGTTTACAGTTTCGACTATTTGGAGGCGTTACTTGTATAGAGTTCTTAAAATCTGGTATTTACCTGGCAAGAATCCTTCCCTCCATCAGGGTAACCAGCACACAGTAGGATGTTTGTATCAAAATCTTCACCGTAATACTCTAGGCACATATCTGATGTCATTATTGGTACCTGTACTTTATACAGAAATTGAGAAGGCGCTCCATCCTCTTGAGTTGCACCCCAGCCACTATCTGTTGCTATGCCTGAAATTTGCAATCATTTATCACAGTTGTTTCCCTCTTTATATTTATTGTAGGACACTTTAAAATAAATGTAAATGAGAATGAAACTAGGTTAGATAAACTGATCAAGATGCTCAAACTTAAATATGTTCTCCTACCTGATGTATTACAACCTTTTGGTAGTAAAAGTTCACAGGTAAACATTTATTTATTATTGATGAAGGTTTCTTGGGTCTCCAGCTGGGTGGTAGCGTTGATATCTTGCGACATTTCGGGAAGTGTCACACTACCCATCTTCTGGTGAAGTGTCGAGATTCACGGAGAGTGGGCTATTTATATGCTCAGTCACCTCCCCCTCCACTAGACCTCGGGCGGCTGCGGTGGACCAGCGGCATGTGCGTGGTGGTGAGGATGGCGGTCGCCCTCAGTGGCCACATTCGGTTCTTGGTGTAAGCATTCTGTCTGCGTCCGCGGCGAAAGACGTTGACAGGCGCGCTCCTGATGGATTGCCACTATCGCAGGGTTCCATGCTGCGCTGAGTAGGTATCCCTCAACTATGTTGACCAGATTGTCATGAATACCTATTTCTATGGATTCTTTGATAACGCTTTCCCAGAAGCCAGATATTCGGCACAGTACCTTCGTGTTTTCGAAGTTGAAGGTAGGTTCTTCATTTATGCTGTGTTCTGCTATGGCTGATTTTTCTGCGTGACCTAGTCACACACATCTGATATGTTCTTCGCAGCGTTTAGATATGCAGTGCTGTGTTTGCCCAATGTATTGTTTTCCACATTCGCATGGTACGCTGTATACTCCTGGTGTGTTAAGGTTCAGCGCATCTTTGGCAGAACCCAGGAGCTCCCTCGTCTTCGGTGGTGGTTGAAGAATGGTTTTGATGTTGTATTTGCCCAGAAGTCGTGCAATTTTGGCCGAGAGCGGACCCACATATGGAAGAAACGTGAGTAGTTTGTCTTCTTCTTCTTCTTCTTCTTCTTCTTCATCATCATCTTCTTCTGGGGTTTTCACTGCTTCCTTCTTCCTTTTAAGCACCTTGTTGATCTGTGTTTCACTGTAGCCATTTTGATGGAAGACTTCCCTCAGGTGTCACAGCTCGGATGGTAGGCTGTCTTTGTCGCAGACGGCGCGCGCCCTATGTACCAGGGTGGTCAGTACTCTTTGGCTTTGTGCTGGATGGTGGCTCTAGTACCTTCCGCCGCGGAAGTCGAACACGCGGCAGAACAAATGGACGTGGTCAGCCCATAGAGAGCTCCGCCTCCGCGGCGGCTATACCACGCAGCAGCTCTCGTGCACCGAGGGCGCCACCGCTAAGCCACGTGCAGACAGCGGCCAATAGCCTCTCCCTCCAGTTTCGTATATAGGGACCCGCTCTGCCCTAGTCCAGCCAGTCTGGTACTCTCTCTGGATTTTGTTTCTATCTCGGCGGTACTGCGTTCTGGTCGTTGCTCGTTGTTGACATTTGCCTGGCTCTGGTTCCGAGTGGATTTACGTTTGGTGTTTGGTGTTGTGGTTTCCACAAGCCTCCGTTGTTTATCTCTTCCTTGTTGTGTCGCTCATAGTCGGTCGTGGTCGGTTGTTGTCAGTTGTTGTTGGTCTGTCGTCCGACTCGTCCTGTGTTTATCCGGTGGTGCGTGCTCCACGGCCGGCGGCTTCCCCGCCTGGCGGCTCCGATCCATGGCCCAAGGCGTTCCCGTTGTTGGTTGTGGTTACTACAGTGGCAGCTTGTTGCATGAAGGTCTTTGTGTGTCTTCTTTCAATGTACTGCATGGCCTAGTGAACCATCTGCCTCCCTCTTAATTAAAATATCAAGGAAGCGGAGGCGTCCATTTTCGTCCATTTCCATTGTAAATTTGATGTTCGGATGGATGCTGTTGAGGTGTTCAAGAAACTCATCTAGCGCCTGTTTGCCATGTCCCCACATAACAAAATTGCCGTCAACATAGTGGAAGAAGTTCTTTGGTTTCTGTCTGGCAGTTTCTAGGGCCGCCTCCTCGAAATGTTCCATATAGAGGTCTGCAATCGCAGAAGCCAATGGGGAGCCCATGGCCACACCGTCGATCTGCTCAAAGAATTCCTCATTGCACTGAAAGTAGGTGGTTGTTAGTGCGTGTTCGAAGAGGCTGACTGTTTGTGGTTCAAAGTGCTGGACTAAAAGTGCCAAGGAGTCTTGAAGGGGCACTTTCGTGAAAAGCGACATCGTGTCGAAGCTCACGAGTAGGTCCTCCCTTGGTAGTCACCGCTGGTCCACCGCAGCCACCTGAGGTCTAGTAGAGGGGGGGGGGGGGGGGGGGGACTGCACATATAAATAGCCCATTCTCCGCTAATCTTGACACTTTGCCAGAAGATGGGTAGTATGACACTTTCCGAAATGTCGTGAGATATCAATGCTACCACCCGGCAGGAGACCCGAGAAACCTTCATCAATAGTTTACGCCGGGAAAGCCTACAGTGACATTTATTTATTATGTTTATTCTGACTGCCACTGTTAGCACTCCCAAATTAACAAAATATTTGTCTTCCATAAAATGAAAATAAGTGAAGGAAGATGATGCTACAAATACTGTGTTGTGGCAAGATTTGTCTTATTTTCTTCCACCAGCTTTCTCTTTATGGGTTTCTTTCTCAACACAGTATACTTCCACACAGTGTTGTTACTCTAAACATGCAAGAGAAGCTTACTTTACATAAAGAAAAAGACTAATCGCAGAACTCACATTAATTTAACAGTGAACAAGAAAATAGTTAAAATTATCACAACAAATGACTATTGGTGCACTTGCTACAGTCAGTATCTATTACATTTTCAGACTGATGCATCAATTCAGTATCAGTCTGACTTCATTCCATATCTGTGTCCAACATCACTATCTTCTCTGAGGAAGAATGGGGTACCATTCTTCCACAGACATTTAGACACCTCTAAAATAGACACCAGCAGAGATCATGTCATCATAAAGGCGAAGGGTGGATACATCCCAATTAATGTCCACTAATAGATGTCTGGATATTTTTGATCAGACAGTGTACTATTCAGTAATCTGTAATTGCCTGCAGTGGCAAACTTTTTAATTTATAATTTACTTTTTAACTGGTCATATATTGTTGGAAGGTTACTCTTTCGTCTAGCTCTAGCTCTAACTGTAAGTAGTGGCTCACCACGCATCTAGAAGCAGAATTGTTTCTTGTTTTTCCATTTGTAGAAACAGTGCTTCAGCAGCATGTATATTATTTTGCTAACAGTTACTACTCGTAATAATGTATTGCCCTTGCACTTACACTACTGCACTCAGCTAGGGAAGCACTTGCCATCACTTCAAAAAATGTTATGCAGCCAACCCAAACCATGGACACTAAATTATGCACCCAACTGTTCACACATGCACGAGCGCGCGCGCGCGATGCGCGCGCACACACACACACACACACACACACACACACACACACACACACACACACACACACACACACACATATGGTTTCTCTAAATCACTTCAGGCAAATGCTGGAGTGGTTTCTTTGAAAGAGCATGGCAGATTTTCTTCCCCATCCTTCCCTAATCCGATTGGACTGATGACCTCACTGTCTGGTCCTCTTCCCCAAATCAACCAACCATTTAATTATTTCACAATTGGCTGCACCCAACTCATATACCTGTCAGTAATCTCAGGGTTACTGAATGCAGTATCAGGAACTATGAAGATTTAAATGTACACATGTTGCATCCCACAAAAGTTACTGAAAGTGCTTGAAATATAAACCATGCATATGCATGCTTGTGGACCAGTTTATTGACTATCTGGTACACCTGTTTATCACTCATATAACAATCTTTCATTAAATAAAGTGAGCAAAGCAAAAGCATGAAAACTTTTTGCTTTCCAGCAAGCAGTCACACAGAAGATGTTCTTGACTATTACAAGAGAAGCAATGAGGAAAACAGACTTTTAAGATTTGCAGGCAACTAAGTACCCATATTCAGACATCCAACACACAACTACCCATGGTCTTTTATCAAACTTCAGGAGCTTTGCCAGTCTTATACCTCTCCATTTAATAGCCCCATAAGGAAGTAAATGACTGATGCTATCAATTGGTGAAAAAAGTTATAAATGAATACTAAACTAAGTGAGCTAGTCAAGTGGTAAGACAATGTGCTGAAGTGAAGTGTTTGTATTACTGTAATCTGTATGCAGTGTAGCATTTCTCTGTCTTTTGTTGCTATTCTAAAGTATACGTCCCTTGTTGCAACATTCATGTTGTTCATGTGCTTTATATTGTGCCCATTTTTCTTAAAGTTTCTGCAGTACGTTGTGGGCCCAGTCCATGGTTCAGGAAACAAATTGGGTACTGTAATTTAGCAATTCATGATGCCATAAATTGTATTGTGTGTACGCAACTACTGAATATTCTCCAGTGGAATTTTTGCAGCTGTAAATCTGAAATGTCTTATATAGCTGCAATGGATTTCCATGGTAATGAGAATCTGCGTGAGGCTGAAAATTTGACCATACAGAAGTTTGCAGTACAAAATTTATTATGTGCGTCAGAAAGCTGATTGTGGAAGTCAGATCACTGTCGGAACTGTCAAAGGAAAAGTTATGGCAATCTTGATGCATGTAAAGATGCACAAGACATGTGGGACAAGCTAAATGCCATGTCTGAACAGAAAACAGAGCAAGCTGCATATTCTGTTCAGTCAGAATTCTTCAATTTTCTCATGAGTTCAGACGATCACATGATGACACATCTCACTCATTTCGAAAACTTGGTTCTTTGAATGGAGCAATTCATGTGAAACCTGATGAATTATCATTAATGGTGTGATGGCTTTACACACTGCATGACACTTATGAATGTCTGTGACAGTCATGGTGGGTAATATCTGAAGATCAACAGACACTTAAAGCCTTTAATGGATGTGTTAACATCTAAT
Source organism: Schistocerca americana (assembly GCF_021461395.2). NCBI lineage: Eukaryota > Metazoa > Arthropoda > Insecta > Orthoptera > Acrididae > Schistocerca > Schistocerca americana. Next base: position 753,579,688 of record NC_060119.1, on the reverse strand, counting down.
GAAATTTGTTGTGCTTATCAGAGGGAGGAATGATGAGACAAGTTAGCTGCACTGTTCACTACCAAAACCAGCATTAAACAAATGAAAAATGGAGATGAGAACAGTGGTAGGAATATTACTTCATCGAATAAACACAAAAAGTTAACAAACAAAAAGAAAGAAGCCTAAAAATTTCGGTTTTGGTGGATTTGGCCATAGTAAAAAAATGTGTGCAAATGTCAAAAACAAACAAAAAACTGTCCATGATCAAAATAAATGTGAACTGTCTGACCAGGCTATCATTGGTGAAGCAATGAGTGCAGAATTGGATGAGGACTCACGGATCACTGATTGTGGAGTGATGAATCACATGGCTAAAAAAACTGTGTACTAAGTTTCCAAACAACTGTGAATATGCATGGGCAGTGGTTGGACTAACTAAGTAAAGGGACTAAATATTTTGACGCTTTTGTCAATGGAGAATAGAAGTTATGCCATATGGATAATGTTTTGTATACTCCAGAATGGTGAAGAAGTGTGTTTTGTGTATCATCTGCTCTGGACAAGGGATTAGACTTTAATAGCATTGTAAAAGTGTGTGGTACATGCTTTGGCAACTTATTTAAGAGGCGGATTTGAGTGACAAAACAAATTCATACTTGTAATCCTGAAGTAAATCTTGTGTCAAAGGAATCTCTGGAAATTTGGCATGAATGCTTGGGTCATCAGAATAAACGCCATATGCAACAGTTATGAAGCAACATCATGTTGAAGTTAAAGACTTTGTGAAGAATTTTGCAAGACATGTGTTATGGGGAAGCAGCATTGGAGCAGTAGTCAGTCAGGACAGCAGCATTCCACAGAACCTGGAGAAGTGATTCATGCTGTTGTACGTGGACTTACAGAGTGTAAATTGCTGGGAGGAGCTGGATAATTTCTCTGCTTTACTTGTGATTTTTCAAGATTATGCATGCTGTATTTTCTCAAGCAGTAGTCTGAGACTCCAGAGAAGATTACGGAAATGTTGAGTATTGTGAAGAATTTTTGTGATCAGCTACCAAAAGCATTCCAGTCTAATGGCAGACAAGAATTCGATAATACTGAAATTAAAGATTTGATTAAAGTAAACGGTGTAAAACTCACCATCACAAATTCTTACACTCCAGAACAGAACGGATGTGCTAAGCATACTAACAGAACTGTTGTGGAACTAGCTCTAAACCATGTTTATGTGTTGACCAGAACTGGCACAAATCATGTGAATGGCAGAACACCCTATGAGGTATTGACTTTATAGATTATACAGCTAAATAATCCTCATATTTGTGGAGCAAAGTGTTTTGGTTGCATTCTGAAGGAAAAGTGAAAGAAATGGGAACCATAAGGAAAACCAGAAATCTTTGTTGGTTATTCTGATGGCATTGATGGCTTTTGAGAGTGGACTGGATCAGAAAATTGGGTTATTTGGAGTAAGGATGTTGTTTTTGAACACAACAAAACCAGGACAATGGTATTACTCCCCAGCAATATGGGCAATTAAAAATTGAGGAATCATGATGAAGATGATGCAAGTGTATTTAAAAGACATACAGAAGCAAGTTATAGTGAAAGAGAATTGAGAGACAAACAACAAAACTCTGTAGGCCATGATTACCGAAGAAGAGCAATGGAGGAAGAAATGGCTTCATTGGAGGAAATTCCTATGTGGACTTTGGAACCTCTATCACCCATTACAAACAGCTGGATTTATAGAATTAAGGGTGTATCTGATGAAAAAATTGATCATTATAAAGCAAGACTAGTTGTTCATGGATTTTCTCAAGAAGAAGGTATGGTATTGACTATAATGAAATGTTAAGTCCTGTTACTAGATACAATACAGTCGGATCAATTTTGAGTACTGCTGTTAGCAGGCATCTTCACTTGGTACATTCTGATGTAAAATCTCCTTTTTTGAATGACTTCTTAAATGAAGAGTTAGATGTGGAGCAGCCTGAGATAGTGATGGGACTTCTTGAGTGTGCAAGCTTCATTGAAGTTTAGACTAACTAAAACAATATCCAAGGTGCTGAAACAATGGTTCACAACTTTCTAATTAATCTTGGGTTTGTGGCAAGTAAGGCAAATCTATGTCTGATCTATTGAGAAGACGGCAAAGACAGCTTGTGGTAGTCCTGCATGATGTTGATGGATTAACGTCACCAAGTAAGAAGAAGGGTCTTAAGTTTCCCTAAGAGAAATTCAAGATGACTTTAAGATTACTGTTGATCCATAGGTTATTTCTTAAATATTAATATTCTGTGTCATGAGAATAAATCAATAGAGATTAATCTAGAAAGTTATGCTTTAGACATTCTTTGATGGTTTAACATTGCAAAGACAAATCCTGTGTCAACTCCAGTCAAGTGATATCTGCAGACAGATGAATTGACCAATGATAAACCCACTAATGCTCATTATCAAGAAGCAGATGGCTGTCTTATGTAGTTGGCTGTAGGTACAAGGCCTGATATAGCAATCGTAGTGAGCTGTGTGTCGCAATTTTTGGAGAGTCCTCAAGAAAATCACTTGTCTGTGATAAAAAGGATTCTAAAGTATATAAAAGCTTCAGTTCCATTAGGTATAATGTGTGATAACCATGGAAATGGAAGATTAGAAATACATACAATGCTGATTACACCAGTGATCAAGTAAATTAAAAAAAAGAAAAGAAAAGACGCTCAGGCAGCAGAGTGATTGCAAGGTTTTTTGAGGGGCGGTTACCTATGCTTGTAAGTGGCAACAGTGTATGTCACTGTCAACAACCAAGTCAGAATATATGGCTGCCAGTGAAGGAGTCAGAGAAGGAATATGGCTATCCAAGCTCCATGAAGAAACTTCACTACTGGAGATTGTCCCTGTTCTTCTTGTTGCTAATGCAAGTGCCATTAAAGTAGCCAGAAATCCTGGATTTCACAAGAGATTGAAGCATATTGATGTTCACATGCACTACATCCATGAGAAAATTCAAGAAGGCCAGATAGCCATCAAGCATGTATTGGGCAATAAGCAAGCTGCAGATCTCACAAACCTGTGCCACCTGTTTGGCTTGAATACATAAAATCATTACATGGAATGTGTTAAGTACTGTATTTAACAATATAAACTTTTAGGGGAAGTGTTGAAGTGAAATGTTTATATTACTGTAACCTCCATGCAGTGTAGTGTGCCTCTGTCTTTTGATGCTGTTCAAAAATATATGTGTCTTGTAGCAACCACATTGTGCATGTGCCCTTTTATTTTGAAGTTTCCACAATACATTGATTTCACATACAAGAGAACCTAGGTTCAATTCCCCACACGGCTACCCAGATTTAGGTTAATTCAGGCAAATTTGGGACAGTTTGTTTGAAAAGGATATGTCCAGTTTCCTTTCCCATACTGTCCAGCCCAAACTTGTGCTCTCTTCTTAACAATCCTGTTACTGAAGGGATGATAGACCCTTCTTCATAAACAATTCCATGACCAGGAACATTCTTACAGTCTACCTTTGCTAATGGGTTTTTGTTGCATAAAGGCAAGTTACAAGCCTCTTGAAGGTTAGCTGTAGCCTGTGATGATGTGCCTCATCTGTGTTTTGTTTAATGACAAAGAGGAGTTTACATTATAGACACTCTTCTGTTTGTCTCTGTTCCCACTTCATACGTCCTTCCATTGTCACACCAAAACATTGACTAAACCAGTGATGTTTAAACACTTCACAACAGGAGTCTGTATAACGTTCCTCACAGATCTCATGCAATATGTGGTTGAAGGTGATTAATTCTTACTCTGTTCTGTCCTGAAGAAAGCTTTGTGCTCTCTGTAGCTACATTCATGTGTAGACAATGTATTTTAGTAGAAGTCCCCTCAGTGCTTTGGTACTATTCCTTGGATTAGCTAACTACAGTGTCTGTAACGTTCAAGACTGAAGTGACCCTTCATTTTTTTCTCTCTGAAATTACCCAGCCATAACATGCACTGAGTAGTTGGTGCTAGCTTCTACTTACTTGAGTTGAAAGGCAGTTACCATTTGTCTTAGCTTGTTTTAATCAGCTCAGTTTAGGGTATATATATGATCCTATGAGTTTTTATATGTGCAGTTCATTGTTTTCAATGATGTTTCTATGTAAATAGCACTGTGGTCACTGGGTGTACCACCATAGTACAATTGCATATTCTAGGAAATACTTCTGCAGACAATAGCAATGCCAACGTTGCTGCGTCTGTTCACTCTCTCTCAGTATGTGTGAAGTGTGTTCAGCACAATCGAGGCTCTAGCCCACCAGTTCTCTCAAAGCAAGTGCTTCTGTTACCATCTGTGTATTCAGTGTCTCAAAGGATAATGTGTGCATTAATATCTGATAATATTAGGAGTTTTTAATGAGTGAAGCAGTTCAGATCCCCATGATGCCAGTCAGATTGAGGTTTTCTGAGGTCTCCCTATATCACTTAATGCGAATGCTTGTGTTTCATAAGAAAATAAACTCTAATCTTGCTTTTTCTTATTAGGAGATTTTTTCCCTCAGGTATAAACTGCAACTTTCAGAATCATTCAAGAGTAAGGCTCAGGATAGTGGGACTGTCCGGTGTACATAGAAGATAACATCCATGTTTCGTCTCCACACTGAACTTCAAATGTTACAACATCCTGAAAACAGAACTGAATACTCAATATAACCCACTCTCTCCACCCACTTCAGACTTAGGTGTTTGTGATTGTTGTGTGTCAGTGACAGCTTAGAATACAGTATGTCAAGCAAGCAGTTGTTTCCAGTGCTGTGCAAATGTAAATTCATTCTATGTGTAAATTGTTGTGTATTTTATTTTACATATATTAAGCAGTTATACATATAGAAACTTGGGAGGGTCATTATGTTTAATAGGCTGAAATGCTCCTTACAGGTTTCTCTTGGACCCATTCTTAGTATTCATCTAATTGCTTTTTTTGTCATTTGAATACACAGTTTGTGCCTGTTGAAATACCGCGTAACAGAATCTCATATTGTAGCTGTGACTGAAAGAATGCATAGTAGCAAAGCATCAATAAACTTTTACTGACAGAATATCTCAGTTTATACAGCAGTAATATCACGCGTGCAAGTTTGCCTGTCAGATAGCTTATGTGGTCATCCCGTGAGAGCCTTTGCTCTATTTTTAGTCCCAATAGTTTGACACTGTGATTCCCTTCTTTCCATACCTTCAGATTAAAATAAATATCCTTCATTTTTGTGCTGTTTATAGATAACTGGTTAGCAATACACCACATTTTACACTTTTCAAGAAGTTCATTATTTTTTTACCACCTCTTGCATACTCTCACCTGTGGAGATCATGGTCATATCATCAGCATATAAGACATTTTTGCAGGTTATATAGTTTGAGAAGTCATGAACATAGACAATAAAGAGGTAGGGTCCAAGAATGGAGCCCTGTGGAATTCCTCTCCTAATTTTCATTAGTTCTGACCTTTCACTGTGCACATGCACTAACTGTTGCCTGTTATTTAGGTATGACTTAATAAAATTAAGTGATTCGTCTGCAATATCATAATATTCTAATTTTTTAACAATTATCTCATGTGATACTGAATCAAATGCTTTGCATAAGTCTATGAGTGTTACAAAGGTGCTCAGTTTCCTTTCAAAACATTGTGGATTTCAGTTATCAGGCTTTCAACAGCTTTTATTGTTGATTGATTAGTTCTAAATCCAATCTGGGTGTCATTAAAGAATTTATTGCTCTCAAAATACATGTAAATCTGTGTGTATGAACAGCTCTCTATGATTTTGGCCAGTACGGGGACAATTAATATTGGTCTACAGTTATCTGGTATTTCTCTGTCACCCTTTTTGTATATGGGGAGTGCAACCACAATTATAAGGCAATTAGGGAAGATGCTATCATCAAGGATTTTATTTGCAAGGCAGAGTAGAGGAGCTCTAATATACTTAATTATGGCCTTTATTTCCGTTCTAGAGTTATTCAGCTTGTTTACAGAGTTATTTATATCTGTAGCAGTATTCTACTCCAGTTAAATCTTTTATCTGTTTTATTCTGTGGTTGCAGAAGAAAAGCTTCCACATCAGTTAAATTGTAACTTTTTGGTACATGGGCGTTTATTGAATTTATGAAGTGTTCATTAAGAGTGTTACAATTAATTGGGTTACTGATTTCTTCCTTTCCCATGTTTATCTAACTTTGAACTATGTTACAGGCAGTGTTACATTCGTTTTTAGAATTTAAAATATACTCTTCATTTGCTTTCATTTTTGCTGCTGTAATTTCAGATTTGTGTATTTTCCTTAAGTCTATATATCTATTTTTGTTTTCTTGACTGCCTTCAATTTTTTCCTTCAGCATGAGTAAAAGGATTCTGATTTTATTGAGGTGTGGGGTGTACCACTTTTTTTGTATGTTGTGGTTTATGCATATTGCTAGGGTTACATCTCTTAGTAATAAGAGGGCAGTTACTGTCTAATGTATTTTTTATATTGGATATGAATGCAAAAAGGCTGTCATTTATACCTTTGTCAATGGTTAGTATTCTACCCCATTCTATTCTACTCAGTACATTTCACATTATTTCAATGTTCTCTTCCTTTAGAACTCTATATATAGTTAGCATCCCGGTATCATAAAGAATCAGATTTCCAATTTTGAGCCATATGCCATCATGGTCAGATAGTCCTAATTTGATAGTATCCCACTCTACTTGACTACTACTTACATACTAATTATATTGTCAAGGTATGCCTCCATTCTGGTCAGTTTTTCATTTGAGCAGTAGTAATTCATTGATCTTAAGATATTTAGGATGTGTACCACAGTTTTTCTCTTTACTCTTACATGTATATTAATGCCTACTGTGCTAAATGTTTTATATTGCTTGTATTTGGCAGTCAGTAAGATTAATTCAGAGAGTTTTTCTGTTAATATCTCCACATCAGAAGCTGGTGATCGGTAAACTGTTGTAATAATGAGTTTCTTAGAGTGTATAACCAAGGCAGATTCTTCAAGAAGTCCTTCAACAGACAGGTTTGTGAGGTCTATGACAGAATATTTTAGGTTCAAATTTTTGTTGATATAAATGGACACTCCACGTGGGCATTGTTTGGACTACAGTAGCTTGTTACCAGTGAGTATCCAAATAGTACAAATAAACTTATTTTTGCACTTTTAATCCAATGCTCATTCACACAGAGAATGTCACACTTAATTTCCTCAACCCAGTACTATAGTTCAGTGACTTTGTTTCTTAGGATTTGTACATTTATATGCAACAAAAGTAGTTCATTTTTGCTGCAGGGTGGTACATTGCTTACATTGGGCTTAGTTTGATTATTTAATTTAAGTGTGTCTTTTGTATTATGTTCTGAAGCTCTTTGTTTTGACCAAGTCTAACACATTTCAGGCTTGGTCAGCCTTATACATTTCTGTGATCTGGTTCTGAGTTTTGAGATATACATTCTAAATTGCTGATACAAGATAATTTATTATTTACCATACTAAGTATTTTTTGGGCCGGCAGTGTCTTTCCTAATCCGCCTAGGCTTTGACCATGTCTTGTATGACAAGTTTCGAGCAGTTGCAATCGTCAGAGGGTTGATGGTTGCAATCACGTCATTCCTTAGTATCTAAAAGCATTAAAATTTTAAACTGTTTGCAGATTGTTTCAAAATACTTGTTTGCTTTGGTTATTTTTCTGTTTACACATGATGATTCAATTAAATTGTAGCAGTGATGTATTTTAAATAATATAACATCTGTATTTGTTAACTTGCCCAATGTTAAGTTCAGAACTGTTGTTGCTGCAGCTGTTTCATTATGGTATCATTGTAACCACCAGTAAGAACTGAAAAGTCACTCTTTGACAGATTACTGCAACCTTCAGTGTTGGTGAGGATCTGGTTAGATCTTGCTCCAGGTTTCACTGTGCCTTTAATTTTAATGTTTTTTCGAGTCATCAGGGTCTTTGTTTTTGTAGCCATCCCTCTTCCAAAACCATTAGAGTAGATTATGAAGTGTGTTGTTTTTTTCTCTTGGTATTTCTTGACTCTGTGTTCCATCTTGTTCTTTACCTGTTGCATTTGATACATTGTTTGTTTTACTCAATTTCAAAACAGGCACCATCACATCTGGGTTGGTGCAACATATTTTGCTGTGGTTTTTATTAGGTGATTTAAATACATCTGCACTTTCTGTGCCACTATCCATGTTGTTCTGTTTCTTGTGTTGGGCTTCAGATGTGATTGTGTGAATTTCATTATCTTCAGGTCCATTATAATTGGGTATGTTACATACTTTAGGCCTAATAGTTTTCGACCTACATTCATCACAGTTCCAGTTTTTTAAGATTATCTCCTGTCCCTTTAGTAAGAGATCTACTTTTGCACATCAAAAATGGTATATATTTTTCCACATTTCGCACGCTCAACACCACTTCTCACAGTTTTCTGTTGTTTTCGACAATGTTTGTTGATCCTGTTGCCTGTATTTTTACTAGTCAAATTTTCTATTACCACATCACTGTACAATGGAGATTCGCACTGTTGTTTTTGTTGTTAAAGTTCATCAATTTTTAGCTTTAACCCATGAATTTCACCTAATAGAATCACTATAATATCGTCTTTAGTGTCTTTGCTGTTTACATTTACGTGCATTTCATCTTTACAGCAATTCAAAAAATACCAAGTCTTTCATTTTGGACTTATGTTTGCACACTTATAATGGTAAACTGTTTCACATTTAGACACATTATTCCTTTGTTGGCACAATACCAGTGGAAGATGTCCGATTTTCTTGCATGTTCAGAGTTGATCGTTGATGCTGCACACACAAGTTCATCTTCGTATTTTTCAGTGTTCGTGCTTCTTCTTTTATCAACTTTTTAAATAATATAACACACCAGACAAGTATTATCACAATAAGTACTTCTATCAGTCATCTGATTATGATACTGTAGACCCACAAAATGTAAAGTATACTGCTATTAAACTACAGCTAGTGAGAGGTAGCATTATCATAGCTTTATTATTAAAATTGATTTTTACTGTGAATAAACAACTACATTTACTCAGCAATTCTAATGATAAACTACTTGCTGCTGAAATGATCAGATCATGAAACCTTCCACTGAGTGGTGTCATGTAGTTTTCACTGAACCAATTTTCATGTACAGAATGTTCTTAACTTCTAGTGTGTTGTGCATTTTCCTTGTCACATACTGCAAAAACTGGACAAAAAATTTTAACTGTGAGTACAAAGTACAAATTAATCTTTCTTGTTGTATAACAAATGATGAAATTTATTTTCAATGAATAATTCTGATTTTTTGCATAAAAAATTCTAATATAATCGTTGCATACAGCGGACACATTTCACTGTTGTAAATTTTTAAATAATAGGTGCCTTGATTCCTTTAGATGTGCAAACAACATTTTCTGGATAGTTCTTTCCTTCAGCTTCACTACATGCAATTGTTGCTTGAGCCCCCTGCCCGCTTTCTCTTAATCTCAATGACGCAGTTTATATTGCTGATGATCCATGTCCTTTTCATCTAAGATGATAAGTGTATACCTCTTGCAGTATCTACCATTTTCTTAATCTGCCTATAATCCTTCATCCTCTTGCTATGTAACTGCTGATTTTGAGTAGCGGTCTTTAATTTTGATTGTTGTTATAAATTCATTTTAATTTTTTCTTTTATCTTCAATTTTCTTTCTATGGCTGTAAATGCAAACTCTTTGGTGATGTCTGCTATCTCTGAATTTGTCCAATGCTACATTCTTTCACATCTTACTGATGAAAATTGCAATTGTTTTGTAAAATTTCACCCTTATTTGTTGCTGGATTTTGTTGTTTTAAATATCTGTTTATTGTTCCACATATTTTCCTGAAATCAATAGCATTTTATCTAAATCTTTATCATAGTCATAGATAATGTCACAAGCTAAATAATCCAAATTATTAACTTATTATATTATTTGAGTATTCACAACACCTTCCAGGTGTTGACAGATGTAAAAATTACCGAACTATCAGTTTAATAAGTCACGGCTGCAAAATACTAACGCGAATTATTTACAGACGAATGGAAAAACTGGTAGAAGCCGACCTCGGGGAAGATCAGTTTGGATTCCGTAGAAATGTTGGAACACGTGAGGCAATACTGACCCAACAACTTATCTTAGAAGAAAGATTAAGGAAAGGCAAACCTACATTTCTAGCATTTGTAGACTTAGAGAAAGCTTTTGACAATGTTAACTGGAATACCCTCTTTCAAACTCTGGAGGTGGCAGGGGTAAAATACAGGGAGCAAAAGGCTATTTACAAATTGTACACAAAGCAGATGGCAGTTATAAGAGTCGAGGGACATGAAAGGGAAGCAGTGGTTGGGAAGGGAGTGAGACAGGGTTTTAGCCTCTCCCCGATGCTATTCAATCTGTATACTGAGCAAGCAGTAAGGGAAACAAAAGAAAAGTTCGGAGTAGGTATTAAAATCCATGGAGAAGAAATAAAAACTTTGAGGTTCGCTGATGACATTGTAATTCTGTCAGAGACAGCAATGGACTTGGAAGAGCAGTTGAATGGAATTGATAGTGTCTTGAAAGGAGGATATAAGATGAACATCAACAAAAGCAAAATCAGGATAATGGAATGTAGTCGAATTAAGTCGGGTGATGCTGAGGGAATTAGATTAGGAAATGAGACACTTAAAGGAGTAAAGGAGTTTGGCTATTTGGGGAACAAAATAACTGATGATGGTCGAAGTAGAGAGGATATAAAATGTAGACTGGCAATGGCAAAGAAAACTTTTCTGAAGAAGAGAAATGTGTTAACATCGAGTATTGATTCAAGTGTCAGGAAGTCGTTTCTGAAAGTATTTGTATGGAGTGTAGCCATGTATGGAAGTGAAACACGGACGGTAAATAGTTTGGACAAGAAGAGAATAGAAACTTTCGAAATGTGGTGCTACAGAAGAATGCTGAAGATTAGATGGATAGATCACATAACTAATGAGGAGGTACTGAATAGAATTGGGCAGAAGAGGAGTTTGTGGCACAACTTGACTAGAAAAAGCGATCGGTTGGTAGGACATGTTCTGAGGCATCAAGGGATCACCAATTTAGTACTGGAGTGAAGCGTGGAGGGTAAAAATCGTAGAGGGAGACCAAGAGATGAATACACTAAGCAGATTCAGAAGGATGTAGCTGCATCAAACCAGTCTCAGGACTGAAGACCACAACAACAACAACAAGGTCCTTTTCTTCTAATATTTTCAAATAATGTTTGTTACAAGCTTTTCCACATTATAGAGTTCCTTTTTTTCTGTTAGCTGTAAGACTGTCTGCCTATAAAAGACAGTTTAAAACAATGTATGTGTGTATACGTATGCCTTCATTGGAAATTGAGTTGCGAATCATGTCATCCAAATGTGTTCAAAAGTGTAGATGATATGCTGCACTCTCATTTGATACTTTTGTATAGTGTGATAACTTGTGCGCATTTCCCATTTAGATCTACAACTTGTTGTGTGTCAACAGTGACAAAATAGATGGCTATATGTGTAGTATTTGCCCTTGTCAGCAGCAGTGGATAGTATTTGTGTTGCAAATGAAAAATTAACATAATTTACTTGCTAAATACCTTACATATGTATTTAGCTGTTAAAGTTATCAAGATTTTTACAATTTATTTCAATTTCTCAGCATTCTCTGTGTGTGTGTGGGGGGGGGGGGGGCAGGGGGGGGGGGGGGAGTTGGCATTTTCTGTATGGATACTCATTGTCTTTATCTATTCAATTGTCCATGTTCTAGTCATACTATCTCATGATCACAGTGATATCGCCATTTATTGATAGGGCCGGTGATATAGAACACGGCAATGAATTAAACATTATATAATGGTCAACAAAAACCTTACCAAAAGCTAATCCCATATCCATAAATGTATCTATGCCATTCGCTTCAGCTAAACAAGGGAAAATCCAGGACTGACTGCAACAAGATTATAAAAAGGATAGTTGCTACTCACTATATAGCACAGAGGCGCTGAGCCTTCTCTTCATTCATGTATCTAACTGGGTGTGTGACATACATTATTGGCACATCCAATACTGAAGGTCCTGCCTATCACACTTTGTAGTATTAATAATTTCAACACAAGTGTATTCCTGCGTAGCACTGCAATAGTATTCACAGGTTGCCTAAAGGCAACAGATTCATAAAGGAAGGAAAATACAGATAGCAATAACAGCTTTCAACGTAAATTGTGTGTTGTGTGGAAAGAAAATTACTGACTATACTATTCCAGGATCAAGATGGCCACAAATAATAAAGGGTATCAGATGAGCAGTTGTAGCAGGTATTGCAAGACAAGCTAATAAAGGTAATAATACACTTTGTGTATCTGAAAAAATGTCAGTGTCATGATCCTTAACAGTTTTTTTTGGTTAGCTTAAAATTCTGAATTATGTAAAGAGTTCCAGCAATAAAACTGGAGTCTTGGTAATTAACAGAATTATTCTCTGGAACATGGGTTTTGAGTGTCTTTGAAATAAGAAAAAGAGTACCATGCTGCAATACTGTTAAAGCAGTTTTCACTGCCACACCATCATGTAACTTAAAATTCAGTTCTTACACATTTTAGAAGACTTTGTTACATTACATTACTACTCATTCATAGATCATGAATATGCCATTTCGTAATGATGCAGAATATGTTGGTTTAACATAAGTTTAATTTACACAATATAATTATTTTATTTATTTATTTTTACAGTTACAACTTCATATCTAAAAATTCATCTATTGAGTAGAAGGAGCTGTCATGCTGAAATTATGTTAATTTCTTTTCAAATTTTGGCTGGCTATCAGTGAATATGCAGAGTTCCTTAAATAAATGTCTGCAAGGTGATCGTGGGTGGGCTCCAGCTATTATTCAGATTACGTGTTCTTGTGCTATGGATATCTTTTCTCTTAATGATGAATTACCCCAAAATTTGATGCCATATGAAATCAGTGAATGAAACTAGGCATAGTAGGCTAATTACTGATATGTTTATCACCAAACTTATCATCAGTGTGTTTCTTCCAATTCAATTTCTCATCAATGAACACAGAAAGAAATTTTGAATTTTCTGCCTTAGCAACAGCCTTTTAATTCTGTACATAATTGTATATACTGTGTTGTCTCAAAATATAGTATGTGTCCATTTGCAGAAAGACATTATTTACGATTTCCCTGGCTGATTCTTGTCTGTTGAGTGTGATTACTATACTTGTATCATCAGCAAAAAGAACTAACTTTGCATCTTCATCAATACAGAGTGGCAAGTCATTACTGTATACACACATCAAAACAAGTTTTGGATCACCTCGGTTCTGAGAGTTCTGGAACCTGAACAGAAAACTGAAATAGAGATCAACATAAACATCATTTCTGTCCTTTTTATTGCTCATGAAAACCACACATTGCATGTTGTACCATCATACAGTGAGATCTTCAGAGGTAGTGGTCCAGATTGCTGTAAACACCAGTACCTCTAATACTCAGTAGCATGTTTTCTTGCATTGATACATGCCCGTATTCATCGTGGCATACTATCCACAAGTTAATCAAGGCTCTGTTGCTCCAGATTGTCCCACTCCTCAATGACGATTTGGCATAGATCCCTCACAGTGGTTGGTGTCGTCCATTAACAGCCTATCCCAGGCATGTTTGATAGGGTTCATGTCTAGAGAACATGCTGGCCATTCCAGTCGAGCAGTGTCGTTATCCTGAAGGAAGTCATTCACAAGATGTGCACGATGGGGGTGCAAATTGTCATCCATGAAGACCAGTGCCTCACCAACATGCTGCTGATATGGTTGCACTATCAGTCGGAGGATGGCATTCACGTATCGTACAGACATTATGGTGCCTTCCATGACCATGGCATACATCAGCCCCACATAATGCCACCCCAAAACAGCAGGGAATCTCCACTTTGTTACACTTGCTGGACAGTGTGTCTAAGGCATTCAGCCTGACCGGGTTGCCTCCAAACATGTCTCTGACGTTTGTCTGGTTGAAGGCGTATGCGACACTTATCGGTGATGGGAACGTGATGCCAGTAATGAGCAGTCTATTTGGCATGTTGTTGTGCCCATCTGTACCACACTACATGGTGTCGTGGTTGCAAAGATGGACTTCGCCATGTACGTCGGCAGTGAAGTTGGGCATCATGCAGCCTATTGCGCACAGTTTGAGTCATAACAAGACATCCTGTTGCTGCACAAAAAGTATTATTCAACATGGTGGCGTTGCTGTCAGGGTTCCTCCGAGCCATAATCCATTGGCAGTGGTCATCCACTGCAGTATGAGCCCTTGGGCGAACTGAGCGAGGCATGTCATCGACAGTTCCTCTCTGTATCTCCTCCATGTCCGAACAACATCGCTTTGGCTCACTCCGAGTTGCCTGGGCACTTCCCTTGTCGAGAGCCCTTCCTGGCACAAAGTAACAATGCAGACAAGATTGATCCGCGGTATTGACCATCTAGGCATGGTTGAACTACAGACAACACGAGCAGTGTACCTCCTTCCTGGTGGAATGACTGGAACTTATCGGCTGTCGGGACCCCTCCGTCAAATAGGTACTGCTCATGCATGGTTGTTTTCATCTTTGCGTGGGTTTAGTGACATCTCTGAACAGTCAAAGGGACTGAGTCTGTGATACAACATACACAGTCAACGTTTATCTTCAGAAGTTCTGGGAACCAGGGTGATGCAAAACTTTTTTTGATGTGTGTATTAAGAACAATAAGAGACCTATGACTGAACCATGTGGGACACCATCCAGTTAGAGGACTCCGCTGATTTTTGCAGACTATCTGTATTGTTAATTTCAACCTTCTGCATTCTCCCAGTTAAATATGAATTAAACCATTTGTTCACTATCACACTCATACCATAATAATTGAGGTTATCTAGAAGAATTTTATGATTCACACAGTCAAAAGTCTTTGAGAGATAACAAAATATCACAATGGTGATTTTCAGTTATTCAAAGCATTTAATATTTGATCAGTGAAAGCATATATAGCATTTTCTGTTGAAAAACCTTTCTGAAAACCAAATTAACGTTTTGTAGTACTTCAGTTTTAGCAAACATGTGATGCTATTCTTGAATACATTACTTTTTCAAAAATTTTGGATAAAGCTGTAAGAAGTGAGACTGGCTGTAGTTGTTAGTATCAGACCTATCCCCTTTTTTGTGCAATGGTTTAACAATAGTGTATTTCAGTCTATCTGGTAAAATGCCCTGTTTCAGTGAGCTCCTACGTATGTGGATGAGAATCTTACTTATCTGCTGCGAACAAGCTTTTAGAACTCTGCTGTAATTGCCATCAATTCCATGTGTTTCTTTAGTTTTGAATGAGTTTATTATTTTCCTAATTTCAGTAGGATAGGTGGGTTGAATTTCAATTTTATCAAATTGAATAGGTATTGCCTCTTCCATATAATGCCTTGCATTTTCTATTGACCAGCTGGATCCTATTTTCTTTACAACACTTAAAAAATATTATTAAAAACGTTTTCTACTTCTGACTTTTTGTTAACAAACTTTTCATTGAGTTTGATAGAAATACAGTCTTCCTCGGTTGTGCTGGTTCCCTTTTAACAATATTCCACTTTGTTTAAATTTTATTATCAGATGTGCTTATCTCAGACTAATACACATATATTTGGACTTTTTAATAACTTTTCTTAATACAGTCCCGTGGTTTTTATAATGTTTCACTGTTTCTGGATCATTACTCCTTCTAGTTATAAGATCATTTCCCTTTTCTGTTTACAAGATATTTTTATCCCTTTAGTAAGCCATGGCATTTTAGATGGTTTCTTACAAATGTATTTCACTGTTTTCTTAGGGAAACTGTTTTCAAATATACTCACGAAGGTATCATGATATAGATTAAATTTTAAATTAGCATCAGGTCCTTGTACACCTCATCCCAGTCTAACTGTTCCAGGTTTTCCCTAAAATTTTCAATTGTTAAATTGTTAATTGACTGCACTCTTTTGCAGGACTATTTTGCATTACTGTATGGAACTATGTCATACACTGTAACTACAGTAGCTGTGCATCATGATCAGACAAACCATTCTTTGCAGAAAAAGTTTATATTTGATTTAATTTATCTTGGTCTATAAAAACATTATCTATCAGTGTGCTGCTTTCCTGTACTATACGAGTAGGAAAATCAATAACTGACATCAAATTGAAAGAACCAAGTAACACTTCAAAGGTCAAGCTTTTTATCAGACTCTTTCAGAAAATCTACACTGAAATCCCCAAAACAATAATTTGCTTCTCTCTGTCTGACAGATACTGTAGCATAACAAGGAATTCAAGTTTTACAAAAACAGCTAAAATTTCCCAATGGGGACCTACTCATGGCTATAATTATAAAAGTACCATTACTTAGTTTAAGCTCACCTATACATGCTTCTATAGGTTGCCCCACACAACATTTTTTACTTTCTAAATTTCTCACACTATGACAGATTTTAATGTATATGGCAACTCCTCCTCTCTCCATAGTGTCTCTACTTACATGTGCTGAAAGCTTATATCTGCCTACATTTACCTTTTCCATATCTGTGACTATACGATGTCCACACAGGCACAGTACACCTATTCCACACTCAGTTTCTAAATCTTATAAACAAACAAGAAGCTCGTCTACTCTGTTTTTTAATACCCTGATATTCTGATGCAATATACTAACATTATTTTTCACTGTGCTTTTATGAGAATCTTGTGACATACTAACACTATTTTTCAATGTACTTTTATGACAATCTTGTGATGTTTTAACATCTCTAATATGTTCCTGTCTGAGCTTCTCATTAAGCTTAATTTCATTCAATGATGAATCACTGGACACTGATCTTAGCCTAAAAAAGAGGTACTCCCATGAGTTTCAGTACCCCCACCCCCCCACCCCCCACCTACTGAGATGCAGGTCATGTCTTGTGAAGTCTCACCTACCAATACCATCAACAGGAACAAAACCTACGCCTGAAAAAGTAACCACCCAAAGTAGCTGATCTAGCTTCATACTCACCCTCCTGACAGAACTATTCAATAGGGGTCAATCATGCAACATGAAAGCACGAACCAAGCCAACATTTGTACAGTTCATTGCAGATGCTATTTTTATCAGACCACACTCAATATTGTAGCCCTGATCCCTGTAAATACTGTTTCCCACTCTACCCACTACCACAACACAATCCTGCTTTGTAAAATCCTTGCACAATGATCCTACATGCTCTATCACTTGGCTAAGACATTCACTGGGCTTGAAAAAACTTGTGACCTGGTACCTGTCACCTAATTTTTCTTGCAAGATCTGGCACACACCACTTCCATGGCTACTGCCTAACAACAGAATTTTCCTCCTACTTTCTACTTTTTTTTGAAACAGTTGGTTTACTGGTGAAAGTGCATTCGGTGCTGACTAAACTTACATTTACCTGAGCCTCTTCCTTAGCTAACTGAGGTAGCAAGGCAAGTGAATTGTTTCTGCCAATATACTGTTCTCTTTCTGTGGCCCCTTTTCCTTGCTGTCACTTCCAACCAGTCTTCACCCTTGTCCCCCCTTAACCTCATCAGTTCCTCCCAAGCACTATCCAGTTCAGCCTTAGAGGCTCTAATCTTCCCTTCCTATTCAGCTGTTGATCATAATATAACAACATAAGTAATAGCTTTATCTTTGTGTTATGCTTAATTCTTAAAGAAAATGACACATAAAAGTTTAAGAGTAAAAAAAGGATCTTTTCAGTGGAAAAGTACTGTACATAAAAAGTTAGACTGTTTATATCTAACTATACATACTACTTTTAAATGAAACTGATCTGATTTCTTTACTATACTTTTGCGCTTTGTAATAGTACATTTAGTTTTGGTTCATACAGAAGACAAGTTAAATAGAAAGATGTTACTAACCTTGTGCTTTGAAAGCAGAGCTAGTTGGAAGTGAAATAGCAGATACATAGCTATTCAGTGTGAAAGGAGTGCTCAGTTTCATCAGTGCAATATCGTATGGCAATTCATTCCTATAAAATAAGCAGTTCATTTTATTTGCAACAAAATTGAGAAGGGGCATGAAAAACTATATACAGGGTGGAGCAGAGGAAACTCAAGTTTTTCACTATTGAATGACTGGGACACGGTTTGATAAAACAATATAAACAAACATTTAAGTGATAGATTTTTAATGCAGTTTTGAAATATACATACTTTAAATAGGTTGCCCCCCCCCCCTCCCCATGAACCATGGACATTGCCGTTGGTGGGGAGGCTTGCATGTCTCAGCGATACAGATAGCTGTACCATAGGTGCAACCACAATGGAGGGGTATCTGTTGAGAGGCCAGACAAACGTATGGTTCCTGAAGAGGGGCAGCAGCCTTTTCAGTAGTTGCAGGGGCAACAGTCTGGATGATTGACTGATCTGCCTTTGTAACACTAACCAAAACGGCCTTGCTGTGCTGGTACTGCAAATGGCTGAAAGCAAGGGGACACTATAGCCATAATGTTTACCGAGGGCATGCAGCTTTACTGTATGGTTGAATGATGATGGCGTCTGCTTGGGTAAAATATTCTGGAGGTAAAATAGTCCCCCATTTGGATCTTTGGGCGGGGACTACTCAGCACGACGTCGTTATGCGGAGGAGAAAGAAAACTAGTATTCTTCGGATCGGAGTGTGGAATGTCAGATCCCTTAATTGGGCAGGTAGGTTAGAAAAAGCAGGGATGGCTAGAGGACAAATGTAAGGATGTAGTGGCATATCTCACTAGGGGTAAGATAGATACTGCCTACAGGAAAATTAAAGAGACCTTTGGAGAAAAGAGAACCACTTGCATGAACATCAACAGCTCAGATGGAAACCCAGTTCTAAGTAAAGAAGCAAAAGCTGAAAGGTGGAAGGAGTATATAGAGGGTATATACAAGGGCGATGTACTTGAGGACAATATTATGGAAATGGGAAATGATGTAGATGAGGATGCAATGGGACATAAAAGATACTGCATGAAGAGTTTGACAGAGCACTGAAAGACCTAAGTTGAAACAAGGCCCCAGGAGTAGACAACATTCCATTAGGACTACTGATAGCCTTGGAAGAGCCAGTCCTGACAAAACTCTACCATCTGGTGAGCAAGATGTATGAGACAGGTGAAATACCCTCAGACTTCAAGAAGAATATAATAATTCCAATCCCAAAAAAGCAGGTATTGACAGATGTGAAAATTACTGAACTATCAGTTTAGTAAGTCACGGCTGCAAAATACTAACATGAATTCTTTACAGACAAATGGAAAAACTGATAGAAGCCGACAATGGGGAAGATAAATTTGGACTCCATGGAAATGTTAGAATATGTGAGACAATACTGACCCTACGACTTCTCTTAGAAGATAGATTAAGGAAAGGCAAACCTACGTTTCTAGCATTTGTAGACTTAGAGAAAGCTTTTGACAATGTTGACTGGAATACCCTCTTTCAAATTCTGTAGGTGGCAGGGGTAAAACACAGGGACCAACAGGCTATTTGCAATTTGTACAGAAACCAGATGGCAGTTCTAAGAGTAGAGGGGCATGAAAGGGAAGCAGTGGTTGGGAAGGGAGTGAGACAGGGTTGCAGCCTATTACACCAATGTTATTCAATCTGTATATTGAGAAAGCAGTAAAGGAAACAAAAGAAAAATTTGGAGTAGGAATTAAAATCCATGGAGAAGAAATTAACACTTTGAAGTTCGCCAGTGACATTGTAATTCTGCCAGAGACAGCAAAGGACCTGAAAAGCAGTTGAACGGAATGGAAAGTGTCTTGAAAGGAGGATATAAGATGAACATCAACAAAAGAAAAATGAGGATAATGTAGTCTAATGAATGGAGTCTAATTAAATCGGGTGATGCTGATGGAATTATATTAGGAAATGAGACAATTAAAGTAGTAAATGAGTTTTGCTATTTGGGGAGCAAAATAATTGATGATGGCTGAAGTAGAGAGGATATGAAACGTAGACTGGCAATGGCAAGCAAAGCGTTTCTGTAGAAGAGAAATTTGTTAACATCGAGTATAGATTTAAGTGCCAGGAAGTCTGAAAGTATTTGTATGGAGTGTAGCCATGTAAACAAGTGAAACATGGATGACAAATAGTTTAGACAAGAAGAGAATAGAAGCTTTCAAAATGTGGTGCTACAGAAGAATGCTGAAGATTAGATGGGTAGACCACATAACTGATGAGGAGGTACTGAATAGAATTGGAGAGAAGAGAAATTTGTGGCACAACTTGACTAGAAGAAGGGACTGGTTGGTAGGACATGTTCTGAGGCATCGAGGGATCACCAATTTAGTATTGGAGGGAAGTGTGGAGGGTAAAAATCGTAGAGGGACACCAAGAGATGAAAACAGTAAGCAGATTCAAAGAATGTAGGTTGCAGTAGATACTGGGAGATGAAGGAGCTTGCACAGGATAGAGTAATGTGGAGAGCTGCATCAAACCAGTCTCTGGACTGAACACCACAACAACAACAATTAGGTTCAAAAGATAATGTCTTGGAGATGACGTCCTTCTTGCTGGATACAAATTTGGATCCCCTCCCAAAAGTTACACATGGCTGTCTCCAACATTTCATTCAGCACTGCTTCAATTTCCTGATGAATGGAATTATTCTTCACGTCATCGATTGTGCGAGGCTTGTTCATGTAGACTTTTGATTTTAAATATCCCCACAAAAAGAAGTCGCATATCGACAAATCAGGTGAGCAAGGGGGCCAGTAAACATCACCATATCTTGAAATAACATGTCCTGGGAACATTCATCGAACCACTTCCATGGATGCTCTCACCGTGTGAGCTGTGGCACCATCCTGCTGAAACCATATTTCTCTCATGTTCACTTGACGCCTTTCAAGTTCTGGATGAAGAAAGTAGTTTAACATTTTAACGTAGCGTTCTGATGTCACAGCAACTGCAGTTCCTTCCTCTTCAAAAAAATAGGGTCCAACAATTCCCATCTTTGAAATGCAGCGCTACACTGTTACTTTTAAACTGTGGAGAGGTCTTTGGTGTAATTCATGTGGGTTCTCTGGCGCCCAATACTGACAATTTTGAACACTGACGTAACCGTCTACATGAAAATGTGCTTCATCACTCATGGAGACTGTAGCATCTGCATCTTCCGTAAAAATTTTGTCCATTACGTGACAAAACTCTCTGCACTGCACAAAATCTCCTTCACTAAGCTGCTGGACGATCATTATCTTGTACGGGTGAAACTTAAGATCATCATGTAAGATGCAGTAAAGTGAACGATGTGACATACCCAGCACTACAGCCTGTCGTCTAGCTGATCATTTCGTACTAGCAAGAACTGCCATTCTCACTCAGTCTACATTTTCTGGAGTACGAACTGAACGGGGAAGACTAGGTGGTTTCTTTTTCATTACAGATCCAGTACTTCTAAATGCTGCAACCCATCGGAGTACAGTATTTCGATCAGGCACTGCACCTCGACGTCCAACTCTAAAATTTTGACGGATTAGACACTGTGACTACAGAATCATTGTTTCTAAAGCACTGCTCAACAACGAACACACGATGCTCTACACTCCAACTCTCCATAGTGACTAAAACTACATTGTAAGGGCAGTCTGCCAACATTCATTCAAGGTCAACACCTTGCCACGTACTTGTGGTTCAAAAAACATGTGTTTCCTCTGCTCCACCCTGTTTTATTTACATTACCATCACCTTATTAAGCCAAATTTCTGGTGAAATATGATGAAACTGTCTTTGTTATATTCTTATGGTAATCTCATAGTAAAAAGAAATGACCTTACATTCATCATAATCTGTAGATTCTATCAAGAAGAACTTTTATGGATTTAGGAAAGATTTAAGGGATATGCTAACAAAAGACAAGTTACTTGTAGAAACATATTATGTACATTGTATTAATAATAAGCTATCAATAATGCTACTTGACACTATCTGCGCTTAGGCCAGATAAATGTAACTTGGCAAATTAGGAAGAAAGCAGCTTTCTTGAAAGAATTTGAGGCTTCCTCAGCTACAGTGAATAACTGCTGTTCATCTTTTATCTGTAATGGAATGCTTATTTGATCACATTAATATTTTTTCAAAGAAAACAACCCTGTTTGTAGATCATTACTATTGTCATGGTGGTTATTAATGAACACAGCTATTTGCCATGTAGCTGATAGTAACTTTTATGCTTGAATGTATTCCATTTGTTGAAAGGGGTGGCTACTGAGGCATGTTTTTAATTTTCTTTTATATTGGTAGAGTGTCATATTTTATTGTTTTGTGTTAAACTGGAGCTTGTTGATATCTCTGCACCAGAATACATAATTCCCCTCTGAATCTTTCATAGTCTTAGTAGAATTTAACAAAAAATGATTTAATACAAAATGGTCATGCACAGCCTTCTCACATACTAACCGAGACACTGAAAGTAAAATTCGTGAGAACCAGTTAGAAAACAATTCAAAATGGAGTCAATACAGACATAAAGTTAATTGAGAAGCTCAGTTCAGTATGTTTTGCTTTTTGTGTTGAAAGTAGTTAGTAACAGCTATAACAACATAGACCTGTTTACATTACCACATTACTTGTTGTACTGTTTAAAAATAAAACACTGCTTTTTGCCGTGTAGCTAACAGATTTGTCTCAAGATAATTCCATAAGAACATAGGGATTGTAAATGTACAAAACAAGCAAAAACCCTTTTACTTAGGTTGTAAGCACCACCACCGATGTAATAGAAGTGTACACTGGACATTGGTGATCATTCTATGACAAATGTCAAGCCATAATATGCTTATTCTTTGTTTTCTTGGCAGAGAGAGCTCCATTTCTTTACACTTTACTTCACTTTTCTCAGTTTGCAAAATAAAGAGTTAGGTCAACCTCAAGTTTTTTTATCTCTAAATAAGTCAAGCATAGGCTAAAGTTGTGACCCTGTAAACTAACAGTAAACAAGAAGAAGAACTATGATCGAGATTATCGAATCCAGAGGCTTTACAGAAGATCATGGAGATGCAGTTAGCCTCCAAGGGGGGGGGGGGGGGGGGGGGCACGCACACACACACACACACACACACAAAAGGGGGGGGGGGAAGCAACTTGAAGAACTTAAACTGACATTAGACATGCAAACTACTTCAATGACAAACATACACACATCAGTAGACAACAGCAGCATGATGAAAAACAAGCAACAGATAAAAGATGGACATTACAGTTCATAGTGGAAAAAAGAGAACTCTGTTTCGCGATGACTAAACTCACTTTTGCTCAGAATGAGATCATCGATGAATACATGAAGTTCCCAATGACAGGGATTGCGCTTGACACCGGAGTAACAGCAATGGGAGAGAACATGATACTCTGACCTCCAGCTCAATGCCCATATACAATGTTTTTTTTTTTTTTTTTTAAAAAAAAAAAAACTTAACTAACAGAATGCATAAACTGTTGAGTCATCAAATACAGGAATTGTCAAGGAGGAACATATAGGGGATAGGTCACCTTCAAAATATTGGAGACATGTTTAGGCAACAAGATGTGGTGCTAGGAGGCTGTATGGAAGTACTATGAAGTGGGAGAGAGGAAAATATGTGCCTCTCTATAGTAGTGCGGAGGGAGAGGAGGGGGGAGAGAGAGGGGGGGGGGGGTGGAGGAGTATAATGTTAAGAAAGTGGAATGGGTTCGAAAATGATAGGGGAGGAAAAGGTGAGAGCAGAGAAATGGTTAGTAGAGAGCTGAGGTCACAGGTCCATGGAAGTTGAGGTAAAGGGTGTTGTGTGTACAGAGTGTGTGCTAGAGGGACAGCTAAACAGTTCAGAGATGGTGCTTGGAGAATGTGAAACTAACATGGGTGTTGAAGCAGCTGTTCGAATCCTAAGTTAACAGCATTTTGGTGTGCAGCAAATTCAATAAACAGCTGATCCACTTAATGGTAATCCATAGTTTGGTGATGGCCATTGTATGAATCGACAACTAGTTTCTTGTAGTATCCAAAATTTTTGTTCTTACTCATGCACATTATCTGTGTGAATACTGGAAGGCCTACAATGCACATACCAGCAGTTACATGAACCATGGACCTTGCTGTTGGTGGGAGGCTTGCGGGCCTCAGCAAAACAGATAGCCTTACCGTAGGTGCAACCCCAACAGAGGGGTATCTGTTGAGAGACCAGACAAACTTGTAGTTCCTGAAGAGGAACAACAGCCTTTCCAGTAGTTGAGTCTGGATGACTGACTGATCTGGCCTTGTAACTTCAACCAAAACGGCCTTGTACTGCGAATGGATAAAAGCAAGGGGAAACTACAACCGTAATTTTTCCCGAGGACATGCAGCTTTTCTGTATGGTTAAATGATGATGGCGTCTTCTTGGGTAAAATATTCCAGAGGTAAAATAGTCCCCATTCAGACCTCTGGCCAGGGACTACTCAGAACGATGTTGTTATCAGCAGAAACAAAACTGGCGTTCTATGGATCAGAGCTTGGAATGTCAGACCCCTTAGTCTGACAGGTAGATTAGAAAATTTAAAAAAGGAAATGGATAGGTTAAAGTTAGATATAATGGGAATTAGTGAAGTTCTGTGGAAGGAAGAAAAAGATTTCTGGTCATGTGAATACAGGGTTATAAATGCCAAATCAAGTAAGGGTAATGAAGAAGTAGGTTTAATAATGAATACGAAAAATAGGATTGCAGATATGCTACTATGAACAGCATAGTGAACACATTATTGTAGCCAAGATAGACATGAAGCCCATGCCTACCACAGTAGTACAAGTTTATATGCCAACTAGCTGCGCAGATGATGAAGAGACTGAAGAAATGTATGATGCAATAAAAAAAATTATTCAGATAGTTAAGGTAGACGAAAATATAATTGTCATGGGGGACTGGAATTTGATAGTAGGAAAAGGAAGAGAAGGAAAAGTAATAGGTGAATATGGACTGGGAGTAAAGAATGAAAGAGGAAGTCGCCTGGTAGAATTTTGCACAGAGCATAACTTAATCATAGCTAACACTTCATTTAATAATCATGAGAGAATGTTGTATACATGGAAGAGGCCTGGAGACACTGGAAGGTTTCAAATAGATTATATAATGGTAAGACAGAGATTTAGGAGCCAGGTTTTAAACTGCAAGACATTTCCAAGGACAGATGTGGAGTCTGACCAAAATTTATTAGTTACGAACTGTAGGCAAAAACTGAAGAAACTGCAAAAAAGTATGAATTTAAGGAGATGGGACTTGGATAAACTGAAAGAACCAGAGGTTGTAGAGAGTTTCAGAGAGAGCATTAGGGCACAATTGACAAGAACAGGGGAAAAGAGATACAGTAGAAGAAGAATTGGTAGCTTTGAGAGATGAAATAGTAAAGGCAGCAGAGGATCAAGTAGGTAAAAAGATAAGGGCTAGTAGAAATCCATGGGTAACAGAGGATATATTGAATTTAATTGATGATAGGAGAAAATATAAAAATGCACAAAATGAAGCACGTAAAAGGAATACAAATGTTCAGAAATGAGATTGGCAGGAAGTGCAAAATGGCAAAGCTGGTATGGCTAGAGGACAAATGTAAGGATGCAGAAGCACGTTTCACTAGGGGTAAGATAGATACTGTCTGCAGGGAAATTAAAGAGACATTTGAAGAAAAGAGGAGTACCTGTATGAATATCAAGAGCTCAGATGAAAAACCAGTCCTAAGCAAAGAAGGGAAAGCATCAATGTGGAGCCTCTGGATCACAGGGTCCTGGGTTCGATTCCCAGCCGGGTTGGAGATTTTCTCTGCCTAGGGATGTTTGTGTAGTCCTCATCACTTCATAATCATCATTTGTGACAGTGGCTAGACTGGACTGTGCACAAATTGGACTGTGAACAAATTGGGACTTTTTACGGATGTCAATGACCATGCAGTTGACTGCTCCACAAACCAAACCTCATCATCATCATCATCATAAAGGTGGAAGGAGTATAAAGAGGGTCTATACAAGGACGATGTACTTGAGGGCAATATTATAGAAATGGAAGAGGATGTAGATGGATATGAAATGGGAGATATGATACTGCATGAAAAATTTGACAGAGCACTGAAAGACCAAAGTCGTAACAAGGCCCTAGGAGTAGATAACATTCCATTAGAACTATTGATAGCCTTGGGAGAGCCAACCACCAGAAAACTCTTCCATCTGGTGAGCAAGGTGAAAATTACTGAATTATCAGTTTAATAAATCACAGTTGCAAAATACTAACATGAAATCTTTACAGATGAATGGAAAAACTGAAAGAAGCCAACCTCGGGGAAGATCAGTTTGGATTCCGTAGAAATGTTGAAACACGTGAGGCAATACTGACCTTACGACTTATCTTAGAAGAAAGATTAAGGAAAGGCAAACCTACATTTCTAGCATTTGTAGGCACAGAGGAAGCTTTTGACAATGGAGTAGGAATTAAAATACATGGAGAAGAAATAAAATCTTTGAGGTTTGCCAATGACATTGTACTTCTGCCAGAGACAGCAAAGGACCTGGAAGAGCAGCTGAACAGAAAGGACAGTGTCTTAAATGGAATAAGATCAACATCAACAATAGCAAAATGAGAATAATGGAATGTAGTTGAATTGAATCAGGTGATGCTGAGGGAATAAGATTAGGAAGTGATACACTTAAAGAAGTAAATGAGTTTGCTACTTGGGAAGGAAATAACTGATGACTGTCAAAGTAGGGAGGATATAAAATTTAGACTGACTATGGCAAGGAAAGCGTTTTTGAAGAAGAGAAATTTGTTAACATTGAGTATAGATTTAAGGGTCAGGAAGTCTTTTTCTGAAAATATTTGTATGGATTGTAGCCATGTATGGATGTGAAACATGCACGATAACTAGTTTAGACAAGAAGAGAATAGAAGCTTTCGAAATGTGGTGCTACAGAAGAATGCTGAAGATTAGATGGTTAGATCATGTAACTAATGAGGAAGTATTGAATAGAATTGAGTAGAAGAGGAATCTGTGAAACAACTTGACTACATGAAGGGATCGGTTAGTAGGACACATTCTAAGGCATCAAGGGGGTCACTAATTTAGTACGGGAGTGAAGTGTGTGTGTGTGTGGGGGGGGGGGGGGGGGGGGTGGGGGGGTTACAATCATAGAGGGAGGCTGAGAGATGAATACATTAAGCAGATTCAGAAAGATGTAGAGTGCAGTACTTACTCAGAGATGAAGAGGCTTGCACAGGATATATAGCATGGATAGCTGCATCAAACCAGTCTCTGAACTGAAGGTCACAACAACAACAACAATGATAATGACAGTGCTAACAGTATCTGAAAGTTGTACAATAGTTTCAACTTTAATTTGAAATGGCAGATATGACAAGAACTGTACATTAATGTTGTCAGCTGATTTATGACATTTTATGAGAAAAGTTAAGGGGCATCTGCCATAGCTTCCATCAACATCTCAATGATGCTACATGAAGAAACAGAGAAGAAAACTGTAAGGGTGGAAAAAATTAGAATGTGCACAATAGATTATCATGAATGTTGAATGTAGAGATAGGAAGATTATCTCAAAACAGGAAGGGATGGTAATGATATCAAACTAGGTCAATTAATTTTTTAAGAAGCAGCTTCTCACAAACAAGGAAGAATTTATCAAGCAAAATCTTCTACAACAAAGACAATATGATATAATGTATTGACCTTGTATGTGTTAAAACCCTTTCACATTAATATGAATCCTAACTGAAATAATTCACTGTGCAGTTTGACTGCATTCTAAAGTAAACTTCTAAAATAAAAAAAAAATACTTAAGGAACAAAACCGTCATGAAAACGATTGGAACGTTAATCTGGGAACATCTGTTGTATTACAAAACTTGTGGCTCTCTTTGCTAAAAATCCTGAAGGACATTGAATTCACTATGTCACCTACATATCTTCTGAGAGGAGAACTGTCAGCTGAGAAAAGTAGAGGTAACATCACTTGCAGATTATTTCCCTGTGAGTGTAATCTGCACGTTTTGAAAGTTGGGAAATAGGTTGCTATACCCTATATGTCTATCATAAACCAATACACAGAAAGTGTTAGTGAAAAGGTGAACAGGAGAGTTGTTGCATCTACTTTTCTCATGAATTAATCAATGGACTGAGATTGGTGGATTTAAATAAATTTGTCTCTTCAGTTTCAGGCACACAGTTAGTTTTTATATGTCCTCGGTCCCAGCATTTGTTTTCAGAGCACCGGCTTGGTGACTCCAGCGTTCTTGAGCTGGGGACTGGTAAGTGCAACCAGGTCTTTGTACCATAAGCACTGGAAATGCTTCAGTGACCACTGTACAGCATGGCAGAGGAATGCTATGTGTCACAGGGAATGGGAATCTTGACTTGACCACCAGGATCACAAGGATCATAAAAATCTCCCAAGGTATGTTGTGGACCTATGAGATGTGTGGATGTTGAGGTGGAACAGTTTTTAGTGGGCAATCTCTAGGGAATTTGCTGCACCTCAATTATATGATTTACTTAGGCATGTGGGGCTCTGTCAAGGTGGACTTTTAGTCACACTGTACCAGTTATTAGGGTTTCTTCCCTTTTCATTCACTTATGGAGCATGGGAAGAATGATTGTTTGAATACCTCTGTGTGTGCTGTAATTATTCCAATCTTACTTTCATGATTCCTGTATAAGTAATACATAGGGGGTTGTAGTATATTCCTAGAGTCATCATTTAAAGCTGGTTCTTGAAACTTTGTTAACAGATTTTCTCAGGATAGTTTATGTCCATCTTCAAGACTCTGCCAGTTCAGTTCTTTCAGTATGTCTGTGTCACTCTCCCATGGATCAAACAAACTTGTGACCATTCATGCTGCCCTTCTCTGTATATGTTCAATATCCCCTATTAGCTCTAACTGGTATGTGTCCCACACACTTGAGCAATATTCTAGAACCAGTCATATGAGTGATCTGTAAGTCATCTCCTTTGTAGACTGCACTTCCACAGTATTCTACCAATAAACCGAAGTCTATCCCCGCTTTACCCATGACTGTGCCTATGCGATGATTCCACTTCAGATCACTGCAATGTGGTATACCCAGTTATTTCTATGAATTGGTTGACTCCAGTGGTGACTCATTGACATTAGAGTCATAGGATATTAGGTTTCTTGAAGTGCACCATTTTACATTTTTGAACATTTAAAGCAAGTTGCCAGTCTTTGCAGCACTGTTAAATCTTATCTAGATGTGACTGAATATATATGCAGCTTCTTTCAGACAGTACTTCATTACAGATAACTTCATTACTGGTAAAAAGTCTGAGGTTATTATTAATATTGTCTGCAAGGTTATTAATACCCAACACGAACATCAAGGGTCCCAATATACTTCCCTGGAGCACATCTGAAATTATTTCTACATCTGATGATGACTCTCCATCCAAGATAGCATGCTGCATCCTCCTACCATTAAGCCCTCAATCCAGTCACAAATTTCGCTTGATACCATGGATGATCGTACTTTTGGCAGTAAGTGTAGGTGCAGTACTGATTCAAATGCTTTTTGGACATCAAGAAATGTTGCATCTTTCTGACTTCCTTGATCTAAAGCTTTCAGTATGTCTTGTGAGAAAGGTGTGATTTGGATTTCACAAGACTTATGTTCTCAGTATCCTTGCCGGTTATCATGGAGGATGTCATTCTGTTCAAGATATGTCATTATGTTTGACCTCAGTATATGTTACATGATTCTTTAACAAATCAATGTCAAGGGTACTGGACAGTAGTTTTACGGATCACTTCTACTATCCTTCTTGTAGACAGGTGTGATCTGCACCTTTTTCCAACAACTGACACCATTTTTTGTTCAAGGGATCTATGATAGATTATGGTTACAAGAGGAGCTAACTCAGCTGCAAAAATGTCTTCCTTGTCATAACCATTCTCTCTGAATACATCTCCAATGCTGCAGTTCATACTGTAAGTGGTTGTCATCACAAATAATCTTTGCTCTGTGTAGTAATGTGTTCAGGATTGCTTTCTTGTGTACCAGATGGTGAAAACTATAGGCATTCAAATATCGATCAGTGTTCATTGGCTTGCTGTACACCGAATGAGCAAGCCAGCCTCCTGCCTTTCACTCAACTAAAACATCTAAGAATGATAACTTGCTACCCTTCCCCACCTCTTTAGTAAAATTAACTAGCACGGTTGACGTGTGGTGTACCATGCACAAGCAACATATTAGACAAAGGGAGCTTGACAAGTTGGGCATAGCTGAGAATTGCCTGGAAAACAGGCACAAAATACAGTTTGATAAGGTAAGTTTTGGCTCATGCATCAAGACACTGCGATTCCATTACAAAAGTGGCAGCTGAGATTAGAATAAACAGCAACCATTTTAACAGAGACAAGTACACACTTAGTAGGGCTTGGGGATGGGCACTGGACACTGAGAGAAAGCAAAGACAGATGCTTGATGTTTGTAGGGAGGCATGAGTGGGAGTTTGAAACATGGTGCCAGCCCCTCGTGCCACTTGACATCACTCAGTCTCATGGCAGGCCAGAGCTGCGAAGATTTGCTCAACTTGTCTTCTGTGTAAATGTTGTGTTCGCCCTCTCTGGTCGGTGCCATAGCCTACAATCACGCTTATATGAGTGGAAAACTGTACCAGCCCCAGCAATCAGTGCTTTTTACTCCTGATGACAATGCTGGAGATAGCCATTGAAAGCTTGGGTATTTTATTTAGATTGACACAGTTGAAAACCAAGAAGATTTTGTTTTGACATGCTGCTGTGAAGGACTACAAGGTCTTGTACTATAATCATCAATAGTAACCTTAATCATGCTTTATAGATACTTTTGGCCACATTTCATTATATTTATGTGAAAAAAGTATATTTC
The DNA here is from genome assembly GCF_021461395.2 of Schistocerca americana. Taxonomy (NCBI): domain Eukaryota; kingdom Metazoa; phylum Arthropoda; class Insecta; order Orthoptera; family Acrididae; genus Schistocerca; species Schistocerca americana. Next base: position 753,548,694 of record NC_060119.1, on the reverse strand, counting down.
TGATAAGTTTTGGATGCTTGCAAATGTTTATTTTTGAGAAAAATTGTAAATTATGAGTGTTGTGCATAACCTATTTCACAGTTACTATAAATAATCACATATTATAAAAGTGAATCAACAAGCTTAATTTAAAGTTATTTGTTTACTGTTCTGAAAAATATTGCACCTAGGGCAATACAGCCCCACTGTGTCTGCTTTTCTTGGGTACATAATGAGTTAATTGCTACTCATAAGCAGCTGGAAATTGGCCAAGCTACAGTCAAGCAATTGGAACTTGCTGTGAATGGACGTGTTGGAAGGGCTACCAAGAGTCATGTACCAGATATACCTCAAATGATAACCTGTTCCGTGGATATTGTATCTTCTGTAGGAAATACAGGATCTAGCACTAGTCATCCACTTGACTGTGAATGGTTCATGAGTGGTAGGTCTAGACATCCTACACAAGGGAGATACAGACCAAGGAGAACTCAGGATGTTACACCCATTGTAATTGAAGCTGTACCAATGAGTCTCACTTCACATGCTGGTAAATGTGCTGCCTCTGGTCAAAGGGGAAAAAGGGGGGTGGGGGGTAGGGGTCTATTAATCATCGGCAGTTCAAATGTATGGCAAATAATGGTACTCTTAAATGAAATTGCAGATGAAAAGGAACACCATGTACATTCAATGTGTATGCCTAGGGGCCTCATTCAGTATTTTGGAGAGACTATTCCAGCAGCCATTGAGTGAACAGTGTGCAACCATTGCAGGTTGTGGCAGATGCTGAGACAAACAATGCCTGCCATCTGGGCTCCGAGGTCATACTTGGATCATTCTAGTGACTGGCACAGAAGGTTGATAATATCAGCTTGCTCATGGAGTTTCAAAAATGCTCACAATCTGCAACATTGTCCCCTGAACAGATTGTGACCTCTGGTACTGAGTCAAGTTGAAGACTTAAACCAGAGACTGCAAAGGTTCTGTGATGAGCTAGGCTGTGACTTCCTGGACTTGTGGCATAGGATTGAGAACTACAAGGGCCCCATAAATGAGGTCAGATGTGCACTACACATCAGTGGCTGTTACCCAGATAGCTGACTCTGTGATGGGTGGACATAAGAGATTTTTTTGGATTAAGCAACTCTCCATGGTAATGATAGCTGCAGGAGACCTCGAAGTATCAGTGAAAGATCCAAAGAAATACACCAAAGATGAGTGTATTAAAATTCTAGTGTTTAATTGCTGAAGCATTCACAAGAAAATGCCAGAGTTTGAAGTGCTCCTAAAAAACAGTGAAGCTCATATTGTACTAGGTACAGAAAGCTGGTTAAAACCTGAAGTTGACAACAAGGTGATTTCATGGAAAATTTGAGCATATGTTGAAAGGATAGGATAATGGGAAATGGATGTGGCATACTTGTCACAGTAGACAAGAAACTCAAATCCATCAAGGCAGAAATTGCAGTTGCATGCAAGATTGTTTAGGCAAGGCTTAGTATTGGGGGAGATTATAAATGGATCCTTCAATTAACCACCAGCCTCACATCCTCATGTAACCCAGAACTTCATTTTGCTTGTATGTACATTCCCCCAATCATTCTGCAAACATTGGAAAGACTTTAATTACCCAATAATCAATTGAGATAATTACAGTTTGGGATTTGTTAGTGGTACACATGACAAGACATTCTTTTAAACATTATCAAATGCCTTCTCTGAAAATTGTATACAGAAAATAGTCAGAATCCCTCTCATAATGGAAATATATTAGATCTAATGCAAAAAATACATGATGTCTGCATTGAAACTGATATCAGTGATGATGAGACAGTTATAGCAACAATGATTACCAAAGCACAAAAGGCAACTAAAACAAATAAAATAATTTATGAAACTTCCTGGCAGATTAAAACTGTGTGCCGGACCAAGACTCGAACTCGGGACCTTTGCCTTTCGCGGGCAAGTGCTCTACGAGCTGAGCTACCCAAGCATGACTCACGCCCCATTCTCACAGCTTTACTGCAAGAGAGCTTCTGTAGAGTTTGGAAGGTAGGAGACGAGGCACTAGCAGAAGTAAAGCTGTGTGAACCGGGTGTGAGTCGTGCTTGGGCAGCTCAGTTGATAGAGCACTTGCCCGCAAAAGGCAAAGGTCCCGAGTTCGAGTCTCAGTCCGGCACACAGTTTTAATATGCCAGGAAGTTTCATATCAGCGCACACTACGCTACAGAGTGAAAATCTCACTCTGGAAAATGATTTATATTTTCAGCAAACTAGATAAAGAGGTAGTAGTGTCATATCTTAAGGAGGGACTTTAAAATTTTTGCTCAGGACAGAGCATACAGAGGAATGATGACTCATGTTTATGAGAATAATTGACAATGAACAGGATAGATATGTACCCAGTAGAACAATTCCATGTTATAGAGTCACTGTAAAGAAACTTCTAAAATCAGAGAAAACTACACAATAGGTATAAAACAATGTATACGGTTATAGATTGATGTTGAATGAAATGAATTTGGCTGTCAAGAGATCAATGTGTGAAGCTATCAGTGACTACTTAGCAGAATATTATTGAAAAGTCTTTCACAAAACCCAAAGAAATTCTCGCCATATGTAAAGGCTGTTAGTAACACCTAAATTAGTGTCTAGTCACACACAGCCTGAAGTTGAGGATAGAATTTTCAACAGTTCCTTTACAAAGAAAAACCCTGGAGTACTGCCCCAGTTTAAGTTTCATACCACTGAAAAGATGAGTGTCAGTGGTATTGAGAAACAGTCAAAATTATTAAAAATTAACACTTGTTGAAAGATTTCCAAGCTTTATAGAGAAGAGCCTGCCACTGAATGATGTTATCATAAAAGTCATAATACCTCATTTTATAATTATAACAACAAAAATAATAAATTTTTGACAATATAAGTAACTGTATAAATAAAAAAAAAAATACTCTCCAAGGAGTGACAGGCGAACACACACATAAAAAATGGTTTTACTTACTTGAGCTTCCGGAGACAGTGGCTCCTTCTTCTGGTGGAAGGGTTGAAGGGGAAGGAAGAGGGGTGAAGAAAAAGAATTGGAGATATTTAGGGAAAGGGGTAGAGTTCATAAAAGTCACCCAGAACTCTGGGTTGGGTAGTCTTACCAGATGGGGTGAGAAGGAAAGATACGTCTCATCCCATCCAGTAGGTCCCTGTTTTTTTATGCATCTGCTCAGGGAGTAGACTTTTTTATAATTTTGTAATTAAGAACACATTTTACTATTGACTGAACTATTGATACTTGTAATCTATTTCATTTCCCAGACCACTGGTCATTCCTTAGAGCGAATACTCTTTCCACACTAGCATTGTGTTCGTGAACACTGAAGATGAACTGGACCGATTTAGTAATTGCAATTACTGCTCTATACACCCACACTGTTCAGAGAAATTGGTCTATGTCTCCTGACATGATTTGATGGCCAGTTATCAGTATTACTGCCGTCGAAGTTGAGGAAGCAAAACTGGCCAAACAATGCACTATTGTCTATTGATTACCCTTTATCTTGCAGAAATATTACTGTCTTTATCACTTCATTCAAAACAGGCTCTGAGCCAGCAACACCCACTTGAAATTGGCAAATCCTTTCAAGTTCATTGACCATTTTTTAAAATAATCCACAAATGTTTTGTAAAACTGTTCAATATGATAATGAAATTTCTGAATGTCCCTAGCTGATGCAACCTCTCTTTTCAGCAAGATAGATATCATTCCCCCCCCCACGAACCATGGACCTTGCCGTTTGTGGGGAGGCTTGCGTGACTCAATGATACAGGTAGCCGTACCGTAGGTGCAACCACAACGGAAGGGTATCTGTTGAGAGGCCAGACAAATGTGTGGTTCCTGAAGAGGGGCAGCAGCCTTTTCAGTAGTTGCAGGGGCAACAGTCTGGATGATTGACTGATCTGGCCTTGTAACATTAACCAAAACAGCCTTGCTGTGCTGGTACTGCGAACGGCTGAAAGCAAGAGGAAACTACAGCCGTAATTTTTCCCGAGGGCATGCAGCTTTACTGTATGGTTAAATGATGATGGCGTCCTCTTGGGTAAAATATTCCGGAGGTAAAATAGTCCCCCATTCGGATCTCCGGGCGGGGACTACCCAAGAGGACGTCGTTATCAGGAGAAAGAAAACTGGCATTTCACGGATCGGAGTGTGGAATGTCAGATCCCTTAATCGAGCAGGTAGGTTAGAAAATTTAAAAAGGGAAATGGATAGGTTAAAGTTAGATATAGTGGGAGTTAGTGAAGTTCGGTGGCAGGAGGAACAAGACTTCTGGTCAGGTGAATACAAGGTTATAAATACAAAATCAAATAGGGGTAATGCAGGAGTAGGTTTAATAATGAATAAAAAAATAGGAGTGCGGGTAAGCTACTACAAACAGCATAGTGAACGTATTATAGTGGCCAAGATAGACATGAAGCCCATGCCTACCACAGTAGTACAAGTTTATATGCCAACTAGCTCTGCAGATGATGAAGAAATTGAAGAAATGTATGATGAAATAAAAGAAATTATTCAGGTAGTGAAGGGAGACGAAAATTTAATAGTCATGGGTGACTGGAATTCGACAGTAGGAAAAGAAGAGAAGGAAACATAGTAGGTGAATATGGATTGGGGCTAAGAAATGAAAGAGGAAGCCGTCTGTTAGAATTTTGCACAGAGCATAACTTAATCATAGCTAACACTTGGTTCAAGAATCATAAAAGAAGGTTGTATACATGGAAGACTCCTGGAGATACTAAAAGGTATCAGATAGATTATATAACGGTAAGACAGAGATGTGGGAACCAGGTTTTAAATTGTAGGAAATTTCCAGGGGCAGATGTGGACTCTGAGTAGATTAAAACTGAAGAAATTGCAAAAAGGTGGGAATTTAAGGAGATGGGACCTGGATAAACTGAAAGAACCAGAGGTTGTACAGAGTTTCAGGGATAGCATAAGGGAACAATTGACAGGAATGGGGAAAAGAAATACAGTAGAAGACGAATGGGTAGCTCTGAGGGATGAAGTAGTGAAGGCAGCAGAGGATCAAGTAGGTAAAAAGACGAGGGCTAGTAGAAATCCTTGGGTAACAGAAGAAATATTGAATTTAATTGATGAAAGGAGAAAATATAAAAATGCAGTAAATCAAGTAGGCAAAAAGGCATACAAATGTCTCAAAAATGAGATCGACAGGAAGTGCAAAATGGCTAAGCAGGCATGGCTAGAGGACAAATGTAAGGATGTAGAGGCTTATCTCACTAGAGGTAAGATAGATACGGCCTACAGGAAAATTAAAGAGACCTTTGGAGAAAAGAGAGCCACTTGTATGAATATAAAGAGCTCAGATGGAAACTCAGTTCTAAGTAAAGAGGGGAAAGCAGAAAGGTGGAAGGAGTATATAGAGGGTCTATACAAGGGCGATGTACTTGAGGACAATATTATGGAAATGGAAGAGGATGTAGATGAAGATGAAATGGGAGATATGATACTGCGTGAAGAGTTTGACAGAGCACTGAAAGACCTGATTCGAAACAAGGCCCCGGGAGTAGACAAAATTCCATTGGAACTACTGACGGCCTTGGGAGAGCCAGTCCTGACAAAACTCTACCATCTGGTGAGCAAGATGTATGAAACAGGCGAAATACCCTCAGACTTCAAGAAGAATATAATAATTCCAATCCCAAAGAAAGCAGGTGTTGACAGATGTGAAAATTACCGAACCATCAGTTTAATAAGCCACAGCTGCAAAGTACTAACACGAATTATTTACAGGCGAATGGAAAAACTGGTAGAAGCCGACCTCGGGGAAGATCAGTTTGGATTCCATAGAAATGTTGGAACACGTGAGGCAATACTGACCTTACGACTTATCTTAGAAGAAAGATTAAGGAAAGGCAAACCTACGTTTCTAGCATTTGTACTCCTAGAGAAAGCTTTTGACAATGTTGACTGGAATACTCTCTTTCAAATTCTAAAGGTGGCAGGGGTAAAATACAGGGAGCGAAAGGCTATTTACAATTTTTACAGAAAGCAGATGGCAGTTATAAGAGTTGAGGGGCATGAAAGGGAAGCAGTGGTTGGGAAGGGAGTGAGACTGGGTTGTAGCCTCTCCTCAATGTTATTCAATCTGTATATTGAGCAAGCAGTAAAGGCAACAAAAGAAAAAGTTGGAGTAGGTATTAAAATCCATGGAGAAGAAATAAAAACTTTGAGGTTCGCCGATGACATTGTAATTCTGACAGAGACAGCAAAGGGCTTGGAAGAGCAGTTGAACGGAATGGACAGTGTCTTGAAAGGAGGATATAAGATGAACATCAACAAAAGCAAAACAAGGATAATGGAATGTAGTCGAATTAAGTCGGGTGATGCTGAGGGAATTAGATTAGGAAATGAGACACTTAAAGTAGTAAAGGAGTTTTGCTATTTGTGGAGCAAAATAACTGATGATGGTCGAAGTAGAGAGGATATAAAATGTAGACTGGCAATGGCAAGGAAAGCGTTTCTGAAGAAGAGAAATTTGTTAATATCGAGTATAGATTTAAGTGTCAAGAAGTCGTTTCTGAAAGTATTTGTAAGGAGTGAAGCCCTGTATGGGAGTGAAACATGGAAAATAAATAGTTTGGACAAGAAGAGAATAGAAGCTTTTGAAATGTGGTGCTATGGAAGAATGTTGAAGCTTAGGTGTGTAGATCACATAACTAATGAGGAGATATTGAATAGGATTGGGGAGAACAGAAGTTTGTGGCACAACTTGACTAGAAGAAGGGATCGGTTGGTAGGACATGTCCTGAGGCATCAAGGGATCACAAATTTAGCATTGGAGGGCAGCGTGAAGGGTAAAAATCGTAGAGGGAGACCAAGAGATGAATACACTAAGCAGATTCAGTAGGATGTAGGTTGCAGTAGGTACTGGGAGATGAAGGAGCTTGCACAGGATAGATTAGCATGGAGAGCTGCATCAAACCAGTCTCAGACTGAAGACCACAGGCCGGCCGGTGTGGCCGTGTGGTTCTAAGCGCTTCAGTTTGGAGCCGCGTGACCGCTACGGTCGCAGGTTCGAATCCTGCCTCGGGCATGGATGTGTGTGATGTCCTTAGGTTAGTTAGGTTTAAGTAGTTCTAAGTTCTAGGGGACTGATGACCTTAGAAGTTAAGTCCCACAGTGCTCAGAGACATTTTTTTGAAGACCACAACAACACCAACAACAGATGTCATTTTGAGTGGCACAAATTTTTACTCTTTATGCCATCATATAACTCAGACATCTTCCAAAATTACAGCTAATTCTCTAATACTGCTATCTGTCTTCTTGAGTTCAAGTATTTATCTCTGAAATACACTCATATGACAGTCCAAAAGCCCATAAATATTGTTCTTTCAGAGGATGCTGAAACAGAGTTCCCAGAAATTTATATGGTTTTCTCTTTTGAGAGGAAGAATGGCTTAAGAGCATCATATAATTTCAGTACTCTCTCTACTGCAACAAACAAAGATAACCACCTTGTTTTCGTATGTGACAACACTGCACGATACTCTGTGTCAATAAATGCACAAAATTCTTTCAGACACTCCATTCATACTGTGTATATGGAGAAGTAACTGGGAAGTTTAGCATTTCCACATCAGCACTCTCATGTCAGCAGCTGCCTTTGCAGCATTAAGTAATACATGTGTGGGAAATCCAACTCCTACAAGATTTTCACTAACTCCACTTTTCAATTTTGTGAAGACGTTGTTTGTACCAGCTACTTACACTCACACAAAATTTGTGTTGGCACAGCCACCACAAAATGCTAAGCACTTACTTTTATTAATTTTGTTTTCCTCTACGGCAGTGATGCAAAACTTGCTTATTACAGAGGCAGTTTGATTTGGAAGAGAGGGAATTTCAGTAGAATGCGATTTGATGCCGCAAAATACTGAATAGTTAATGAAAATATTTTCTCAGCTTTGTGATTACTAGCACCTGTAACTACACCAAAATAACAGGCCTTGGAAAGATCATTGCATATTCGTTCGACAGTAATGGGTGCTAACACTGGTTTCATAACTGCTGTTGATTTTGTTCAGCCCAATGTCACATTTTTCGCTACTCCGGAATCATTACAAAGTTTGGAGCTTATCCTAGAAGTACAGTCCACTGATTTCAAAGACATATGTTGTATAACTGTATGATAGCATGCTGCTAATTTTGCTGTGTCACTAATTTGGCCTGTTTAAATGAATTTGAAACAAAATAAGTGTCCATTTTGTTCAAAGTGCTTGCAGAGTACAAGTCTGATTTATGCTGTATGCTAGCTTAATGATCCTTAATATGTGCTCTTCCCCCATGTAAAACTGAAACACAGCACCTACAAATTACACATTCTACTTCATAGTCACTTCCCCCTTGTTTTATCAAAAACCATCCTCCTGAATATTTTTCTAGGAATGAACACTTTCTTTTGGCATTTTGAGTTTTCTTGTAACAACCAAATGCTTTAATAACAAATTAACCATGATATGACTCAGACAGAGAAAAAGAGAACCACTGTGTTACAAAGTTTGAACTGAACCAAGATATGGGACAATAATGGAAATTCAGCAACACTGCCATGCAATGATACTCCTTAAGGGACTCAGTCAGCTTCAATAATAAAAACTTTCATTATTTAGCTAATATAGGCCCCCACAATAATTTTGAGAAAAAATAGGTATGAGAATATTTCTCTGATATCCGGAACAAACTGCCAGCTGAAAAATATTTTTTTGGGACATTGATTTCTCTAATCCGAAACTGGGATGGACACAGAAAACTGGCACATCTGGTAATCCTAGTATACCTCATGCTCTTTTCTGAATTACAAATATTCTTTTTAAGTAGTTACCTTATGCATGTACCCATACATAAATTGAGCAGGACACATGTGGGAGCACAAGTCCATAGTAAATTGACCAGAGAGTTTTATTATACACAACTTTTATCATGTCGCTTATGAGGAAAATTTGTTTGTTTATCTTTTACACAGTAAAAGGCAAATGACAAATTCTTCTCAATAATAGTTCTTAAAAATGTTTTGCAGTGTACTTAATTAATTACCTTTCTATTTATTTTAAAATTTAGACTGTACATTTCACTCTGTTTAGTCTGGGACTCTACATATGTTGTTTTAGACAAATTCATAATTAAAGATGGTTTTGTAGTACATATTTTCATTTTCAATACTCAGAACTGCTTCCTTTTCAAGCAATTCCTTTGTATAAGCTGCACAGGTCATTGTTGTTTCATCAGCATACATTGTAAGTATCTGATTTACGTTGTCTGAGAAATCAGTTAAATAGAGAATAAATAGTACTGCCCTGAGTACAGGACCTTGTGGCACACCACTTTCAACAGTTTGTAACTCAAGCATGTAACTGTTCATATTTCTTCCATTAGTATCTTCGGTTTCGGTTTCCACGCACTGTTTGCTAACCAGAATGTACAACTTTTTTATGAAATGAGATTTCCTTCAAATCTCATACTGATGCAGTTTCTCTACTGGCTTGAAATGATTTGTGCACTCAAATGCTTTAGAGAGGTCCATGAAGATCCCACAAGTTTTCTACTGCCTGCTAACCGAACTCAACACTTGTTCAATGAAATCTGTTGTGTCCCAGTAAAAGTAGCTCATCCGTTATTTATAAATCTGATTTTTGAATTTATAATACTAAATTTACAGGACAATTGTGAGCTTAGTAACACTGACATAGACTACCTGGTATGAAGTTAGAATGTTTCAAGAACAAATTTAATGAAGTTTTTAAATGTATAATTTGCTGAACATGCATTCGCTTCAGGTGTGCTTTGTTTAATATGAGAAGCAAGAAACAACATTTTGTGCTTACTTCAGTGTTTTGATATTTTTTAGGCTCATAATACCTTTTACTTAATGCATGTTATAGAACACAATACTTGATTCAATGCTTATACATGCATTAAGACACAGAGTTTAAGAAGATTATGGACAAAAATTTTATACCATTCTTACTGCAAAATAGCAGAAAGTTCATGTAACAATGATGGAGGTGGATACTGCTCTCCAAAGTAGACCAAAAGACTCAATAATATTGAGATCTGGTGACTGTGGTGGCCAAGAGAGATGCGTCATTTCATACTTGTGCTCACAAAACTGTTCTGACCTATGTGAGCTGTATGAACAGGGGCCTTGTCATTGGGAAACACACGTTGTACTATGGAATAGATCTGACCAAAAAAAAATGGCTATATAATCCTTAGCAGTAATGTGATCTTGCAGAGTAACCAAGGGGCCCTTGGAATACCAATATATGGCTGCCCAATCATCATCGAACCACCGCCATGTGTCACTCTTGGGATGCAAACTTGACCAGGAGCTGGAAACAAATGGTTCAAATGGCTCTGAGCACTATGGGACTTAACATCTGAGGTCATCAGTCCCCTAGAACTTAGAACTACTTAAACCTAACTAACCTACGAACATCACTCACATCCATGCCCGAGGCAGGATTCGAACCTGCGACCGTAGCAGTCACGCGGTTCCGGACTGAAGCGCCTAGAACCAGTCGGCCACATTGGCCGGCAGCTGGAAACAGTCTAAAATAAAACTTATCTAATCAAATGACATTCTTTCACTGCTCCATAGTCCAGGTTTTAAGGCTTCGGCACCGTGCTTTCCTGTTATGGACATTTGCATTAGTGATAAGAGGTTTGAATTCCAGCTCACCTGACATTTCCCTGCTTCTGGAGCTCCCTTCATGTTACAGGAATTATTGTAAAAAGAACTGACATCAGCTTATTTCTACAACTTCTAATTAATGATATTGTGTGACATATAACTGTTATTGAACAGAATTGTTACATTAAAAAATAATTTTACTTACATGATGTATCCCTCATGTGTGATGATTTTTGTAACACTGGAATTTTGCAGTGTACTGCCAGGATTGTTTTGGTCAATAAAACCAGCTTTTACCTGTGGAGTTAAAAATAAGCATTTTTATGATAATCAGCAGTTACACACTAAAGATACAAAATGATTATTATGGTCTTTAAATACTTTCATGGGTCAGCAATTTGATTTCAGACATTAATCTGAAAATACTAAAACTTGGATAGTTTTGATTTATTTTTCACAAGTCTAAAAAAGAACAACATGTATTAAAACCTTCTGTATTTGGCACTAGTTCAGTCTCTTCAGAAATCAAATTCAACCAGAATGTGTGTTTATCTGTTTTCCATCTTGGACAATGCTACCATCATTTATACTTAGATCATAAGTTGCTGACACTTCTTGTGTTGGTGAATATCAAAACTTTCTTTACGCTCTTCACACAGGTTCTTTGTTTCTCAGTTGTCAATAAATGTTTGTCAAATATGTCTCCACAAATTCCTCCTGTATTTTAGCATTATTTCATTATGATTAGCCAGAATCCTTAAAAGATAATGTATGAACACAAGCTTCCAACCACATGCAAATCCTTGACTTTTGTGGGCTAATTAAAGAAAAATCTGAAATTGTGGCTGTAATACTATAGTCTACAGAATACTGAGCCAATGCAGGAAGGAACTTAGTTGACCAGGTAATTTGCACCAGAGAGGCACATAGATTATTGATACCACACTCCTCTATCATAGCCCAATATTTTGGCCATAAAACAACATACAACTTTTTAAAAAATTCCCTTTATATTTCCCTGCAGGTATTGTATTTTGCTAGGTTTCTCTAGAATACTCTACACAAAAAAACTGGTACTGCTGAAATTCTTGAAGAAGTCAGTCATTGAGGAATAGTGGGATTCAATTGGATTAGAACTGGAATCCAGTACCATCTTTAATCCACTCTCAAAAGTAGTGGCGAAAATACTAAGAAAATCATATAATTCTGGGAATTTTAAACCTTCCTCAACAATTATTAAATTGATGGAAAATAGTAAGGAGGTATATGTCCCATTCAGACACACAAAACTGCATTACTTCCTAACTTACCTAAAGTATCAAAAAGGAATGCCAAATTTAATTAAAATCACAGTATTATGTCAATCAGATCAGTGAATTAGTGAATTAGCAGTCTAGTTAAAAGTTGATTACTTGACTCTCTACAGTAAATTGTTAATTTCTTAGGATGGATAGGATGTGTGACTGCTGTGTACGGACACAGGAGGAGCTGGACACTGTTTGCGAACAGCTGAACATGCTGATGGCCGCGGTCAGCCACCTTCAGGCTGCTGCCTCGGAGTGTAGTGGCAGTGGAGAGTCTGGTGCGTCACATGGTACACCTCAGGTGTTACACACTTCACCCACAGTCCCTGCTGCCGAGACATATTTGTGGGTACCGGGTGTGGTTAGGCCACCCTCTCCCCAAGGGGAGTGGCGGGTTCAATGGCGTTCGTGTCGCTTGAGGTGGAGGGTCAATGTGGAGGCTGGCCATGTGGCATCGCCCGCTCTGCCTGTGAGTGGACATGTGGCCACTCCTTCAGCAAGGTCTGAGCAGGCACACGGGAGGAGAGGTTTATTAGTGATTGGGAGCTCCAATGTTAGGCGAGTGATGGAGCTCCTTAGGGAAATAGTGGAAAGGTCAGGGAAGAAGGCCAAGGTTCACTCTGTCTGCTTGCCAGGGGGGGGGGGGGGGGGGGGGGGGGTCTCATCCGAGATGTGGGGGAGGCCCTGCCGGCAGTGAAAGAGAGCACTGGGTGCACCCGACTGAAAATTGTTGCTCGTGGCTTCTATTCTTTGTCTGAGTTTATGGAACATCATAATAAGTAAACCTCATTTACCAAATTTCACTAATTGTCAATTCATATTATAGTTTACATTGTGCTTATCATGTCGTCTCACTTAATAACTGCTTTTGTCACATGGAGAATCAATCTAGTACACCAACCTACATTATTGTGCATTTTTATTATGTCAACAGTGTAGTCAAAATGACTTCTGTATTGTAAACTAACTAGGATTACCACTGTCCTATATCACATGTACAAGCAATGTATGAAACTGATTCTTGGACCAATTCTTGGACCATGTCGGCACCAATGACTCCTGCCATCTGGATTCAGAGGTCATCCTCAGTTCATACAGGCGGTTGGCAGAGTTGGTGAAGGCGGAAAGCGTCGCTCGTTGGGTGGAATCTGAGCTAACTATTTGTAGTGTCGTTCCCAGAACCAATCGTGGTCCTCTGGTTTCGAGCCGAGGGGGAAGGCTTAAACCAGAGGCTCAGACGATTCTGTGGAGATCTCCGGTGCAAATTTCTCGACCTCCGCTATCGGGTGGAGAACTGTAGGGTCCTCCTGCATAGGTCAGGCGCGCACTACACGCAGGAAGTGGCTACAAGGGTAGCGGAGTACACGTGGAGTGCACCTGTGGGGTTTTTAGGTTAGAGAATTCCCTCCCTAGGCCCAACAAGATGCCTCCAGAGACGCGACAAGGTGCTGTTGTGGTCTTCAGTCCTGAGACTGGTTTGATGCAGCTCTCCATGCTACCCTATCCTGTGCAAGTTTCTTCATCTCCCAGTACCTACTGCAACCTACATCCTTCTGAATCTACTTAGTGTATTCATCTCCTGGTCTCCCTCTACAATTTTTACCCTCCACACTGCCCTCCAATGCTAAATTTGTGATCCCTTGATGCCTCAGAACATGTCCTACCAACTGGTCCCTTCTTCTCGTCAAGTTGTGCCACAAGCTCCTCTTCTCCCCAATTCTATTCAATATCTCCTCATTAGTTATGTGATCTACCCACCTAATCTTCAGCATTCTTCTGTAGCACCACATTTCAAAAGCTTCTATTCTCTTCCTGTCCAGACTATTTATCGTCCATGTTTCACTTCCATACATGGCTACACTCCATACAAATACTTTCAGAAACGACTTCCTGACACTTAAATCTATACTCATTGTTAACACATTTCTCTTCTTCAGAAACGCTTTCCTTGCCATTGCCAGTCTACATTTTATATCCTCTCTACTTCGACCATCGTCAGTTATTTTGCTCCACAAATAGCAAAACTCCTTTACTACTTTAAGTGTCTCATTTCCTAATCTAATTCTCTCAGCATCACCTGACTTTATTCGACTACATTCCATTATCCTTGTTTTGTTTTTGTTGATGTTTCCTCCTTTCAAGACACTGTCCATTCCGTTCAACTGCTCTTCCAAGTCCTCTGCTGTCTCTGACACAATTACAATGTCATCGGCGAACCTCAAAGTTTTTATTTCTTCTCCATGGATTTTAATACCTACTCCAACTTTTTCTTTTGTTGCCTTTACTGCTTGCTCAATATACAGATTGAATAACATTGGGGAGAGGCTAAAACCCTGTCTCACTCCCTCCCCAACCACTGCTTCCCTTCCATGCCCCTCGACTCTTATAACTGCCATCTGGTTTCTGTACAAATTGTAAATAGCCTTTCACTCCCTGTATTTTACCCCTGCCACCTTTAGAATTTGAAAGAGAGTACTCCAGTCAACATTGTCAAAAGTTTTCTCTAAGTCTACAAAAGCTAGAAACGTAGGTTTGCCTTTCCTTAATATTTCTTCTAAGATAAGTCGTAAGATCAATATTGCGTCACGTGTTCCAATATTTCTACAGAATCCAAACTGATCTTCCCCGAGGTCAGCTTCTACCAGTTTTTCCATTCGTCTGTAAATAATTTGTGTTAGTATTTTGCAGCTGTGACTTATTAAACTGATAGTTCGGTAATTTTCACATCTGTCAACACCTGCTTTCTTTGGGATTGGAATTATTATATTCTTCTTGAAGTCTGAGGGTACTTTGCCTGTCTCATACATCTTGCTCACCAGATGGTTGAGTTTTGTCAGGACCGGCTCTCCCAAGGCTGTCAATAGTTCTAATGGAATGTTGTCTACTCCTGGGGCCTTGTGTCGGCTCAGGTCTATCAGTGCTCTGTCAAACTCTTCACGTAGTATCGTATCTCCCATTTCATCTTCATCTACATTCTCTTCCATTTCCGTAATATTGTCCTCAAGTACATCGCCCTTGTATAGACCCTCTATACACTCCTTCCACCTTTCTGCTTTCCCTTCTTTGGTTAGAACTGGGATTCCATCTGAGCTCTTTATATTCATACAAGTGTTTCTCTTTTCTCCAAAGGTCTCTTTAATTTTCCTGTAGGCAGTATCTATCTTATCCCTAGTGAGACAAGCCTCTACATCCTTACATTTGTCCTCTAGCCATGCCTGCTTAGCCATTTTGCACTTCCTGTCGATCTCATTTTTGAGATGTTTGTATTCCTTTTTGCCTGCTTCATTTACTGCATTATTATATTTTCTCCTTTCATCAATCAAATTCAATATTTCTTCTATTACCCAAGGATTTCTACTAGCCCTCGTCTTTTTACCTATTTGATCCTCTGCTGCCTTCACTACTTCATCCCTCAGAGCTACCCATTCTTCTTCTACTGTACTTCTTTCCCCCATTCCCGTCAATTGTTCCCTTATGCTCTCCCTGAAACTCTGTACAACCTCTGGTTCAGTCAGTTTACCCAAATCCCATCTCCTTAAATTCCCACTTTTTTGCAGTTTTTTCAGTTTTAATCTACTGTTCATAACCAATAGATTGTGGTCAGGGTCCACATCTGCCCCTGGAAATGTCCTACAATTCTAAACCGGGTTCCTAAATCTCTGTCTTACCATTATATAATCTATCTGAAACCTTCCAGTATCTCCAGGCTTTTTCCATGTAATACAACCTTCTTTCATGATTCTTGAACCATGTGTTAGCTATGATTAAGTTATGCTCTGTGCAAAATTCTACCAGGCGGTTTCTTCTCATTCCTTACCCCCCGTCCACATTCACCTATTACTTTTCCTTCTCTTCCTTTTCCTACTGTCAAAGTCCAGCGTCCCATGACAGTTATAATTTTTCTTCCTTAACTATCTGAATAATTTTCTTTTATCTTATCATACATTTCATCAATCTCTTCATCATCTGCAGAGCTAGTTGGCATATAAACTTGTACAACTGTAGTAGGCGTGGGCTTCGTGTCTATCTTGGCCACAATAATGTGTTCACTATGCTGTTTGTAGCAGCTTACCTGCACTCCTTTTTTTTTTATTTATTATTAAACCTACTCCTGCATTACCCCTATTTGATTTTGTATTTATAACCCTGTATTCACCTGACCAGAAGTCTTTTTCCTCCTGTCACCGAACTTCACTAATTCCCACTATATCTAACTTTAACCTATCCATTTCCCTTTCTAAATTTTCTAACCTACCTGCTCGATTAAGGGATCTGACATTCCACACTCCGATCCGTGAAATGCCAGTTTTCTTTCTCCTGATAACGACGTCCTCTTGAGTAGTCGCTGCCCGGAGATCCGAATGAGAGACTATTTTACCTCCGGCATATTTTACCCAAGAGGACGCCATCATCATTTAACCATAGGGTAAAGCTGCATGCCGTCGAGAAAAATTACGCGACAAGGTAGCAGTAGGCAAAACGCAACAGGGAATGACAATATTAATGTGGTAATAGTAAACTGCACGAGCATCTATAGAAAGGTCCCAGAACTGCTCTCATTAATAAATGTTCACAATGCCCACACAGTTCGAGGGACCGAAAGTTGGCTGAATCCACATGTAAACAGTAATGAAATTCTAAACTCAGATTGGAATTTATACCGCAGAGACAGGCTGGACATTGAATGGGGAGGTGTGTTTATAGCGATAAAAAGTGCAATAGTAACGAAGGAAATTCACGGAGATTTGAAATGTGAAATAATTTGGGTGAAGGTCATGGTTAAAGCAGACTCAAACATGGATGTCTCTATAGGCTCCCTGGCTCAGCAGCTGTTGTGGCACAACACCTGAAGGAAAATTTGGAAAATATTTTGAGCAGATTTCCCGACCATGTTATAGTTTGGGGTGGAGATTTTAATTTACCAGATATAGACTGGGCAGGGTGGCAGGGACAAAGAATCCAGTGAAATTTTTTTAAGTGCATTATTTGAAAACTACTTTGAGCAGTTAAACAGAGAACCGAATCGTGGCAATAATATATTAGATCTTCTGGTGACAAACAGACCCCAAATGTTTGAAACAGTTAACACAGAACAGGGAATCAGTGATCATAAAGCGGTTACAGCATCGGTGATTTCAGCCGTAAATAGAAAAATTAAAAAAGGTAGGAAGATTTTTATGTTTAGTAAAAGTGACAAAAAGCAGATTTCAGAGTACTTGACGGCTCAAACAAAAGTTTTATCTCAAGTACAGATAATGTTGCGGATCAGTGGACAATATGCATTAGATGAATATGTGCCAAGCAAGATCATAAGAGATGGAAAAGAGTCACCGTGGTGCAACAACTGAGTTAGAAAACTGCCACGGAAGCAAAGGGAACTTCACGTTGTTGTTGTTGTTGTTGTTGTGGTCTTCAGTCCTGAGACTGGTTTGATGCAGCTCTCCATGCTAATCTATCCTGTGCAAGCTCCTTCATCTCCCAGTACCTACTGAAACCTACCTCCTTCTGAATCTGCTTAGTGTATTCATCTCTTGGTCTCCCTCTACGATTTTTACCCTTCACGCTGCCCTCCAATGCTAAATTTGTGATCACTTGATGCCTCAGAACATGTCCTACCGTCCGGTCCCTTCTTCTAGTCAAATTGTGCCACAAACTTCTCTTCTCCCCAATCTTATTCAATACCTCCTCATTAGTTATGTGATCTACCCACCTTATCTACAACATTTTTCTGTAGCACCACATTTCAAAAGCTTCTATTCTCTTCTTGTCCAAACTATTTATTGTTCATGTTTCACTTCCATACATGGCTACACTCAATACAAATACTTTCAGAAACGACTTCCTGACACTTAAACCTATACTCGATGTTAACAAATTTCTCTTCTTCAGAAACGCTTTCCTTGCCATTGCCAGTCTACATTTTATATCCTCTCTACTCCGACTATCATCAGTTATTTTTCTCCCCAAATAGCAAACCTCCTTCACTACTTTAAGTGTCTCATTTCCTAATCTAATTCCCTCAGCATCACCCGACTTAATTCGACTACATTCCATTATCCGCGTTTTACTTTTGTTGATGTTCATCTTATATCCTCCTTTCAAGACACTGTCCATTCCCTTCAACTGCTCTTCCAAGTCCTTTGCTGTCTCTGACAGAATTACAATGTCATCGGCGAACCTCAAAGTTTTTATTTCTTCTCCATGGATTTTAATACCTACTCCAAAACCGAGCGAGGTGGCGAAGTGGTTAGCGCACTGGACTTGCATTCGGGAGGACGACGGTTCAATCCCGTCTCCGGCCATCCTGATTTAGGTTTTCCGTGATTTCCCTAAAATCGTTTCCGGCAAATGCTGGGATGGTTCCTTTGAAAGGGCACGGCCGATTTCCTTCCCCATCCTTCCCTCACCCGAGCTTGCGCTCCGTCTCTAATGACCTCGTTGTCGACGGGACGTTAAACACTAATCTCCTCCTCCTCCACCTACTCCAACTTTTACCCCTATTTGATTTTGTATTTATAACCCTGTATTCACCTGACCAGAAGTCTTGTTCCTCCTGCCACCAAACTTCACTAATTCCCACTATATCTAACTATAACCTATCCATTTCCCTTTTTAATTTTTCTAACCTACCTGCTCGATTAAGGGATCTGACATTCCACACTCCGATCCGTAGAATGCCAGTTTTCTTTCTCCTGATAACGACATCCTCTTGGGTAGTCCCCGCCCGGAGATCCGAATGGGTGACTATTTTACCTCTGGAATATTTTAACCAAGAGGACGCCCTCATCATTTAACCATACAGTAAAGCTGCATGCCCTCGGGAAAAATTACGGGTGTAGTTTCCCCCTGCTTTCAGCCGTTCGCAGTACCACAACAGCAAGGCCGTTTTGGTTAGTGTTACAAGGCCAGATCAGTCAATCATCCAGACTGTTGCCCCTGCAACTACTGAAAAGGCTGCTGCCCCTCTTCAGGAACCACATGTTTGTCTGGCCTCTCAACAGATACCCCTCCGTTGTGGTTGCACCTACGGTACGGCTATCTATATCGTTGAGGCACGCAAGCCTCCCCACCAATGGCAAGGTCCATGGTTCATGGGGGGAGGAGGGAACTTCACAGCAAACATAAACACAGCCAAAGCCTTGCAGACAAACAAAAATTACACGAAGCAAAATGTAGTGTGAGGAGGGCTATGTGAGAGGCGTTCAACGAATTTGAAAGTAAAGTTCTATGTATTGACTTGGCAGAAAATCCTAAGAAATTTTGGTCTTATGTCAAAGTGGTAGGCGGATCAAAACAAAATGTCCAGACACTCTGTGACCAAAATGGTACTGAAACAGAGGATGACAGACTAAAGGCCGAAATGCTAAATGTCTTTTTCCAGAGCTGTTTCACAGAGGAAGACTGCACTGTAGTTCCTTCTCTAGATTGTCGCACAGATAACAAAATGGTAGATATCAAAATAGATGACAGAGGGATAGAAAAACAATTAAAATCACTCAAAAGAGGAAAGGGCACTGGACCTGATGGGATACCAGTTCGATTTTACACAGAGTACACGAAGGAAGTTGCCCCCCTTCTTGCAGAGGTGTACCGTAGGTCTCTAGAAGAGCATAGCATTCCAAAAGATTGGAAAAGGGCACAGAACATCCCCATTTTCAAGAAAGGACGTCGAACAGATGAGCAGAACTATAGACCTATATCTCTAACATCGATCAGTTGTAGAATTTTGGAACATGTATTATTTTCGAGTATAATGACTTTTCTGGAGACTAGAAATCTACTCTATAGGAATCAGCATGGTTTTCGAAAAAGACGATCATATGAAAACCAGCTTGCGCTATTCGTCCACGAGACTCAGAGGGCCATAGACATGGGTTTCCAGGTAGATGCTGTCTTTCTTGACTTTCGCAAGACGTTTGATACAGTTCCCCACAGTCGTTTAATGAACAAAGTAAGAGCATATGTACTATCAAACCAATGGTGTGATTGGATTGAAGAGTTTCTAGATAACAGAATGCAGCATGTCATTCTCAATGGAGAGAAGTCTTCTGAAGTAGGAGTGATTTCAGGTGTGCCGCAGGGGAGTGTTGTAGGACTGTTGCTATTCATAATATATATAAATGACCTTGTGGATAACATTGAAAGTTCACTGAGGCTTTTTGCAGATGATGCTGCAGTATATTGAGAGGTTGTAACCATGGAAAATTGTACTGAAATGCAGGAGGATCTGCAACGAATTGACGAATGGTGCAGGGAATGGCAACTGAATCTCAATGTAGACAAGTGTAATGTCCTGCAAATACATAGAAAGAAAGATCGTTTATCATTTAGCTACAATATAGCAGATCAGCAACTGGAAGCAGTTAATTCCATAAATTATCTGAGAGTAGGCATCAGGAGTGATTTAAAATGGAATGACCATATAAAATTAATTGTCGGGAAAGCAGATGCCAGACTGAGATTCATTGGAATAATCCTACGGAAATGCAATCTGAAAACAAAGGAAGTACACCTGTTCGCCCACTGCTGGAATACTGCTCACCGGTGTGGGATCCATACCAGATAGGGTTGACAGAAGAGATAGAGAAGATCCAATGGAGAGCAGCGCGCTTCGTTACGGGATCATTCAGTAGTTGCAGAGATGATAGATAAACTTCAGTGGAAGACTCTGCAGGAGAGACACTCAGTAGCTTGGTATGGGTTTTTGTTGAAGTTTCGAGAACATACCTTCACCGAGGAGTCAAGTAGTATATTGCTCCTTCCTACGTATATCTTGCGAAGAGACCATGAGGATAAAATCAGAGAGATTAGAGCCCACACAGAGGCATACCGACAGTCTTTCTTTCCATGAACAATACAAGACTGGAATAGAAGGAAGAACCGATAGAGGCACTCAAGGTCCCCTTTACCACACACCGTCAGGTGGCTTGCGGAGAATGGATGTAGATGTAGATGATTCCAGCAATGTTAGTAAAACAGTCTGGAAATGTAAATAAGAGATCTGAGAATAAATAGTATATAGGCTACAGTAGTAGGAGGAATTGGAATATTGATGACTGAGAAAAAGTATTTCCAAGACATTTGTACAACAATTTAGTAAGACATGGAAGGAGAAAGTGAATGAACCAGCACCAGCAATAAACTCAACTGAAGTGAGTAATTCTTTTTTCCTGAAGACTGTTAGAAAATGTGGCATATTGAAAAATACTTCAAAGCCCAAAATAAAAACATTCCATGCCTGAAATGAAATATTATCTAGATTACTTAAAGAATATGGAAATGAATGGGCATAACTGCTGATAAATGCAATACATAGATCAGAGGGCCAGTTGACTGTGGACTTCCATGACCTTTTAAGAATCACTTATTTTTGGCCGGTACATGAAAGGGAAGTAACTACTGACTAAGAATTACAGGTCAATTTCTTTGGCCTCAAACCTTGTCAATAACTGAAAGAGTAACTACTGACCAAAGGAAATCTTTTTTCCTATAAATATAACCTGCTAAATGAATTCCAGCATGAATTCTGAAAAATTCTATCCTCCATAACATCAGTAGCAACTTTTGCCCATGAAACAGATGGGACTAAAAAAACAAAGTCACTGGAAAATGACTGTGAACATACAGGTCTACTGAATACACAGTTTTTACATGGAAGTACTCCAAAATAAAATATGTTGTTTTGACCTAAGGGTACGGGTAATTATCAGACAACAGTGTAGTAGTGTGACCAGAGACTACATTAGCACAAATGATGCAATGTCACTCACAGCATCGTTGTTTCCATGACATCATATAATACAGGACATACTTCTACACAGTCTCTCTTCCATAGACTGTCCAATATAAATGCCATATCTCTATCAAATTTGCTGACACTCTTTATAACTTCCGCAGCTTCTTTGATGATGCACTGTGTCCCAGAAGCAACAGCAGATTTTTCTATATTATTTTACCCAATGTACCACTCAGTGCAGTAATTCTCCCTCTCCATGGAACCATAATATTAAATTGTAATCAAAGTATCTTGAAATGTGTGCACACATAGTCAAAATTCATGTACTGAAGGAGTCGACCCAAATCTTTGGTATATCTCACAATACAAACTTCTAATGTATAATCTGATGCAGATGATCACATTGTAGTATATATTTCATTCAGTATATGTCGTAACTAATAGAAGAATTTATTCTGCATTATTGTTGAACATACACTGAGATGACAATGGGACAGTGATATGCACATATACAGATGGTGATAGTACTGTGTACACATGGTAAAAAAATGGGCAGTGCATTGGCAGAGCTGCCATTTGTACTCAGGTGATTCACTTGAAAAGTTTCTGACATGATTATGACCACATGACGGGAATTAACAGACTTAGAATGCAGAATGGTATTTGGAGCAATAAGGAGCATTCAAAAAGAAATGAGCCGGAGTCTGGAATGTGCAAACCAGTGACAGGATGGTAATATCGTGGCGTGTGTAATGAGGTGTGGTTCCAATCAGAGCGTGGAAGTTCACAGCCTGTCGCTAGAGGGCAGGGGTGCACTTCACGTGACTATACAAAGCTAACAGCAGCATGCATCAGTTGTCCAAAGCTGCCGGTCACACTGCAAACAGTGACATGGAGGCATCAAAAGAAGAGCAAAGAAGTGTTGCTCATTTTCTGACAGTGGAAGGAGTAGGAGGAACGGACATTCATCGACAAATGTCACAAGTGTGAGGTGAACACTGCACGTCCCTTGCAAGGGTCAAGCCATGGCACAAGCGCTTCAGGGAAGGAGTGGTGTCGTTAGCTGATGATGCACGGTCTGGAGCACTACATTGCATTACCTATGACATTGTCCAGCTGATGGATGCACTAATTACCCAGGACTGCCAAGTGACAGTGAAAGCCATAGCCGCTGTGGTCGGATTGAGCATCGGAGGTGTTCACACCATCATGAAGGAATGACTGCACATGTGCAAAGTGAGTACCCAATGGGTGCCCCACAGTCTTAACCACACCAGCAAGCATGTCAAATGGCCCACTGCCTTGCTCATCTGCAGCGCTATTCTCAGGAAAGGAATGCGTTCCTGGCACGAGTGGTGGCTGGAGATGAGTCATGGTGTCACCTTCTCGAACCAGAATCAAAATGTTCAAGTCTCCAGTGGAAGCATCCAGGGTCACCACCACCAAAAAAAGCCAAATCCATCCACATGAGTGCAGGAAAGGTTATGCTGACATTCTTCTTTGACCAAGATGACCCCCTTCTGATTCACTTCCTGCAGAATGGGACAACAGTGAATGCACAGCATTACTCGCAAACCTTGATCACCCTTCACCAAGCGATCAAATCAAAACGACCAGGCACTCTCACCCGTGGGGTCATTCTGCTCCATGACAATGCAAAGCCTCATACAGCCAACACAGTTGCAGAACACATGCAGAAATTAAAATTGGAGGTTCTTGGCCCCCTCCATACAGTCCGGACCTCTCTCCATGTGATTACGCCATTTTTGGTCCCCTTAAAAAGGCTCTGAGGGGCAAACAATTCACCTCAGACAATAATGTCCAGCTGTATGTGCGGAACTGGTTAACATCACAGCACCATAAATTTTATGAGACAGCCATTCACTACGTTGTGTCACAGCGGGACAAGTGTCTCAATAGCCATGGTCAGTACTTCTAGCATACAGGTACTGTTTTTTGTAATTGTGCCTCTGGCTTCTTTTGTTTTGAATGCCTCTTATAGATGCGTGGGACATTCCATTTCAGAAATCATTAGGAATTTAATATTCAGAGATCCACCATGGCAAGAATACTGCATGTCAGGCATTACCTCTCACCAAGGGCAACACATGACCGATGCCATTCACTTAATGACAGAGAGTAGTGTTGTTCATGTAGAGTTGTCAGTGCTGATGGTAGGGTGCAAGTGCACCACAGATCCAAGCTGTTAAAAAGGCATGGTGCAGGCTGGAGGTGGCTCCATAATGGTGTGCACAGGCATTCACAAGTTTAGCTGTGGGATGGAGATGAATCTTGTAGTTCTACCAACAGAGGAACAGTGCCCAATGTTGAAGGCAATGTCAGTCTGGAGCCAGGTTTTGATCAGAATGAGTTACTATGTTTCCTCATTGATAAATGCACTCAACAAACTGTTGGTTTTCCACGTCATGCAGGCTAGATCTATCAATTCGATTTTACAGAAAGTGAAACATTGCTTGTAACATGAATGGACTGAGGCACCTCCATTGCGGGCATCTGACACTCACCTTAACTTCTAAGTGTTTCAGCATCATTTCTCTGCCATTGGTGGTGTTCTACATTTTGATACAGACTATTCAGCCCCTCATGTAGTGGTTCCCCCTGCTCCCTCTTTGGAGATCCAGCAATTGCTGACTCTGATCATTGCATTAGCCCACCGTCACGTTTTTTGGCCTAGTTTGGACAGCGACATCACTCATTTGGTTATGGCATAATCTCAATGCACATCGCAGTAAGCTGCCCCGTGGGCTATGTTGTCTCCATGACCAAAACCTTCACAGACCTGAGACCGCCTCCACATCGATTTCGCCAGCCCTTTCCTTTATGCATACTGGCTAATAGTAATTGATGCATACAGTCGGTTCCCATACATTTTTAATTGCCTGTCAACTTCAGCCTCTGCCGCTGTGGCAACCCTGTCAACAATTTTTTCCATTGAAGGACTTCCAGCAATGTTCGTTCTGATAATGGCCCTCAGTTTGTGTTGCAAGAGTTTGCCTCCTTCTGCAATGCCTGTGGGATTCGCCGCACTTTTGCCCCAACCTCCCACCCACAGACCAATGGTGAGACTGAAAGGTTAGTTAGAACATTCAAAATGCAAATGAAAAAGTATTTGACTCAGTCCTTGTCTGATGTTGCCTTGGATCAATTTCTATCTTCCTATCGCCTCAGGCCATTCAGCAATGACAGCTCTGCCAAACTGCTCCATGGGCATCAACCACGGATGCTCTGCATCTCCTGCAGCCAGACCAGGGACACCAACCCATGCAGCCATTGTCCCGTTCTGGCCGGGGATGGTTGTCTGGGCAGGCGGGTTTTGTAGTCACCCAAAATGGATTCCTGCCATCTTCTCCCAGTGCTGCGGCCGCCATCTCTGTGACGTCCATATGGAGAAGGGCCTGAGTGCACATCATTATGACCAATTGTGCATGTGTCTGGACACTGGATAACCCTAGCAAAGACACCAACATCACCATTTTAGTCAGTGTCACATGACAGATCATCTGATGAGACTGGGAATCTGCCATGGCATATGAGGGGTTGCCTGTCACCGATGACGTATCTGACACAGCTTCTCCAATACCGCTAACAGCACCAATGCAGCTGCCGTCCACACCAGAGCCATCTCCTCCACCTCAGCCACCAAATGTGTGGGCCCCACCATCACCAGGCCCTGGACCTGGTGTTGACATGGAACTCACACTGGCGTCAAGCATCCTACTGTATGGGTTGACACGAGACGATAGACTGCAATGCTGCCCGCACCACAAGTACTTCCAACCATACACCACAGTATCAGTATGTCATCTCAGTCAGAGAAAGACGCCAAGGACTTCTTGCAAATTTTAGCTGTTCCCCACGGGAAGAGGAGTGAGGTAATGCACTCACACCAGAAAGCTATATGCATTAGCAGTGTGACGTCATTCATGAGGGTGTGCTCCAAAAGAGCAATACTGTGAATTCCTGATGGAGCCCGCCACAGGCGAGTGTCTATTTAAATCCTGTTGCACTACGCTTGCGCTCAGTTATCATGTTATTACTGCTTACATACTTCAGTTGTATATCTTACTGTGTTCAGTACATGTTATGGTGATTGGTGTACATGCTACAGTCTAAAAGGTTGTACTAACATTCCTGGTTGTGTTGTGTGTCCATGTTACAATAAATATGTCGTATCGGTGAGCTTTATTAATTTTTAGAACATGTAAGGTAGGAGGAACTGAGCTGTATAGTGTTAATCTTCGCATAACATCTGTGAAAGCAGTACAGAATTTAGCACTGATGATATTTTTCTTTCAACCCTACTTGCAGGAATTATTTCAGTCTTGTTTCACTCCACACACAGATCCTCTTATTGTTAACATCCCCTTCAGACTAACCCAATAAAATGCAAGAATTAAAAAAAATATATATTCATGATAAGATTGTTAAAAATACAATAAATTATCATAAGAACTCACAGTGCTACATTAGTCTGCAGAATGATTATTGCTAATCCAGAAATGAAATGCTTTGAATAGTTTTAACGGAAGGAATCTGATATTTTAAAATTGTCAGATTTTAATGGGGTTTGTCATTTGTTTGTATTGCGGGTGATTTTATAGTATCTTTTGTACTTTGAGATCTAATGGGAGTCAAGACGAGAGTAGCAGGCAAATTTCGGTAATTAAAATAGCTGATACTAGGCAAAACTCCACCTCTTACTCTAATTCTTGCAGTCCAGATGGATTTAATGAATATTTTATAAACATAGTGGAAAGCACAGTCGGTGATATTCCTAGTTATAGAATAGATCCTACAGTTGCTGCGAAATTTGGAAATAAATTCAGCATGGTGATGCGAAAGAGAGTGTATCCAAAAGACATACTGTAAAAGTGTAAAAACACTCAGGAATCCCTGATATTTACTCAGGGAACCCTGATATTTACGGCATGCCCTGTACTATATTAAAAGTTATAATCTGTAAAGTTGCTCAACCTCTGACAATACTAATGCATAAATGCATTCATGCCATGCCAGAGAATTTTAAGACATGTTGAAAGCAGCATGCACATACCAGTTCACAAAAAAGGTAATCCACATGAAGTGCCAAGCTACAGGCCTATGTCTATAACAGTACAGTTAAGGTGATAAACTCCATAATGAAGTATCAGCTATTAAGTTATTTTCAAGGAAATAACACCTTTTATGATACACAGCATGACGTTTTGAAGGGAGAGTTTACTAGAAGAGTACTTGTCTCAGTTATAAATTTATGTAAGCCAGGATTTTGAAGATAAGGAGTTTATAGCAGTGGTACTTTGTGACCTTAGTAAGGCGTTTGATTGTATCCAGTATAAGGCCCTGCTCAGCAAGCTAAAAGCATATGATATGGGGGGAGCTGTTCTGCAAACTCTAAAATCCTACCTAAGTAACAGGTTGTATCGGTGAGGAGCACACTGATGTGAAATGAAGTTAAAACATGGTGTGCCACAGGGATTCATAATAGGGCCCCTGTTGTTCTTAATTTTCATTAATGACATAGACTGCAATGGACACATCTTGTAGTTTGCAGGTAATACAACTTTGTTCTCAAAATGGGAGGATGTATTTCAGGCTGCTCAACAAGTAGAAGGCCTATTCATGAACAAGACAAAAATTAATGAAGACAGAATACACAGGATGATATGCAGCCTCAGTGATACTGGAGCACTGGGTGACACAACAGCTGTAAAGCTACTGGGCTTCTTCATTAATACGAAGTTAACTTGGTAACAGCACACTAAACATATATGTTCCAAACTCTTACAGGTTCTATACTTCTTAAAGAAGCTAAAGGTGTTATTTCACAACAGCAACTCCTAACAGTATCCTATGCAATGCTCCACAGCCACATCAGCTATGAGCTCTTACTGTGGGATCTTTCTGCAGACTGCAAGAATGTGCTTTTATTGCAAAATAAAGCAATAAGGATCATTACCTCAAGGTAAAAAAGGTCACCACTGTAAACCAATTTTTTCCAGATTATGAGTTCTAACTATTTTCAGCCAATATATTTTTAGTTGCCCTGTTCACGGAAAGACAAGTTAATTTGCAATGTGAATGTAAAATGACTCATTCCACATCATTACGATCCATCGTGCAAAATGATCCATGAAACAAGTAACTAAGTAACTGAGATCTACAGAAAGAGAAATGAAGTTCCTCAACACCGCACTCACTACAAACACAGTATAGACATGCCAAGGTGTTGATTAACTAAGATGCAGAACAGCTTCCCAATGGTGGTCCTAAAAATATTTAATGATTTATCTAAGGATATTCAGTCATTACCAATCAAACAATTTAGAACTAAATTTTTGTGTATATTAATAGAGCAACATTTGTACAGTACTGAAGAATACTTCTCTGGTGATGGAACAATGTCTACCTGAGTTGCAGCTCACTGCCAAAGATAACAGCAGTAGCTCTCGTATTTTACTACACTGTGTTCTAATATTGATTGTCTTATTAGTGAAAGGTATACTGTAATCTAGTTCTTAACTTCACGTTTTATAGTGACCTCTTTAATATCATACTGAATTTATTTTATAGTAGTAATATTATTGTAAACTTGACACTGTCTGTCCAACCATGGCTAGTGAATGACATAGAATTGGTAATAAAGTAATAGCTAACAGGTTCTGTACTGTAATATGTGATACAGATGATAACATATAAGTGGCGAGTGTCTATGTACTGACATGACACTTGCATGTGATGAAGTGGGTGATACATTTATCCATTTCTTCTTTGAGATATCATCAATCGGTCAGTTTTGTAATTAGTAAACGTGTTTATATTAAGTGACGTGTCTATTACGAATTATCTGTAATCACAGAAAGATTCAGAATTACATATGAATTATCTAAGTCCTTATTCCAGTGGTTTGTTTCTAAATTTTATTATCTATCTAGTTTACAGCCTGCTGAAGACAATATGTTAATTAGTTCATGCAGAACCATGTTATATAGAGAAATATTTGGAACTTATGATTCATCAAGTGCACTTCAAAATTTGACCCAACTAATAATTGTTAGTTTCAGGATTGATATACTTTCCTTGAAAGCCCGCATTTTCCCCTTTCAAAGCAACATTTTACTTTTTCCAAGAATTTTGTAATTCAGTAGTTATTCCAATTAAAAATAATCATATTCTAGAATGTCTGACTTTTAAAATGTAATGAGAATTTCAGCATTATTTCCTTCTAACCATAAATTTTCTGTTTCCAAAAATGTATATTTTTACCAAAATAATATGTTAATTAATGAAATACTCAAATCATAATGTTTAACTTTGCAGAATATTCTTGGTTGGCTTTTGTAGAACCAACTTCAAACCTTAACTTCTGTTCCATATAAATAAGTCATTATTTACACCAATTTAAGGGTTTTCATACAACAGTTAAAAAAACAGCATCTCTGCCAAATGTTTTTGTGTACTTCTTTTCTTTTCTGTATGTTATGTTGTATCTAACCATTTTGTACAGATCTACATGTGTCTTTAATTAGGCACTACAAACAAAGCCTGATTTATATTGTGTTGATAACTCTCAGGGTACAATCACTACACAATCTAGTCTTGTATTCAGTTTCTGTGGTGCACTTGCACCACCACTATCAAATTTCAAAAGCCAATAAATGTATAAAACATGCATAACTGAGCCTGAGTAGGCTTCCCACACCCTAATCTTCTTGATAACATGACTAAATATTTGGCAACTTGTCTGCCTGGCACCTTGCATCTGCACCCAAATTTAAATATTTTAAGAGACAATATTTACAGTAGTATTACATCATACCAATCACACAAAACCCTACCACAAGCTTCTTTGAAGGTGACTGATACATAGCCAAAGTATTCCAACGGGACTATACATCCACAGCATGTTAAACTGTAGATATTAAGAGACACAACTGTTAAAAAATTTACAAAATTTCAGTTGAACCTGAAATACAGGCACAGTGCAAACAAACCTACTTTTCTCAAAATGACTATAAGGCAGTTGAAATTTAACTTTTTTTCTGGATATCTGTCAGACAGTTGAACAAGAATATGCTTTAATTGACTGAAAATTAATTCTAACCATAGTATAAACTGAGTTGTCCTATTTCTTAATGTGTGTAGTAGCAAGTTTCCCCTTAAAGAGTTGACCGATTAGGTATATTCTAATATAACACTAGGCAGGAGGCTGGTGAAGTGACACAGCAACTAAGAGTCAAATATTTTGTGAACAGCTTCAGTGGTTTGCACGTGTCACATCAGATAATGTGGTGAAAGCTGCACAGTATTTCAATGAGACAGGTGCTCATCATCTTCAGGTGTTTACAGACTTGTTGCTGCAGTGGCTCACTGGCTTGCTAGAAAAGCGCAGGCACCAAGGGTTAGGACTGTAATGCCATCGTACATGAATCAAGGAGGATGACAACACGCAGTAACCCCTGCCAGAAAAACAGGGCACTGTCTCCACACACATGACACAGAGAAAGTACAGCCACTAATCATGGCCCACTGCACATGTGGGCAGTGTGTTAGTACTTAGTCTAAGTGTCTCCTGCATTGCTCATGTGAATGTAGTGGCCCATTTCTCTGAGGAGAGCATTGGATATCGTCATCCTCCATGATTCATCTACGATGCCGTTACAGCGCTACCCCCTTGGCACCCACACTTTTCTAACGAGCCTCACATATATTGGTGGGCCATTGCAAAAACATGTCGTAAGCTCCTGAAGAAGACACACAGCTGACTTAATGAACAGCACATATTGTGAACAATCTAAAAAGACTTTTAATGCTTTGGACATTAAATAATGTAATGAACTGTAAAAACGTAGTTTTGTAACTTTATTCGTTTGTCATATTTTACAGATCCTATCACAAAAGAGAATCTAAGAGGATGTGAAAAGAATAAATTACACATAAACATAGAGAAATAACAGTAAGAAACTGCATTAATAATTACCTCAATAAATTGTTGTAGATTATTTGTACTTGCTCATGTCAAATCATCATAGAATAATTAGCAAAGTAGTTGCTACTTTGAAAATGCTCCAGCTTCTTGTTTGATAAGAAGTAATTGCTGTTTACCTCCAGTGTAAGCTTAACATGTACCTGACTACAATTATACAGAAGTGCCAAAGAAACTGGTATAAGCACGTGTATTGAAATACAGAGATATGTAAACAGTCAGAAGATGGCGCTGCGATCGGCTATACCTATAAAAGATAAGTGTCTGGCGCAGTTGTTAGATTAGTTACTGCTTCTACAATGGCAGGTTATCAAGATTTAAGTGAGTTTGAACATGGTGTTATAGTTGGCGCATGAGCCATGCAACACAGCATCTCCAAGGTGGCGATGAAGTGGGGATTTTCCCATACAACCATTTCACGAGTGTACCGTGAATATCAGGAATTCGGTAAAACATCAAATCTTTGACATTGCTGCAGTCGTACAAAGATCCTGCAGGAACGGGACCAATGATGACTGAAGAGAAATGTTCAGCATGACAGAAGAGCAACCCTTCCACAAATTGCTGCAGATTTCAGTGCTGGGCCATCAATAAGTGTCAGTGTGTGAACCATTCAATGCAACATCATTGATATGGGCTTTCAGAGCCAAAGGCCCGCTCGTATACCCTTGATGACTGCATGACACAAAGCTTTATGCCTCGCCTGGTTCTGT
Organism: Schistocerca americana; assembly: GCF_021461395.2. Lineage (NCBI taxonomy): Eukaryota > Metazoa > Arthropoda > Insecta > Orthoptera > Acrididae > Schistocerca > Schistocerca americana. Next base: position 753,517,252 of record NC_060119.1, on the reverse strand, counting down.
CAGTACTGACATTGGACTGCTGATGCCTGGAAATGTGTCACCTGGTCAGACGAGTCTCATTTCAAATTGTATCGATCAGATGGATGTGTACAGGTATGGAGAGAACCTCATGAGTCCATGGACCCTACATGTCAGCAGGGGACTGTTCAAGCTGGTGGAGGCTCTGTAATGGTGTGGATTGTACACAGTTGGAGTGATATGGCACCCCTGACACATCTAGATATGATTCTGACAGGTGACAGATACGTAAGCATCCTGTCTGATCACATGTATCCATTCATGTCCATTGTACATTCCGATGGTCTTGGGCAATTCCAGCAGGACAATGCAACACATCATAAGTCAAGAATTGCTACAGAGTGGCTCCAAGAACACTCTTCTGAGTTTAAACACTCCTGCTGGCCACTGAACTCCCTAGACATGAACATTACTGAAGATATCTGGGACACCTCGCAATATGCCATTCAGAATAGATCTCCGCTTCATCATATTCTTATGGATTTAAGGACAGCCCTGCAGGATTCATGGTGTCAGTTCCCTCCAGCACTACTTCAGACATTAGCTGAGTCCATGCCACGTCATGTTGCAGCACTTCTGCATGATTGCAGGGAACCTACACAATATTAGGCAGGGCACCAATTATCTATATTTGAAAAAAACATAAACCAGTTTAAAATGACAGTTCTTATTTTACAAACAACTGATGATAATTTACAGTCCTTGAGTATAGATCATCAGATAATTTGTAGGAGTTGCTGATACAATAATTTTCTATCTGTCTGGCTGAAGAAGATGGTAATAACAAATTCTTGCTTTATAATGATGGGAGCTTGATGAAAACCAGAATACTGTACCCCACAATGAGTCCAATACAAAGAAGCAAAGTCTACGTATATGAGATGCTTAGTCGCAGACAGGCACAACAAAAAGACTGTCACAAAAAAAGCTTTCGGCCAGTAAGGCATTCGTCAAAAATAGAGGACACACACACACACACACACACACACACACACACACACACACACAAACACACCATACTCACGCACACACACACATACGCAAATGCAACTCTCATACATGACTGCAGTCTCAGGCAACTGAAACCCCAATGCAGTGTGGTTTCAGTTGCCTGAGACTGCAGTGTGGTTCCATTTGCCTGAAACTGCAGTCATGTGTGAGAGTTGCATTTGCATGTGTGTGTGTGTGTGTGTGTGTGTGTGTGTGTGTGTGTGTCTGTCATTGATTTTTGATGAAGGCCATACTGGCTGAAAGCTTTATTTGTGATTTGTGACATTCTTTTTGTTGTGCCTATCTGTGACTCAGCTATATGGTGAGTAGCAACTTGCTTTTCATAATATTGCTACATTCCATCCTGGATTTTCCATTGTTTGATCAAAGTCTATATGAAAATTATTCATATATCTTTCCATAACAATCATAAATCCAGAGCTTTGGAATCGTTGAACAGAGATCCAGTCACATACATGTGTGACTGATGGTGAGTAACAACTTTCCTTTTCATAATATTGTTACTACATTCCATCCTGGATTTTCCACTGTTTGATCAAAGTCTATATGAAAATTATTCATATACCTTTCCATAACAATCATAAATCCAGAGCTTTGGAATCGCTGAACAGAGATCCAGTCACATACATGTGTGACTGATGGTGAGTAACAACTTTCCTTTTCATAATATTGCTACATTCCATCCTGGATTTTCCATTGTTTGATCAAAGTCTATATGAAAATTATTCATATATCTTTCCATTACAATCATAAATGCAGAGCTTTGGAATCACTGAACAAGAGAGCCAGTCACATACAGGTGTGATTGATGCATTGCTCCTCATATCATCACACCACACATGGCATGATCTACATGTGGATGTTTCCAGTAAGAGGTTGCTTTGGAGGACTAATTTCCAGAAGCATTCAGTGAAGCCACAGCACTGTCTGTCCAATCCCAATAATTTTTAATATTTTCAACAGGCCTTCTTCAGGTAAATGCTTCGGAAAGACAGAGCTGCTAAATAACTATACACACAGTTGCAACTTACAGTGGAGAAACAAAGAATAGTAACCTGGACAGTACAAAAAGTAACATGATAATACATTTGAACTTTTCCATTAAAACATACAGAGCCAATTAAATAAGAAAGACGAACTTCTCATATCAATACAAAAAAGACCCTGAACAGTGAGAAATGAGTACTGACGTGGGGGAGGGGCATTTAAAGGTAATTTTTTATGTTCTTCTCAAACAACTTAAAAACTGCTAAGCCAGAGACTGTGGCCGGGCGGTTCTAGGCGCTTCAGTCCAGAACCGTGCTGCTGCTACAGTCACAGGTTCGAATCCTGCCTCGGGTATGGATGTGTGTGATGTCCTTAGGTTAGTTAGGTTTAAGTAGTTCTAAGTCTAGGGGACTGATGACCTCCGATGCTAAGTCCCATAGTGCTTAGAGCCATTTGAACCATTTTTTGAAAACTGCTGCTTCTAGCAAATATGTTTCCCAGTACAAAATTAATCTAAATTAAATTTCCTACAAAAAAAATCCTATTCATTTTTTTTTTTCAAGGACTAATAGTTTCCACATTGCAGGAATGTGGAAAAATTGCATATTATTCAAAATATTGTTTTAATGGTATGAAATTAATGTATAACTTTAAATGAAGTTGTTAAAAACAATATTAAATGTGTGTATCATGTGTGGGATAGCAGCAGAAGGAAGGTAAACCTTGCTGATTTGTGTTCATGCACTTATGAACCACTGGTGATGCAGTACACAGGTAACTCTGGGGACGTTTATTTTCCGCAAAATGTGTCAGCACTACGTGGAATGCAGGTATGAGGTTACGAATAACACTAACTCAAGAATCACATATAGACAGAATCTACGTAAATATCTGTGCACTGTTCTATGCTGCTATAGGGGAAATTGCTTCTTAAGTCATCCTGAATGGCAGCTGTGGTATTCTTCCGGGATGCCACTATGACCCCTGCATGATATTCAATTTACAGACAGATAACACATTCTGAGCATTTTGTGTCCAGTTCTCTTCACTGAGCTCATATTTATATTGTGGAGTTATTTTCAGTTTATTAAATGAATAATTTTTGCAGGTGTTAAGTGAGCTTTTATGTAAAATACAGTCCTGTAAACAATGGCTGAGATGTATGTAATCAGTAAGTGAGATGTTGTCAGTGATCTATGTAATATTGGTGGGAAAGGGACTGGACTGATAAATGTTGTGAGAGGAAGTTGCCTTTCCCATAAAAATATTATAGGTACCATACGGGATGACTAAGAAGCAATTTCACCTCTAGCAGTGTACAATAGCGAGCAGAGATTTATGTAGAAACTATCCTTACTTGTGTTAGTATTATGAGTATATATCCATATTTCATGTAATGTTAATGCAGTTTTTGTGAAATAAACATCCCTCGGCACGTCTGCACACTGCGTCACCAATGACTCATAAGGTGTGCTGTGGAGAATCGGCATATCTTTATGAGACACCCTGTAGTTGCTTCTTGTGGCATAATGGAGTAGATAGGGTGGGGGCTTACCTGCTCGATCTTCAGCTTGTAGATCTATGAAGGATGGAAGAGTGTGAGTACAATCAAGCAACCTACCTTCCCCTCATGCTTCTACCCTACACATCTTCCCCTTCACCCACTTACAACCACGGCACACAATTTATCCATTAATATGGCTCTACAGCACTTACATGTGGTACATATACTCAACATCTGTCTTTAATACACTTCATTTAAAGATAAAAATTAATTTTATACTGTTAAAACAATATTTTTAATAATTTGCTATTTTCCATTCCCTGTGAAGTGGAACCAATTAGTCCTAGAGGAAAAATGAATAGGACCTTTGTTGTAGGAAATTTAATGTAGTTTAATTTTGTACTGGGAAACATTTTTGATAGGAGCCATGGCTTTTGAGTTAGTCAAGAAAAACATAAAAAAGTGTGCTTTAAATTACCCCCCCCCCCCCCCCCCCCCCGCCCCCTCTTCAACCCACACGGCCCAATGTTCAGGATTTTTAGTATGTTATTCACGAACCCTCTCCCCTAGCACTGTGCAAAAATTTGTGACTACACGATTTTTTCCCCTATTTTTCCTTCTTTGGCTGGACTACTAACTCTTCTGGCTACAATGCTATTGCAGCTAAAACATTAAAATTTGTGAAGATTTGGTCGTCATCCTTGATTAACTTCACAGATAATCAATGGATTGAGGTGTATTTCCTGAAAGACTGAAGTATGTGACAGTAACAACCATTTATAAAAGTGGATAAAGCAACTGACATCTAATTTTAGACCCATCTCCCTCCTTCCATGCTCTTAAACTTTTTTTGAAAAGGTAGCTTCACAACTAAATATTGAACCATATTTCTGAGATAACCTTTTAACAACACAGTTTGGCTTCTGCGAAGAGAAAGTGCTGTATGAGCTAATGAACACAATTATGCTGGAATCAAACAAGAAAAAATACTCTGTTGGCAATTTATGTTAGTGAGAGGCTGAGCCGCTGAGCCCAGAGGGCAGAGCCAGGACCCTGCGATGAGGGCCCTGATGGGCGTTCATCGAGCAAAATGAGCAGATACAGTGGGGTGCTTGGCTGATGACCATGGAACATCTTGGCTGGTCTCCAATCCCCCACTGCTGTAAACCTGTAAGGACTCAAGAAGCATGTCAAGGTATTGTCCAAGGAGGAGTCTGTGACATACTTCTTCATTTGAACCTTGAACATGGAGATGAGACATTCCGCCTTGCCATTAGAATGGTGGTGAAAAGGAGGAGCAGTCACAACGCACAGAAATCATGCAGGGTCTGAGACACAAACTGGGGACCATTATCTGCCACAAGCATAGAAGGAAATCCTTCAATAGAAAAAAAATTAGGAGAGGGCCTGAATCACAGACACAGCTGACATTGAAGTACAGTGGATAAGATATGCAAATTTAGACAAAGCATTGACAACCAGGAAGAATGTAGGACGGGTCCCACAAAATTAACAGGACACATTTCCATGGATGCTGCAGTGTGGGTCACAGAGAGAGCAACACCCACTGTGCCACCCATTAGGCAGCACACTAATAGTAGGCAGCAACAAAATGTCACCATCAATGCCATGGTGAAACACAAGCTGATGGGTCAATAACTTGGTAACTGAGAACCCTCAGTGTTCCTGACGTACGAGCTGGAACACATCCCACTGCAGAGTGGCTAGGCCATGATCATGACCCATCTGTAGCTAAGAGAATAACACCATCAAATACTGAAAGGTGGTGACAGAGGGCAAAATAGTCATGCAAAGGATCAGAAGCTCTGCCCTGAAGCCTGTCAGGCCACCCATGCTGATTGAGGTGAACAACTTGTTGCAAAACTGTATCAGCAGTAACAGCAAATGAGATCTGGGAGGCTGTAATACGAAACCCATTCACTGTAAATTGCGACTCAACATCTAAGTGAAAACAAAGGAGTTCTTCCTGATCAAAAGCAGGATCCGATCCCGTCGGAAGCCGGCACAATGATTTAGCTTTAGTGAGTTGTGCAGTAGGTCGAAAATGTATTTCATAGTTGTAGCAATACAGAAAAAAGGTCAAATCTGTAGGTTATGTACTGCTTTGTCAGGCAATGAAGCAGAACGATTAAACAACGAAACCAAGAGCTTGTGGTCAGTAACGAGGTGGAATTTAGACCCATGCAAGAACACAGGAAACTTTTTTGAGGGCACAGACAGTACCAAGTGCTTCCTTTTCCAATTTGGGAATAACACTGCTGAGCAGTGTTGATGTTTTTGATGCCTAAGCTGTAAGATGTTTGGAAACATCCTCACGCTGATGTCCGAGAATGGCCCCAAGTCCACACTGAGAGGCATCCGTAGCCAAAACCAGGTTGTGGCTAGGATGGAAAAGTAGCCTAGCAAGCAGTAGAACGTAATTCAGATTTCAAAAGCATGAACATGTGCTTGCAGGCTGGCATCCACTGAAAAGGAATGTTCTTATGGAGCAACTTGTGGAAGGGATCGACCAATGTGGCCACGCCCAGGAAAAATTTGTAACAGTAAGCAAATTTACCTAAAAAATGCTTGGAGTTCTTTGGCATTTGTAGGGTGAAGCAGAGTTGTGACAGCAGCAACATGATGACGTACAGGCTTAACACTTCCCTGAGAAAACCAAAATACACAATGGATGGCTGAAAATAGTGTTACTTGGCCAAGTTTCATTTCAACCCTGCAGTATGTAAGACTGTGAACAAGGTGTATGAGTTACTTAAATACTCTTTGATGGATGCAACCATCATGATGATGTCATTGAGACAGTTGATGCACCTTGAATAGACGTTTTCAATTGTTCCAAAAAATGCTAAAAAATTGCCAGGATGCTAGCTGCGCCAAACAGGAGGCACTGATATTGGTACAACCTGAAGGACTTGTTAATCACTAGGAGCCAATTAGAATCCTCATAAATGGAAACTGTAAACAGGCTTCAGGTAAATCAATTTTGGAGAAAATCTCCCCCCCCCCCCCCCCCCTGGCAAATTTAGTGAATAACTCGTTCGGGACAAGGAAAATGGTGAGTGTCAATGATAGATTCAGCATTAACCCCATTTAAAAGTCACCACAGAGGGGAAGCTGACCAGATTTTTTTTCGCCCAGTTGCAAGGGGTGTGGACTAATCACTCAATGTAATTGGCCATATGACCCCCAATGACACCAGCCTGTTCAGTTATGATTTCACCTGACCACACAGAGTCACTGGAATTGGGTGTGCCATAGGTTTCAGGATAATTGGGCTGCAAAATTAGCAGACCACTGAAGGCGGTCTCTGGCAGCCGACCTGTGTACATGCCACTGGTGGAATATTTCAAGTGTAGCATGCCAGCAGCCTAGTGCCACGATGTGTATTCAGATATTACTACAGAATTATAACAAAAAAGATTGTTTATTCTACAGAATCACTCAATACGACTATTGTGTAAAGTTGATAGCCAAATAGCTGCAGGGACTACAAATTTTTATACTTATACATCAATATATATACTCTCGAAAAGTATTTGAGATTCACTCATCTAGGATAAACTCTGCTATTCACTATCACAATACTAGAAGAAAACATAATTTTCATATAAACTTCACACTCTCTCTAGGGTTCAGAATGAAGTGTTGTACTCCAATGCAAAAAGCTATAACAGGTTGCTAGTGGATATCAGGCAAGAAATTTAAAATCCCCATATAGCCAAACCAAAAATAAAAGAATATGTTGCCGGCCACTCCCACAGTTTATCAAATTATTTAGACTCAGTAAATTTTGTATAACTCTATAAAGTTTTCATCAAACAGATATTTACTTTTCCAGGATAGAGACACCTGATAGCAGCCTGTATGATGTTACATAAATACTTTGCTTCAAGTATTGGGTAAAAGAAGGGACAACGGCTTTGTTTCAAAGTAATTGTTTTTCATCTAACATGCACATGCAAAGTAACCTAGAAATAATTCCCACAATTATTGGTAATAGTAGATTAGCACTAGTCATAAACTGAGACTTGTGGTGAGTGGTACGACACTGGACTCGTATTCTAATGGACAACAGTTCAAGTACCTGTCCAGCCATCCAGATTTAGGTTTCCCATGATCTCTATAAATTGCTTCAGGTGAATGCCAAGACGGTTCATTTGGAATGGCAGAGCCATTCACCTTCCTTATCCTTCCACAATCTGAGCTTCTGTCCCTAATGACCTCACTGTTGGCTTAAGTTAAACCCTAATCTTCCTTCTTCCTTTGCTAGTCCTAATAGAACTAGTAAGTAGAGATTGCTTTTGCCAGATAATGTATGACTTGACTCATTCAAAGTCCGTGAAGGCTCTTCTCCACAACTGGATTTACGGAACATAATATATGAATGGATGAATGAACGAATGCATGAATTGATGGAACATGGTTGTTTGAACCATAGTTCAACTAAAAATGACTTTTATTGTTAGCAACAGATACCATTAATCCTCCAAGTGGGTATTTTGAACGCAAGTATCTATGCCTCAAAGGGTAATTTCTCCTATTGCAGGTTGCTGCTGTCGTACCATGTGTCCTGCTCACTGATGAGACCTAACTGCGTTGATTTTAATTTATGAATCAAAATTAAAAATGATTGTGTCCTTTCCAGTATAAACAGTTAAGTCCTGCATATAACTAGAACAGTTTTACAGAACAAAGAATAAAAATAAATAAATAAATAAAAATTATGCCAAATCTAGTATTGCTTTGAAGGAACAAACTTTCTCCATCCAATATATTATTTTCAGAGCAAGAGAGATTTATCAAATGTAATGCCACTTGGTGGCATACAAAGCTGAACATATACCTCAGATGTTCCATAATCAACTGTACTTTGAATCCAAGCAAAATGACACTATTGTTAGCACACTGCACTCACATTCGGAAGGCTGACGGTTCAGATCCACATCCCATTTTCTGTGATTCGCCTAAATCACTCCACGCAAATGCTGGGATGCAGTTTTATATCTTGCCAGTTAAAAACCCTATAACTTCTGCTGAATTTAGGTGAGAAGCTACATAGTCATAAACAAATAAGTTCATTTGGTCAGCAGTTGTTTTTGTTTTACACAGAGCCACCTGCATAAGACAAAGTAACTGATCACACCATTCTGTACTAGTGGCGCATTTATAACACTCCTACTAGTAAACAAAAAGTAATGGTAAGCTGACGTAACAAGCATAACTTAACAAGCATAACTTCATGTTGTAGCATTTGTTGCTTTGCTGCATATTTTCATTTCCCTCTGTGTCTATGTCTTGCCAACTCTCAGATCTGACACTAAAGTTGCTGTCACTTTCTAAAAGCTGCTGACTCCAACAACTGACATTTTTTCACCACTGTTAGAGGTCATCATTAGTATACAAAAAGAAAAGTGCAATTTTTGGCTGCCACATGCACAAAGTGCAGTCATGAGAATAATGTTAGGCTAATGTGGCCTATTGATGCTGCAGTTTATTGTCCGACAGTACTGCTGCTCACATTGATCACAATCAAACGATTGTCACGCACAGTTGTAAAAAGCGCCTGGAGCAACATTGACTGTCTGCATAGCAACAATTTTTGTTGCTTTCCTTGACTTACCAGCAGTGAGAGGTGAACTGACATTGGTGCATCTGATGACTGACAATGCTGAATACAGGGGTGGTGCCACATCATATTTTCAGATACGTGCCAGTTCTGTGTAGTGAATTACAGTGGATGTATCTGTATGTGCAGGCTCTGAGGAAAATAAAAATTGTTAGATTAAATCCGTCATTGTCACATGGTTCCAGTATCTTGTGTAATGTTATGAAGTGCTCTTGGGTATACAGTACGATCACAACTGGTTCATAGAGCTCAATATTTGAACAGCAACCATTATGTGTCTGATTTGTTAAGCTCAATGTCTGAGCCCTATCTTCAACGTCTCCATCATGTTCTCTTTTGACAGTTAACACAAGACAACATGCTGTATGTGCTGTTCTGATCTCAGTATAGAGGGTATTCAACTTTAGCCCTGTTCATCAAATTCTCCAGATCTCTCACCATTGAAAACATCTGGTCATGAGTTGCTGAGCAACTTGTAGACCACCAATTACCAGCTACTTAACTTTGACACAGAGTTTACAAAGAGTTGAAGTGGTATAAAGTTTCATACCAATATCTGCCATCCAAGTCCAGTTTCACTCAATGTCATCGAGTTAGAGCCACTGTGACTACCAGCTTCTGTATATTGAAGTTTCCACCATGCACAGTTGCAAATCAGCTATGTATTTATTCACATACTCTTTCTGGTGTACTGTATATGTACAATAAGCAAAATTTTTCTTATTTAATATCCTTGTTTTGTAGCTATTTCTATGGCTAGCAATGCAGGTGTAAAAGGAAAAGTATCAGCCCCTCCCTTTTTTTTAGTAAAAGCTTGCCTGCTAATATTATAAGACAATAATTTGGATCTCAAGACAATTGATATATAGAGTGTGCCTGGTGTCCTCAACAAATAGCATAAGCTACCTATTGTTACTACAGCTTTTCAACCACAGTGGCAGTGTCACTATCTATTAGTATTGTTGAATGTCAAGTTTCATCCCATATGCAGTCAGTAATCATGTTGTACTGGTTGAAGTAGCATTGTGCATTGGTGGGGACTGCTATTTTCACTACAGCAAATATGTCATGCACATGTAACGTGCCTTTCATAACCATTTCAAGATTCAGCTGCAACATCCAAATCCTGCTTGTGAAGTAATATTCAATTGGGTGAAAAAATTCTGTACAACTGCCAGAAAAGCAAACTGAAAGTCAACTGGCCCTAAAAAAAACTGTCCAAATGCACTGCCTCACCCACCTGATTTCACCATGCCAGACTTTTAGCTACAGGGTTATTTGAAGGTGAGAGTGTACTCTGAGTGGCAGAGAAGCTTGCAAGAGTTAAAAGATCAGATTCATCAAGAAATTTCCAGAATTTTTCGAGCTGTTATGAAAGACGTGATCAAAAACTGGACGAAACATCTCGAGTATTGTGTAGCTGCAATGGGTAATCATCTGTCCGATGTAGTATTTCATAACTAAATGTTGTACACTATGTAAAATGTTCAACTTTGTTTTGTGATTAGTTTGTGTGCCATTCAAATTCGAAATCATCAAAATCTTGTGAAACACACTGTATATAATGATTTTGTCTCTTTAGAATTTGTTATGTTGCAGCTGGTTTTGTTAATATCATTTTCTGTGTTTTCCTCACAATATACAAGGCATGAGGTTTTTACATCACATTTTAGTTCTGATGCTTTATGCTAATACTTGGAAGAATCTAGTGAGTATAATTTTTGTTATTATATTTATTTAATTTCTTTTTAATTGTGCACCGGAAGTTTTTGCTTTATTCACAGAGATTTTTAGTTTTTATAAATATGAATATAATTTTTAAATATTTTGTGACATGCTCATGAATTTTAAAGCACTGTCCATGTTCTTAGTTATCAATTAAGTATAGGCTCCTTATTTCTACTGAGTTATTTCTTCTTGATAAATTGCTCCTAGATATCTGTCTAAATTGAACTTAGATATGTCTTCTACTTTATCTTTTACAATTTAACCCTTGGGCCTGTCAGAGGAGGAAATGGGACTTAAAGTGCCACATGGGTATATGTAAGAAGGGATTAAATTTTTTGTCTACAATTTCTGCTTCAAAAATTTTTGCCACTATTTGTCTGTAACTTCTCTCCATTTGTTCTGTCTTTATTTATGATTCTGTGAAAAGCATTTTTCTTATAACTATGTTTTGTTACAATTTGATTATCACTTTAAAGTGGAATTTATTAAAGAAGCTTTACTAAGGAGTGTATTGTTATGCTACGTTCTCCTGTCCTCATATGAAAAATATTAATCCTGAGAAAATGACAAAGCTCAATAGTAACAATTCAAGAATTTCCAGTACTTACTCCACAACCTCTGTAATACACTGAGAAATGGCAACTAAATGACTGGATCTGAATCTTTTTCATTAATATCTTAACATTAAAGACCTGTCCCATACATCTTCCTACCACCACCTCCAGTCACTAACATTACCTGTCACATCAAAGGCATGGCTACCTGTGAAACCAGTCATGTGATCTACAAGCTCAGCTGCAACAATTGTGCTGCATTCTATGTAGGCATGACAACCAACAAGCTGTCTGTCCGCATGAACGGCCACTGACAAACTGTGGCCAAAAAACAAGTGGACCACCCTATAGCTGAACACGCTGCCAAACATGATACCCCTCATCTCAATGACTGCTTCACAGCCTGTGCCATATGAATTCTTCCCACCAACACCAGCTTTTCTGAATTGCACAGGTGGGAACTTTCCCTGCAATACATCCTATGTTCCCGTAACCCTCCTGGCCTCAACCTTTGTTAGTCACTGTCCTCACCCATCCAGCCCCCTCCCTGTTCCCATTCCAGCACTACACAGCCATCATTTCACCACCACGCCCAGTCTTTTAATTTCTTTTATTTTTATTTTTATTTCTCTCCTTTCCGCTACTTATGCCCTCCACACCCTCTCTCCAACCCTCCATCTAAACTGCAACACTTCACTGTCTGCCACTCCCACCATACTATCCCTCCCCCTCCCTGACCCAGCCGACTCATTACCCCCCACCCCGTCGCCACTCCCATCATGCACTGGTGCTGCTGCTCGCAGTGTAGTTTCAGCTCTCTGAGACTGCAGATGTGTATGCAAGTTGTACTTGCGTGAGTGTGTGTGTGTGTGTGTGTGTGTGTGTGTGTGTGTCTACTGCTGACAAAGGCCTTAATGGCTGAAAGCTATGATTGTGTGAATCTTTTTATTGTGCCTATCGCAGCTCAGCATCTCTGCTATATGGTGAGTAGCAACTTTCCTTCTCTCGTATTGTTACATTCCATAATGGATTTTTCATTGTTTAAATGTTGGTTTTTCACACAAATGTTACTTACAAGGTATGGACTAGGGTCGTTATCCAGAAAGCAATGTGCTGCTGTCAGCACCCACTCAGAGTCCAAAATAGAGCCACCACATAGATGTCTATTGTTTTCGTGTATTGACACTTGCCACGGAATCTCTCCTGGAAGTAAAATTTAAATGTCATAATATATTACTCCAGATTTAATGACTAATTTATAGATAAACCTAAGATCTCCAGCAGATGCATTAAAGTTATTAAATAAGAAATTTGATGGATATGAGAAGTTCAACTCTCATGATATTCTATATCTTGTGTGTACCATTCCCTAGAATCTGCCTAACCTCATCACTCACTTACTGCTTCTCTAGAGCACTGAAACAAAAACATTCTGATTTCACACACACAAAATTATAAAAGGTAGCAACAATGTCTAAATTGTATAGCCAAGTTTTTATGTTTTGTTCTCAAAAGCTGTATATTTTATTCCTGTGCTATCCTACTGATGCTTATAAATGCTGCATTTAATGCAATAAAATCAGTAGAAACACCACTACTGCTGTTTCCTCAATTATATTAATCACCTGCTTTGTACCTTTTACTGTGTGACTGTACTGATATTAATCAAACAATAAGTGAGTATCATGCAAGAGCAGTACAAAACCATTCACTATGAACACTTTTACATGTCCTGCTGCTGGCAGATATCTTGAATACCTTACTTTAAACTGGATAATGAGATAATTTGCAAAAATATGCTAATACAGTATTTTTCATAATATGAATTTCTAGGGATTTACAACTGATGATGGTTTGATGAAGTCTTTTCCAAAAAGTACAGTGCATCTCCCTCATATGTAGGAAAGGAGGCAAAGTATAAATTAAAATTATTTTGAATCGCATATTGGTGGTGTATGAATCTTTGCTCAGCTCAAGCTTATTTTTATTATTAGCAAAAACTATAATTAAAAATAAATAGAGTGGAAAATGAATGTAAGAATTTTGAAACGTACAGAGAAACCTTTGTAACATGTGTAGTTTTGACTTTATACAATGTTCTTACTGCTCACTTCTGTTGAATAAATACTTTAATTACTTCAGCTGCAGAGACGCAGCAGATAATTCCATAAGATAGCAGGGAGTGAGAGGATACAAATAAATTAAGTCTCATTTCCAAGCAAACAAAATCTCAAGTACTTAAAAGTGCAAAACATACCATACCAAAATAATTTTTTTGAGTAGTTTATCTATGTGTTGATTTCAGTTTAGCATGCCATTCAGTTGGACACCACAGAATTTCAGTTACATATTTAATTCAGGGTATGACCATTATATGTCTTTATCTGGTACTACTGGAAGAACTTTAGTGAGATTAAGACTTAAAATGACTGTTGTGAACTAGTTGTAGATGCATCCATCTACCATTTTCACTCTGTCTGGTATAACTGAGTTTGAGCCCTTACTTAAAATAATTTACTTGTGTGACCAATAAACATTGTAGCCTAGATTTAGACCAGTCATGTAAGTCATTGGACGGTCACTTATTCAGATTCAGAACAGGCTCAACACCATGCTCCATGGAACTTCATATCTGATGTCCCCACACACAGAGCTGGTGGAGTGAAGTTGTTTATCATGACCGAGCTATAAAAGTCATGCGCCCCCCCCCCCGCCCCCTCCCCCACCCCACACACACACACATATCTGCTGCACCCAGAGATGCCTAATGGATGAAAATGACATGATGCCTGGTCATATGTTGGACCTTCGCAGCCTGTTCAGACAGTATTTGTTTGTTTGTCTCTTGCTTAGGTTACTGTGTATCAAGTGTGAATAAAATGAAGCTTTTCTATCTTATAAACATTCCAGTTTATGTACTTTATTAGTTTATTAGTCATATACATTTATTTATTTACTGATTTGTTTCTACCAGCTACTAAGGTTCTTCTGAATTTTTTAATGTTTCCATATTTCATATCTATGTCTGTAGTCAGATTAATTCTGCAAAAATTTACAACCAAGTAGCTCCATGGTTCATCTCTGTACTACAGAAAATTCATGAGTTGACATAGCACTGCGTAGAAAACTATTCTACAGGTCAGCAAACAGTACTTTGCCATGTACGGGTGACGTGCAGAAACTGTGGGAAGGATTTAATGCACACATCACTGTGGGACAGAAGATAATAAGCAATTCTTTTCTTGCAACTAACATTTACCTGATTTTATTTTAAGAGTAGATAAGCCCTGTATAACATAATTGTTGAATATTACACTGATGAGCCACTGCTTTTCTTGTAACTAACAGTTACCTGATTTTATTTTAAGAGTACATAAGCTGTGTATAACATAATTGTTGAATATTAAACTGATGAGCCAAAACATTATGACCACTGCCCTTCGCAAGGTTGAGTGCCATCTGGTGGTGTTGAGGGCCCATGGTGCAGTAAAGAAAGAATATAAGTGGAACAGAGATGAATGCAGACTTATTCTATCAATGATACAAGCTGTAAATGGGGAAATCCACTGAAATAAGGGACTCTGATAAAGAGGAGATTGTTATTGCCTGGCACCTGGAAATGAGCATCCCAGAAATGGGGAAGCTGGTCAGCTGTTCATGTGATACAGTCATGAATATCTATGAAAAGTGCTCAAGCAGACCACAACTGGGACACTATCACGTGCCAGTTATGCACCTACAATCCACTGGCTCATAATTTACTGGAATTGCATGGCTTGTGCATAAGCATCTGTACCACATACCTTCGGAAACCTACTAAAGACTTGTTGAATCCATGGCATGCAGAATCACTGCCATATTGTTTTCCAAAGATGGACCAACATAGATTGTCACAATGTTTTGGCTCATCAGCGTATTTCCTGTAATATAAATACTTCAGGAGTAAAGCAGACACTCACCACAAAGGAGATGTGGTTGAGTCATCGACAGGCACACACAAAACAGACAGGAAACCTGTTAGCTTTTGGAGTAAATTCTTTCTCGAACTACAGTACAAATCCACACAAAATGCACCAAAGCATACACACACACACACACACACACACACACACACACACACACACACCTGTATAGTGCCAGCTGGATGCATAATATCAGAAGTGCTGTTTGGTAGACGAACTAGGGTGGGGCTGAGGTTGTGTCAGAGATGGTAGAGGAAGAGAATGGCAGGCAGAGAGACTGGGGGTGGTAATTAGTAGCTTGGAGGGAGGCCGCCGGTTTTCTGTCTAGTAATGTGGGAGGGAGGGGTGGCAGGTGTGCGGGCTAGGCATGTGATGCACAGATGTTGGAACCTGTGGATAGTAGTGCACAATGAAGTTGATGTGGAGAGGTGAAGTGGGAGAGAACGACAGGACAGAGGAAAGGGAACCTGTTGGGTGGAGGGTTGTGAGCAGTTAGTTAACAGAGACTGAAGTCAGGGTGATTCTGGAAGTGAAGGTTGTGTTTCAAGGATAACTTCCATCCAGGTATATGAATATGAAGATGGCACTACAAATGTAGTGTGTGGACAATAAGGTGGAAATGTGGGTCTCACGGGGAGCATGCCATTGCACTATCCTCTGTGTCCTCGATGGCTCAGTTGGATAGAGTGTCTGCCATGTAAGCAGCAGATCCCAGGTTCAAGTCCTGGTTGGGGAACTCATTTTCAACTGTCCCTGTTGATATTTATCAATGCCTGCAAGCAGCTAAAAAGGTCTGGATTTCACTGTAATTTCATTCATCCATCCATGTAGTTCAGAAAAGATGGTGGAATGGATCCAGATGGCGTGAATCATGAAACAGCATCCTTTGCTCTTGGAATCATCCTGTCTCATCTCCATCAAATGGCTGTCACCACTCCCTCCACTCTATCCTCTTCCTATCACCCTCTTCCAACTCACCTCCATACCACCTTCATAATGAGCTGGTCCCCCCCCCCCCCTCCCCCCGGAGCACTGGCACTCGAGCATCACATGCCTACCCTGGCACTCGCGTCCCTTCCCTTCCACATCCATAGCCAGCAAACCAGCTGACTCCCTCCAAGATGTGATCTACCCACCTCCAATCCCTCTTGCTGCCTCCTGCCTGTCTCTCTTTCTACCCACCTCACCTGACACAACTCCCACCCCATCCGAGTCCACCTGCCAAACTGCATTCCTGGTATTCTGGCACTGTGTGTCCAGCGGGCACTATGTAGGGGCATGTGGTGTGTGTCTGTGTGTGTTTTGAGTATGAGAACATACTCCGAAAGCTAGCAAGTTTCTTGTCTTTTTGCATGTGCCTGTTGATGATTCAATACTTCCACTTTTCAGTGAGTGGTCTCCCTTACTTCTAAACTATTTACATTCTACCAGAACTTTCCTTCTATATTACACACCTCAATGTAATTAAAATATTTCTGCATCTGTTTCATTTCTTACAATATCGTAAAAATATTTATTTCATTAAAATTTTAGCATCACTTACCTATTTGAGCTCTACTGCCGCCTACAA
The DNA here is from genome assembly GCF_021461395.2 of Schistocerca americana. NCBI lineage: Eukaryota > Metazoa > Arthropoda > Insecta > Orthoptera > Acrididae > Schistocerca > Schistocerca americana. The sequence goes on along the minus strand of NC_060119.1, from coordinate 753,500,271 downwards.
TTAATGGTTTAGCTGAAACAAAATAATATTAATTATCCATGTTGCATAACACAAAAGAAGGCATACAATATACTATGTAAACTGATGTCTACAAAGAAGGCATCACGAAGCATCACTTCTTTTTATTTTAGAACATGTTAAAATTATTAGTATTGTAATAACAAGAAAAATTAGAATGGTTTTAGTTTAATACCTACAGGTATTGTAAAAGCTGTTTGTCAGGTTTGAAACCACCCAGTAACTTAAAATTGTGTAGCCAATCAGCTTCAATAAGTGTGTTTATCATGAAAGGCTGGATGTTATGAATCCCAGTCCAGCATATAGTTTTAATCTGCTAAGAATTTTCAAAACAGTGCAAACTTTACTGCAGAATGAAAGGTTCATTATGCTCTTAAGTTGTGACACCATAAGCACATGTATTATTATTGGCCATCCAAAACTATAATTAAAAAAGCAATACTTCTTACCTGTAAACCACTCTCTACTATATAAGTATTAAGAATTTAGTTTTCTCAGAGACACTGAAAATTTCTGAGATAATACCAGACGTTTACTAAGTGCATAGTTAAGTTTCACAGATCTGTTAACCAATTTCATTGTCCCAATTTCCTCAAAAGATATTTGAACACATGAAATACAGTCAACTATGAAACTGTCCTAAAAACCATGATCTTCTCTCCAGTAGTCAATCTGAATTGTGACAAGAAAATAATGATACCCTTACCATTGTCCTTGAAATTGATTATCAAATGCTAGTTGCATCTGGAAATAAGAATACAGTTTCTTTCATGTTATGTGATCTTAGTAAACTTTTTGAATACATTCCCAGGATACACTTCTTGAAAAACTTGGATTTATGAAATAAGTAACTCCTATTTAGCTGTAATTGTGTCTTATTTTAATAGCAGCAGGCAGCTTATTTTTGGTTAATAGTAGACGTGTTCCTGTGTAGGCAACAAAGACAGGTGAGTCACAGAGCTCAGTGCTTGGATGTTTCTACTCCAGCGGCACAGTAAATGATTCATGTACTTATGTAGGACAATTGTCACTTATCTACTAGGCAGATGCATCCAAACTAATTAAGGCATGTCATGACCCATAGAGTTCCAGCTTGCCATGCTGAACATCCTGGAAGCAACACTGAATTTGTTTGCACAATAAATGCTCTACAGGCCAGAAAAAACGCAATTTCTGTTCAGATTAAACACAGACACAGAAGAGAAATCAGTAAAATTTTTGAGAATTCATATTAATCCAAAACTAAACTAAATAAACATATTTACTGTGACTGCAGAGAAATGGCATAAGTGTCATGTTTCATGAGGAAACTGTGAGATTTAGTCACAAATCAATGTCTGTGATTGTCTTACTTCATTTTCTTTCAGTCTTATATGCTTTACAGTGTGCTGCTATAGGGACACTCTTGGCATGGGAGGGATGTATTTGAAATACAGGAAAAGGTACCAGTAGTTAGAATGATGTGCACAGCTGGAAAGCATGTCACTTTTTCATACTGCACCACATAAATAAAAACAGCCTTCAAATGAAGCCTGACAACATCTTAAAATGGAATCAACAGATAAATCAAATAATAAAGAAATGTGTGGCAGGTTATAAACCAAAGAAGAAACTTACCTTCATATGATTTTCATGAAGTGCCTCACCTTATGTTAATTGAAGACAAGGGTGCTAGCTTATTTTGAATACTTTCAGGATCACCGTCAATTTTGGGACTAATCTTTGTTTATCAGCTGTTTAAGGTATATGGTCCTGTGTGTTGCAAATACCAAACTTTTCTGTTGTCGCAGCTGCTCTATTTTCATGGAGAGAAAGCCCATATACACTTATCAGCCAGAGCATTACGACCACTGACCTACCATGGATAGAAACACATCCAGGTGACAGCACTGTCACCTGGCAAGGAATGACTCCTAGTCAGACACATGTAGTATCAGTGAGCTTGCTGTCCTTGTGTAAAATAGGGAAAGTGCATGAGCTATGCGAATCTGACCAAAGGTAGATTGTGATGGCGCAGAGGCTCAGCATGGGGACATTGGAAACTGTACAGCTTGCTGGGTGTTTAAGGAGTGATGTGGTAAGTGTCTTCAATATGGGGCAAATTCAAGGTGAAGCTACATCCAGACATCATGTGTTTGGACGGCCACCCATCATTACACATGTTACATGACGTAGGCTGGGCAGACTGGTAAAACAGGACAGGTGGTGAACTGTGATGGCACTAACATGTTGGGCAGAGTGCAAGTGTGTCTGAACACAGTGCACTGAACACTCCTAATGGTGGGCCTCTACAGCCGATGACCCATGTGTATTCCAATGTTAAAACCTTAACTTCGGCAGCTACAACTGAAATGGGCACATGACCATTGGCACTGGACATTGGCACAGTGACAGTGCATTGCATGGTCTGATGAATTCTGATACCTTCTTCATCATGCCAATGGGATTGCATGAATTCGTCATCTTCCAGGGGAAAACAGCTCCTTGACACCTGTACTGTGGGACGGAGACAAGCTGGCGGCAGCCCCATTACACTCTGGGGAACATTCAAGTGGACTTCCATGGGTGCAGTGAAGCTCATGCAAGGCCCATGATGGCGAAAGAGTATCGCACACAGGTTGCAGACCAAGTACACCCCTTCATAATGATCACTGTTTCCCAATGGCAGTGGCATTTTTCAACAAGATAATGCACCATATCACAAGGCCAGGAGAGTGATGGAGTGGTTCGAGGAACACAGTGGCGAGTTCCAGTTGACGTGCTGGACCCCCAACTTGCCAAATCTGCACCCGGTTGAACACATCTGCGGTGTGGTTGAACCTGGCACTAGAGCTCATCACCGCCCCCCTCCCCCTCCACCCCTCCCCCCCCCCTCCCGCCCCCCCGAATTTACAAGAATTTGGTGACATGTGTGCAGATGTGGTGCCAATTGCCTCCAGTGACCCACACCAAGCCTCACTCCTTCCATGCCACAATGTGTCACCACTGTTATCTGAGCCAAAGGTGGACATACTGGCTACTAGGTAGGTGGTCATAATGTTCTGACTGATCAGTGTATATTAGTCATTTTGTGTCATCAGCCCAATATCTTTGTGGAAACACAATACAAGATTTCTGGCCTTCAATGAATCAATTAAATCCTAATTTTTTTCTTCCTTTCTTTCTTTATTATTACTATTATTTTTTTAAAAATGTTTCACAGCCTAGGAAGCTCTTCCCTAGCATGTAACTGAGCAAGGTGGCATAGTGGTTAGCACAAGGGACTCACATTCTAAGTGTCAGTTCAATTCCCTATCCACCATCTAGCTTTAGGTTTTTCTATGATTCCTCTAAACCGCTTAAGTAAATGTTTGGATGGCACCCTTGAAATGAAACTGACAGTTTTCTTCATGTTAAATACTGATCTTCCTTTCTTTTCTTTCCTAGCATGTATCTTGTGATACATGTGCCACTGTTATCATGATTTGCCAAAACTCTTTTATTTAAATTTGTGGACAGGTTGCCCTTCCTTTGCTTCAATCATCAGTTAACCTAAGGGAGGGAAGTAGTGTGCACTGCCTGTCTGTGAACCACGTAAACTTAGTTCTGAGTTTTAAATATTTGTGTATTTGTGTTTTTGAGGAAGAGACTGAGGACCAGCTCAACATTTTCCTGAACAAGAGTGGAAAACTACATTAAAAGCAAATTTTGGTTGGCCAATGTTCCAAACCAATAGTGGTTACTTTGCCACACAGATTTAATCAATTTCTGGCTCATTTCCTTATCTCACGGGCTACTGTATTGTGCCTTAAGCTATATGAGCAGGTCTTTATTACTCCAGGGAAAATTATTTTCCATACTATAATTCTATACAAGACTATAACTAGTTAAAATATTGTGAAAATAATAGTTGCTACTCACCTTATAGCGGAGATGCTGAGTCGCAGATATGCACAACAAAAAGACTGTCCGAAAGTGAGCTTTCAGCTAAGAAGACCTTTGTCGAAAATACACACACACACACACACACACACACACACACACACACACACACAAACAAACAACTCTCACTTACATGACCACAATCTCTGGCAGCTCGAGCCAGACTGTGAATAGCAGTGCATAATGGGACAGGCAATTGGGTGGGCGTAAGGAGGAGGATGGGACAGAGAGGAGGAAGGATAGCAGGGTAGGGGTGGGGGACAGTAAAGTGCTGCTGTGGGAGTGTGCAGGGATGAAATGGAGAACAGGGCAGCTAGGTGCAGTCAGGAGGTTAGACGGAGAGAATGGGGATAGAGGGGGGCTGGGGCGGTGGAGGGGGGGGGGGGGAGGGAGTGGAAAAGGAAAGAAGTGAAAAGACTGGGTGTGTTAGTGGAACAGAGATCTGTGTAGTGCTGGACTGGGGAACACCGAGAGGGCTAGATGGATAAGGAGAATGACTAATGGAGGTTGAGGCCAGGAGGGTTATGGGAATTTGAGGTGGAGGTCAACATCGAGGAAGGTGGCTTGTTGGGTTCATTGATGACATCTTCATGATCTGGATCATAGGTGAGGACACCCTATCCACATTCCTCCAGAACCTCAACACCACCCCCATTTGCTTCATCTTGTCCTACTTAACCCAGCGAGCCACCTTCCTTGATGTTGACCTCCACCTCAAAGATGGCTACATCAGTACTTCTGTCCATATCAAACATACTAACCACCAGCAGAACTTCCACTTCGACAGCTGCCACCCATTCCATACTAAGAAATCCCTTCCATACAGCCTAGCCACCCATGGCTGTTGCATCTGTAGTGGTGAGTGGCCCATCTCAAAATATACTGAGGATCTGACTGAGGCCTTCACAGACTGACATTAACCTCCCAACCTTGTACAAAAACAGATCTCCCATCCTTATCTTTCCAGCATGTCAACTAACAAGCTGTCTGTCCGCATGTATGGCCATCGACAACTGGACCACTCTGTTGTGAGCATGCCACCAACAACATGTTATTCATTTAAATGGCTGCTTCACAGCCTGCGCCGTTCTCCCCACCATCACCAGCTTTTCTACAATGTGCAGGTAGGAACTCTCCCTGCAATATATCCTACGTTCCCGTAACCTTTCTGGCCTCAACCTTCGTTAATCATTGTCCTTTCCCATCTAGCTCCTTCCCTGTTCCCATTCCAGCACTACATAGCCCTCTGTCCCACCAGCACACCCAGTCTTTTCACTTCTTTGCTTTTCTGGAACATCCCCCCCTCTGCCCCGCCAACCGTCTAACTTCCCGACTGCACCTAGCTGCCCTACTCTCCATCTCATCCCTGCACACTCCCACAGCAGCACTTTACTGTCTCCGACCCATACCCTGTTATCCCTCCCCCTCTCCACTGAAGCCTCCTATTTCCCCCATCTGAGTGCCTCGCTCATCATGTGCTGCTACTCGCAGTCTGACCCCAGCTGCCTGAGACTGTTGTCATGTGTGTGTGGGTTGTATTTGTGTGCATATGTGTGTGTGTGTGTGTGTGTGTGTGTGTGTGTGTGTGTGTGTGTGTGTTTTTGGCAAAGGCTTTGTTGACCGAAAGCTCACTTTCCGAGTCTTTTTATTGTGCTTATCAGTGACTCAGCATCTCCGCTATATGGTGAGTGGCAACTGTCCTTTTCACAATATTGTTACATTCAATCCTGGATTTTCCATTGTATAATTAGTTAAAAGTTTCTAAAGACATTTATTTCACAAGTGCCTAATTGTCACTTACCCGACTGAGTGTTTCTGTTGCCACCAGCAGTAGATGGTTCAGCTGAGAAAAAAAAGAGCTATTATTTGGGATGTAGAAATATCTTAATCTGCAGAAATTTATTAATAAGATTATGCAGAATTCACTGTAGACTCATAGTTTGTGTTTAATTAATGACACAGGGAGTTTTTGATGTTCCCAATGAGGGATTCAGGTCATAATGCAAGAATCACTGACTACATGTATCTAACCTTTGCTATCTTCAGTAATTTATTTAGTTTATCAGTTACATGTTCTATGAGGCACTTGCACAATAGGCTATACCATAAGTCATACAGCAAACATACTGGCTACTAAAATGTGTTAATATAATAGAGAAAAGTTTGTAATTTAATAAAAGAAATAACTGTATAATCATTTGCATTAAGTGGGCTACAAGTTTCTATACAAAAATTCTTCAAAGGAATTGAAGGATTTGTCTAGAAGTGACTTTTTAAGTAACTGACTACAAGAACTTTATGGAAACCACTACATGTTAGTCTAACTGCATATTTCTGTGAAATGGAAACTTTGTTTTTGAATGATGATATACAAAATAATATTATTCTATAGGACATTCTCAAATGAAAATAAGTGCAGTATCTTAATTAATTATTCATTTCTCTCCAATATTGTAGTAACAGAAGTGGCTGAACTGAGTTGCTTAAAAGCTACGAAATAGGTTTATTCCAGTTAAAGTCTTCATGAATGTGTATATCAAATAACTCTTAAGACTCTCTCTTTATTATTCACTCTCTCTTAAAAATAAAACAGAAATATTGAACGAGACACCACTTCCTAAAACCAGTCAACAAGTCTCTCACACATAATTTTCGATTTACTTTGTTGCTTTATGTTTGTTCTGATTTATTATACAATTCACATCACTTGAAAAAAAAAAAATCTGCTATGTGAATGTCAAATATATGTGGACCATATATCCACCTATATTCTCAATTCTCTGACCATCCCCATGAATAACCTGCAAAGGAAAGCCCAATTCACTACCCAGTATCACTCTGGAGTGGAGCAACTTAAACCATATCCTCCACCTGGGCTTCAACTATTAACATCCTGCATGGACATAAGAAACATCGCCTAAATCCCCCCCCCCCCCTTTCAAAAAAGGTATTTTACTGCATACCCAATCTACAAAATGTTATGGTTCATTCTTATGCCACACCTAATCTCCAAGTACAAAGCTTATCTTATGCACCCACCTAGCACATCCAACTCCAGACTTGTCACAGGAATGTCCCGCTCTATAAGAGGTAGGTGAAATTACGAAAGCACATCTTGACATGGGATCATTGCCATAGTCATGGCAGTGGCTTGTTTATCATAACGAGCTGTGCACTGTTAGCCAAAAATCCATTTACCTGTGAGGAAACATTAAATTGTTTACCTTAAACTTCTCTAGAAAGAAACTATCATGTATGGGAATCTTCTCTTTTTCATTCTTATCAGTTACTGAAATCAAATTTCTCTTCTCAAAATCATTTAGAAAATCCACGCTGAAATTATCATAGACCAATAGCAGCTTCTATTTGTATGTCAGATAGCTTAGTCGAGAATCACAAGGATTTTTTTTTCACTGGAGAATTGTGTACAGCTATGATTTTGAAATGATATACCTAGTAGAGTCTGCTTACAAGCACACGCTTCTGTGTGCTCATCAACAAATTTTACTTGTTTTACTTTTACTAAACTCATCTGACATTATACACCTGGCAACACCCTCCTTTTTATATTCTAGTATATAATCATTTATAGTTAACTTCTCTATTCTTGTTGTTATCTGATGAACAGATAAGCAAAAGATGTATCCATGATAGTACATGTTTCATTTGACAATAAAACAGATTAATGAATGGGTTTCTGACCAAGAAGAAAATTTCTTTGAAACTCATTTGAGGTGTTCAGAGGGAACTTGAAGGAAGAAAGCTGAAATATTTTTTAGAGCCAATGATGGTAAATAAAATATTTAAACTCTTTCTTAAAGCTGTTCTTGTTTCTCTTTGCCTCTTTGTCCATTGAAAATGACGGTACAGTTAAATAGGAGATGGGATTAAAGAATTTACTGGTAAAAAGAGAGAGACATACCTAGTTGAAAGGACGCAATACTGTCAATAGTCAAAACTCAATTATCACCAATACTGTAAAATACTCCAGTTGGTTATCAACAAAGCAAAACACATATACTATAACCAAAAATAAAATGCTTCAAGAATAAAGCATATTTAATTGATCATCGCTTCTACAGTCTGACCGAGTACCTAAAAACCAAACAACAAAAATAAAGATGCATTATGAATATTCTACTTTGTATGTTGCCTCTAATGTTTGTTGTATATATGATTCTTTGCTAAATTACTTCAATATCTAATCCTTAGGAATGTAATACAAACTGTATTTTATCTTGTAAAGATCTAACCATGTCCAATATCCTTCTATATATTCTATACATGTAGGATTTGAAGGACTAAATAAATAAATAAGCAAAAACAGAAAGCAGGACTGATAAACAGGAAACAAATGAAAATAGTAGATGACAGAAATTGACTTCCCATGCAACAGTTAAGGAAGAAATGATGACACACGGAAATTACTAATTACCAGTTTCATCGTACCTACTAACAAACACTCAAATACAAAAATAGTCAATTTCGGGTGGCTGAGGCCTGTTCTAGCTGGCGGGCCAATAGTCTCCAATTGTAGATATTTGTGTTTTTAGTCAGCGTTACAGAGAGAGAGAATGCATGTGTGTGTGTGTGTGTGTGTGTGTGTGTGTGTGTGTGTGTGTGTGTGTGGTGTTACAGAGAGAGAGAACACATGTATGTGTGTGTGTGTGTGTGTGTGTGTGTGTGTGTGTGTGTGTGTGCGTGTGTGTGTTTGTGTGTACATGCGGTTGTTGCAGCCACAGCTGAATTTGATGGTAGATCAACTGATTCTGGCTGGCTGCAACTTGTAACATCTGATGCCTCCTATGTCCAGTGACAACGTGCTATGGTCACTCCAGAGTGTGGTCAAAATCAGTGAATGGTGGGCAAGCTGGCAAGTACTTCCTCTGATGCTGTTGTTATCATAATTTCAGTCACCTGGGCTTTACATATCCTGATCCACCCTTCCACTTTTGAATGGGACACTGAGTGGAACGGATTATTTGTCAGGTTGTGTATGCCATTGACATTGCATCTACAGAAGGACATTAGAGCTAGTGTCAGATCTATAGCGTGGGAGCATCCAGCATCGTCAGATTGCTAGAAAGAGCCTGTATCGCAGTATGCAGGTTTTTGTTGATATCTGAGCCACATACCAGAAATCTGAGATAGAGTTCACAGTTAAGAGCTATTTTCTCACTTCAATGGGCTTGCAAAGTTCATATACATCATTTCTATGGGTGCTTGGGCTTGGGCCAGGACAAAAAATCATTGCTTCAGCACTGTTTTATTGACTGGATTAAAGGTTCAGACTATTCAATGTTTTCAATATTGGTATTAACTCCTATCCAGGAAGTACAACACTGTGCTAAAGACCATGTACATGTCTTTCCCCAGCAATATCAGTGAAGCAACTGGAGGATACCTGACCAGAACAAGAAAAGAATGAAAACTCTATATTACCATTCTTCCATCATCAATAACAGGATGCCTTCACACACATTGAATCTGTGGTGAATCGACAAAAGTGTGCTAAATATTGGCTCCACACATTCTCTACATCTACATTCTACAAAGCTCTCTGATGTGCATGGCAGATGCTACTTCCTATTTGATAAAAAAAAAAATAGTAGAACAGCACTGATTCTCACTGTAGGATACTGACAATCTTTTATTCACTAACAGGGTACAAAAATGTCGTACATAATGCACACAAACATAACAAGAAAAAGGCGATCGCTGTACCACAGAGCTCACTGCTTAAGTCTCAGACAGCACACAGTATAACCAACTTAAGTGCACCAGATATAAAAGTGAAAGTATAGCACTGTTTATCAATACAAGAGGAACAAACAAAATAAAACATCTGTAACTGATTATCACACACCAGAGTTGTATAACATACTAGTTTCATTTTAATATGGAGCATAGGAAGAATGATTGCTTGAATACCTCTATGTACTCTGTAAACAGTCTAATCTTGTATATGTAGTCCCTATGGGAGTTATGCACAGCAAGCTGTAATATAGCTCTAGATTATTGACTTAATAATGGTTCTTGAAAGTTTATGAATAGAATTTGATGCAATTTGGATATCTACCTTTAAGTGTCTGGTAGTTCAGGTTTTTCACCATCTCCATGACACTTTTCCATGGGTCAAACAAACCTGTGACCATTTGTGGTACCCTTCTTTGCATACACTTAGCACCCCTTACTAGTCCTATTTGGTATGGGTCCAACACATTTGAGCAGTATTCCAGATTGTTGCACTAGTGCTTTGTATGCAATTTCCTTTGTAGACTGGCTGATTTTCCTAGTACCCTACCAAAGACCTGAAGTCTGGCATCTGGTTTTCCTATGACTGAGCCTATGTGATCATTCTATTTCACATCCCTACAAATTTTTACACCCAGGTAATTGTGATTCCAGTTGTGACTCAGTAATACTGTAGTCATAGGATACTACATTTTTGTGTTTTGTAAAGGGCCCAGCTTTACATTTCTGAACATTTATAGCAACCTGCCAATCTTTGCACTGTTTGAAATCTTACCAAGTTCTCTCTGAATATTTACACACCTCTTTCACACAGGACTTCTCAATATACGAGGGCCGTTCAGAAAGTAACCTCCGGTTGATTTAAAAAAATACACCAAGTTAAATAAAAATACTTTAATATATACATCTTACAACTACATCTTTGCACTATTTTTCTACATAGCCTCCATAGCGATTGAGGCACTTATCGTATCTCTTCACAAGCTTTGAAATTCCTTCTGCATAAAAATCACCCGCTTGTGCCTGGAGCCAGCCTGTGACCGCATCTTTGAGCTCTTCGTCGTCATCAAACCGCTGTGACCCGAGCCATTTCTTCAAATGCATGAAGAGGTGATAATCACTTGGCGCCAGGTCTGGGCTGTAAGGTGGATGGTTGATAACGTTCCACTTGAAGGACTCAAGAAGGGCCATTGTTCTGCGAGCAGAGTGAGGACGGGCGTTATCGTGCAAAAAAACGATACCGGAAGTCAGCATACCACGGCGTTTGTTCTGTATAGCCCGTCGTAACTTTTTTATTGTTTCACAGTACACGTCTTGATTAATGGTCGTACCACGTTCCATGAATTCAACCAACAACACCCCTTTGGCATCCCAAAACACCGTTGCCATCAGTTTTCTGGCAGAAAAATCTTGCGAGGCTTTTCTTGGTTTGGTAGGCGAATTTGAATGTGCCCATATCTTTGATAGTTCTTTTGTCTCAGGGTTCACGTACTTAATCCAGGTTTCGTCACCGGTCACGATTCTGTTTAACAATGGTTCTCCTTCGTCCTCATAACGTGACAGAAAGCCTAATGCAGAGGCCATTCTTTGAGTTTTGTGGTGGCCGGTAAGAATTTTGGGCACCCATCATGCACAGAACTTACGGTAACCCAATCTTGCTGTCACTATCTCGTACAAGAGAGTCTTAGAAATCTGTGGAAAACCAGTAGACAACTCCGACATTGAGAAACGTCAATTTTCACGAACTTTTGCATCAACTGTCTGAACGAGTTCGTCAGTCACCAATGATGGTCTACCACTCCTCTCTTCATCATGAACGTTTTCTCGTCCACTTTTAAATAAACGTACCCATTCACGGACAACTCCTTCACTCATAACTCTTGGTCCGTACACGGCACAAAGCTCACGATGAATAGCTGCTGCAGAATATCCTTTGGCTGTAAAAAACCTTATGACAGCACGCGCTTCACATTTGGCGGGGTTTTCTATTGCAGCACACATTTCAAACTGCCACTAAAACTAAACTAGCGCAGGTACGACGTTCACTCGACCACGGCTTGATGCCGACTGACCTGTTGAGTGCGTGAACGCACAGATGGCGTCACCACTCCCCCCACAACCCGCACTGTGACCAATCGGAGGTTACTTTCTGAACCGCCCTCGTAGATATCGGCATCATCTGTAAGAGTTGGTATTCATATTTTCCAACAATTCATTAATACACAACACAAATTGTGTCATAACACGCTTCCCTTGCACTCATGAGGACTTACTTCTACTTTTGGCAATGACTCCTGCATCCCCTCTACCAAACAATCCGCAGACCAGTCACAATTTAATTTTTTTTTTTTAGATAACATGACTTGGAGATCTGACAGTGATCTACTACAAATTATCAATTAATAAAACAGTCGAGATCACTATAATCATTTATTTAAAAATGATGACCGGTTTTGACCTTTATGGTTTTGACCTTTATCATCAAACCTAATGCAGTTTAAATACAGGGTGTACACAAAGTCTGGGAACACTTTCAATTATTTATTGCACAAGAACCAAACATTGTACAAATACCATATGTATGTCATTTTGAAGAGAAACCCTGAAAGTTTGTTTTTCACGTATACTGCCACAGCATAATTTGGTAATTTGCCAATAGTCAGCTCTAGTCGCAAACATGACGAGTTCAGGTGCAGAGCGAGCTTTCTGTGTGTTGGAGGTCAACAGAAACAAGTGTGCTATAGCAGTTCAACGGAACCAAGTACGGTAAGAAGCCACCAACAAGGAAGGCCATTTACCCCTGGCGCAACAAATTTGTTATGACGGGTTGCTTGTGCCCTGCAAAGAGAAGCGGGCATTCCAGTGTGAGTGAAGTGAATGTGGAACGCATATGAGAGACTTTCATAAGGAGTCCAAAGAAATCGGAGCGTCGTGCATCCCGTGAACTCAAAATGGCTCCAATGACAGTGTGGAAAGTGCTGCAAACAGAAGCTGTCTATAAAACCATTCCAATTGGAGCTAGTGCAGAAGCACAACAACAAAGACAAGCATTTTGAGTTTCGTTCGCAGTTCCAAGAATTGAATGAGGATGGGGATGGCACTATTGATCGCTTAATTTTTAGCAACAAAGCCACTTTTCACACAAACGGGAAAGTGAACAGGCATAATTGTCGAATCTGAGGTACAAAGCATCCACATGAATGCACTGAATTTGAGCGTGATTGCCCATAGGTAAATGTTTTTTGTGCCTTGTCATATCGAAAACTGTATGGGCCACTCTTCTTCACCAAGAGCATTGTCACAGGATATTTCTACTTGGACATGTCTCAGCAATGGCTGATGCCTCAAATGCAATCAGACTCTCTGTTCATGTTTCAGCAGGATGTGGCACCACCCCATTTTCATCGTGAAGTTCATGGGTACCTGAACATAGAGGTGTCACATCAATGGATTGGCCGTGCTACAGAAGGGGACAGCTGTTTCCTGAAATGGCCTCCCCGATAATCAGATCTCACTCCATGTGACTTTTTTCTGTGGGGACACATTAAAGATCAGGTGCACGTACTGCCTCCACCACTTGATGTAGTGGGGTTCAGTATAGAATATGGGAAGCAACTGCCACAGTCGACAATGCCAAGCTGGGATGGGTATGGCAAGAATTCGATTACCATAGTGACGTCTGCTGGGTCATTCATGGTTCCTATATAGAATGTTTGTAAAAAAACTTTCAGAGTTTCTCTTTAAAATGCAATATGTATGACATCTGTACAATGTTTAGTTCTTGTGCAATAAATAATTGAAAGTGTTCCTGGGCTTTGTGTGTACCCTGTATATAAAGAGTGTCAAATTATATTGGGAAGTCAGAAAATAAAGTAGTGTGTGACAAAAGAAAAGAAAGAGCAACAAAAGTTAGAATAACATAGCATTCATCCATATGGCTGCAGCTAGCATCGCATGGGTGAGTTGTGTGAAATCACAATCATTTACTGTTGCTGATGGCTAATCTTTGGCAGTTAAATCTTACTTAAGTCAATACCTATTGGTTCAGACTGTCATCATGCAGCCTAAGTGTGTGTTTTTCACTCCATTTAACCTGTGGCAGATTAGCCATCAGCAGCAGTACACAACTGTGATTTCACACAATTGTTCCACGCACTGTCAGCTACAACCGTATGGGTAAATGCTGTGCTATTTTAACTCTTGTTGGTAAACAGCATTTCTGAAAGTACCAACCAATGTCACAAGGTGGCGATCAGTTACTATGTACCCTATCACACTGGCTCTTTTAACTTGAAATGTTTTTAATACGTTTGTTTGCTTGGTCATCTTCCGCAGCAGCTATTAACATCTGTTATTACAGGTTATCTGCCTTGAGGTGGCTGCAGTCTTCTTTGTAATTAGACTGCAGTTCATCTCAAGGTGGATAACCTACAGTAACAGATGAGATGTTTTTAGCTTATACAATTATTATCAACAAACTGATACAGTTATTCGTAAGCCACTTTTCACACAATGTTATACAAATACTTTTATATTTTCTTTCATATTTTATTTGTTCATTTGAACACATCTTACTTAAGTCATTACCTGTTGCCAGAGGCTGACATCATGTGGCATAAGTCTGCGTTTTCCCTCTGTTTAATGTGTGGCAGATTAGCCATCAGCAGCAGTAAAAGACTGTGATTTCACACAACTGTTCCATGCACTGCAGGTTGCAGCCAAAGGTGTAAGTGCTATACTAGTTTAACTTTTGTTGGTCTTTCTTTTCTTTTGTCACACACTGTGTTATTTTCTGACTTCCCTATTTATGTTGGCACTCTTTATATCTTTCAATGCATTAGATCTGAAGATGGAAAGCATAAAGGCCAAACCAGTCATCATTTTTAAATAAATGATTACTGCGACCTTGATTGTTTTATTAACTGATAGTGACAAATTTGGTTTGATACTGATATGACTGTACTTTTGTTAATAGGTATTAGTGTGATACCAGTTTAATTACTTTTTGGAAGCAAAGACATTTTTTGTCTTTTTGATCGATATCTTCATAATGTCACATGAGAAAACTGTGAGTTGGGTTTCATATGGTGGATGTTTTCGGAATCCATACTGGTTGGCGTGGAAGAGGTCAATCTGTTTGAGATACTTCATTATGTTTGAGATCAGAATATGTTCTAAGATCCTACAACAGATGGATGTGAATGATGTTGAATTGCAGTTTTGGGGATTACTTTTGCTATCCTTCTTATAGAAAAACTTGTGTTTTCTTCCAGCTACTACTACTGGGCACAGTTTTTTGTTCAGGAGATCTATAATGCTTAATAGAAGGGTTACCTTATCCACAAATCTGACAGTAATTCCATTAGGCCTTGATCGATGTTCAGTTTTAGCAATTTCAACTGTTTCTTGACACTAATATGTATGTCAGTTATTTGTGCAGTGATGTGAAAATTAAACCAGTGCACTATTCCTGGTTTTTACTTTGTAATGGAAACTTTCAGTTTTTCTTTTCTGTTTTTGCTTTTCTGCATTTAGTTTCACTTCTTGTGTCTGGACATTAATTTTTATAGTGCTTTGGCCACCACTGCTGAATACATAGAGAACTCATTAGAGCCTTGACATGGAAGATGGGGCTATAATTGAGGTCATACTGGTTATTACTCAAGAACTGGGTCCAGCATTGTACTGTATCTTCTGGAAGAATGGACTGGGGACTGACCAGTTATCATCAGTGGCCTGTGATCTGTAATTAAATATAGCTTCATTCCGTAGGAGTACATATGAAATTTTCTGACTCCATATTCAAGGCTGTGCAAAACTTAAGGACAAAAGTTACTTTCACATGATGTGTCACTGCCAAGTAATACAGCTTGATGAAACTTCAAACATACGAATAAAGAATTGCTTCAGTATAGTACAGAAGGGAACTGAAAGAAATATGCAATGTGAGGAACAGAAATGACCCTTTTTTTCAAAGACAATATTTACGATGAAGTCAGCACAATTTATGATGATCCCCTGGTAAAACAAGCAGAAAAATACACACTTTCAGTAAACTAGATAAAAAATCAGTATATCAAGCTACAGATGTCAATGATAAATTTAACATATTCCTGAATGAATTAGTTACCATTTTTGAAGCTGTATTTCACAAGATAATTTCAAAAAACACCAATCTGAATGATTACAGGAGACATTGGCCCCATAAGGGAATCAAAACATTCTGTAAAACAAAGAGAATGCTTCATGTCTCACTCAGAAATTCTAACAAACCTCAGGACAGGGAGTACTACAAGCATGGTAGATGAAAGTGATGTAGTTGCTAATATCTTCAGCAACCATTTTTTGACAGTAGCAGATCAAATTGATTGTAAAGGGTCTAGAGTTGAAGCCATGAGTCTTCTACAAAATGCAGTTCAGAAGAAAATTAGTCAAATGCATGTATCCTTATTACAACTGAATAGATCGAGAAGGTAACAAGGCAAATGAAAAATAAAAATTCCACTGCTGTGGATAATATATCTATCAAAGTACTGAAGGACTGCTGCAATTTTATTCTTGAAGTTGTCTGTCAGATATTTAATGAGTCCATAAATCAAGGACTGTCCCTAATACACTCCTGGAAATGGAAAAAAGAACACATTGACACCGGTGTGTCTGACCCACCATACTTGCTCCGGACACTGCGAGAGGGCTGTACAAGCAATGATCACACGCACGGCACAGCGGACACACCAGGAACCGCAGTGTTGGCCGTCGAATGGCGCTAGCTGCGCAGCATTTGTGCACCGCCGCCGTCAGTGTCAGCCAGTTTGCCGTGGCATACGGAGCTCCATCGCAGTCTTTAACACTGGTAGCATGCCGCGACAGCGTGGACGTGAACCGTATGTGCAGTTGACGGACTTTGAGCGAGGGCGTATAGTGGGCATGCGGGAGGCCGGGTGGACGTACCGCCGAATTGCTCAACACGTGGGGCGTGAGGTCTCCACAGTACATCGATGTTGTCGCCAGTGGTCGGCGGAAGGTGCACGTGCCCGTCGACCTGGGACCGGACCGCAGCGACGCACGGATGCACGCCAAGACCGTAGGATCCTACGCAGTGCCGTAGGGGACCGCACCGCCACTTCCCAGCAAATTAGGGACACTGTTGCTCCTGGGGTATCGGCGAGGACCATTCGCAACCGTCTCCATGAAGCTGGGCTACGGTCCCGCACACCGTTAGGCCGTCTTCCGCTCACGCCCCAACATCGTGCAGCCCGCCTCCAGTGGTGTCGCGACAGGCGTGAATGGAGGGACGAATGGAGACGTGTCGTCTTCAGCGATGAGAGTCGCTTCTGCCTTGGTGCCAATGATGGTCGTACGCGTGTTTGGCGCCGTGCAGGTGAGCGCCACAATCAGGACTGCATACGACCGAGGCACACAGGGCCAACACCCGGCATCATGGTGTGGGGAGCGATCTCCTACACTGGCCGTACACCACTGGTGATCGTCGAGGGGACACTGAATAGTGCACAGTACATCCAAACCGTCATCGAACCCATCGTTCTACCATTCCTAGACCGGCAAGGGAACTTGCTGTTCCAACAGGACAATGCACGTCCGCATGTATCCCGTGCCACCGTACGTGCTCTAGAAGGTGTAAGTCAACTACCCTGGCCAGCAAGATCTCCGGATCTGTCCCCCATTGAGCATGTTTGGGACTGGATGAAGCGTCGTCTCACGCGGTCTGCACCTCCAGCACGAACGCTGGTCCAACTGAGGCGCCAGGTGGAAATGGCATGGCAAGCCGTTCCACAGGACTACATCCAGCATCTCTACGATCGTCTCCATGGGAGAATAGCAGCCTGCATTGCTGCGAAAGGTGGATATACACTGTACTAGTGCCGACATTGTGCATGCTCTGTTGCCTGTGTCTATGTGCCTGTGGTTCTGTCATTGTGATCATGTCATGTATCTGACCCCAGGAATGTGTCAATAAAGTTTCCCCTTCCTGGGACAATGAATTCACGGTGTTCTTATTTCAATTTCCAGGAGTGTAGATGCAAAAATACAATTGTGAAACCAATGTTCAAAAAAGGTGATAAAGCTGATGTTACCAATTACCAGCCAAATTCATTATTAGGAAGTCACTCTAAAATCCTACAAAAATTAATGTTCAAGGGAAGTGTGGGTCATCTTAATAGAAATAAAATTCTTAATAAAAATCAGTTTGGATTCCAAAAGGGTACTTCAACTGAACATGCCATTTTCTCATTTGTCAACTAACTCCTTGAACCCATTAACAATAAAATGTCCCCAGCTAGAATCTCTGTGATTTTTCCAAAGCATTCAATTGGGTAGAACACAAAATTCTACTTATGAAGACTGAACACTATGGATTAAATGCTCTTGTACAAGAAGAGCACATGACCGAACTCCTAATTGGTCCAGTCCCAATGCTCTTGACAGCATAGCAAATGGTGACGCTGATGTGTGAGTGTCTATGGAACACAGGCAGAGAGACCACCTCTTCACGCAGTCACTGTGCCACTGTGGAGTGTGACACTGCTTGCCTTACAGTTCTGTTAAATGTGGTTGCAATTTAATTTGCTGTTTGATGTAGATGCCTTCTTGCCTACTGCATAACGTAGCAGTCATCTGTTGCTATTGTTGGCCGTGGTCAACCACATCCTCTCCATCAGGCAGCAGTGACTGTGGTTCAGAATGCTCTCCCATGCATTTATTTATTTTATTTATCTATTTATCCATCCGTAAGACAGTAAATATTGTATGGATGTTGTCCAAAAGTATATGTAAATTTATGGAAAACAATTTGTGCAAAAGGAACACAAAAAATTTTACATTAAGTGGTACAAAGAATAATACATGCAAAATTGTACAAAAAATGTACAAAGAATAATACTTGGTCATACAAGACACAGTAATACAACTTTTTAAACATGAATACTAACAGTATTGTAACTGCATAGTCTGTTTGCCCTTAAGACTTTACTTTTGTCTTCCTTACACAGGAAGCTCTTATCTTCACTACAATAATTCAGTAAAGATTTTACCAAACTCAGCAGCTGTCCATCAGATATACAAAATTAACAGAAACTTCAGGGGATGAAGGACAGTGTTTTCAGCTTTGCCTTAATATAAACATTATCAGAATTATTTATTGGCCTAAATAGTCATTTACTGAGTAGAAAACATTGTTCAAGTAGAAATTCTTTAAATTCTACTTTAAATCTATTTTCATCTTCTAACTTTCTGATGTCGGCTGACACTATGTTGTATAGTTTTGTACCAATATGGCTCACATGCCTTTGTGTGTGTGTTCTTTTTGTTCGCCGAGTGTGGAGTGCTGTGCTATTTCAAGTATGTAGTTATGCAAGTTGGCATTTGTCTGAAAATCTGCAAGGTGGGCCCTAACATATGAAACACATTTGTATATATATATAAGGAAGGTATTGTTAGAACTTTAAGCTTGTTGAATAAGGGTTTGCATTGTGTCTGTGGATGACTGTGTGTTATTATTCAGATAGTGCTCTTCTGTAACAGAAAGATTTGTTTTAGATGGCAAGTGGTGGAACTCCAAAATATTATTCCATATGTTGCAAGAAACTGAAAATAGCCAAAATATGCCATCTTGGCACCCTCTGTAGTACAGACATTTGCAATAATTCTAAGAGTAAAACAGGCTCAGTTAAGTTTCTGCACAAGTTTCATTAGATGGTCAGTAAAATTAAGATTTTTATTTGCATGAATCCCCAGCAATTTTGTTGATGCCATTCTGTCTATGACCTTGTCACCCAACAACAGATCAAGATTTACATTTTGACATATTTTCCCAAACTGCATATAATTTGTTTTATTTGCATTTAATGTCAATTGGTTTGCATTGGACCAAGTGTGGACATTCTTTATTACTTGATCAGTAGCTGTCTGCAGCATTTGCTTTGGTGCACCTATTATCACACTAGTGTCATCTGCGAATAGTATGGCCTTTGCTGCTCCATCTGAGGTGTGAAAATCATTTATGTAGACAAGTAACAATAGGGGACCTAGAATACTGCCTCCTGGCACTCCTATTTCAACTTTTTTTGCATCTGATACTAAATTTATTTTGTGGTTGGGGTACTCTGGCAGCAGTCCAACAATCTGTTTTCTGTTTTGTAGGTATGATTCAAACCACTTTTTCCCTGTCTCATGAATACCTAATGCTTCCAGTTTTTCTAAAAGAATGCCATGATTGACAGTGTCAAATGCTTTGGAGAGATCTAAATTTATTCCTACTACACTGTTGTCTTTTTCTAGATTTTTGATTATTTGTTTAGTTTAGCACATTAGTGCTGCTTTTGTATTTTTACCTGCCTGGAAGTCATGCTGATTTCTATTTAGTAACTTATAGACATTTAGATATTTGTTGATTCTGTACTTCATTAATTTTTCTATTATTTTGGAAGATGCTGGAAGGAGGAATATTGGCCGATAGTTTTCTACGTTATGCTTGTCGCCATTTTTGAATAGTGGCTTCACTTTTGACATTTTCATCCTTTCCAGAAACACTCCTTCACTAAATGAAAGGTTGGCTATGTATGCCAAGGGCCTTGCAGTTTGTGCAGCTGTCATTGTTACAATATAACCAGGCACCCCATCTACTTCTGCTGACATTTTAGGTTTCAAGCTCTTTATTACTTTGAACACTTCATGTTCATCTGTTGCATCTATCCTCATGGTACAAGCAGCTTTTGGAAAGTCAGGTTTTTCTTGGTTTGTAAATTTTGAACTAAATCAAGTTGTTGAGTTTATGAAATAACTGTTGATGTAATTTGGCAAATCTTGTTTTTTAATACAGACATTTTCTGTGTTTTGAGAATGATATCCTGGTCTTCGCATCTCTCTCCTGTTTCAGTCTTCAAAATACCCCTTATGGCTTTTGATTTGTCAACAGACTGTCTTATTAAGTTGTCATTACTTATAAATTTTGCCTTGGCAATTACTTTTCGATATACCCTCTTGTAATTCTTAACATATTCTATAAACTGTGCATCTGTAGATGTCTTCAATTTTGAATTTAGTCTCTTTAGAGCCCCACAAGAAGTTTTGATGCCAGCTGTGATCCAAGAACTTAAGTTTGTATTGTGATGACAGCTTCTTTGGAAAGCACATTTTGAAATACCCCATGAAAATTGAAGAAAAAGTGTTATACGCTTCATTCGTATTTTTTAGGGACAGCACTTCTGCCCAGAACTCGCTAGTTAGGATATTTGTAAATTCTATACAGGTTTCAGTGTAAAATATTCTTTTATATGTGAAGTACAATTTTTTTTCTTGCAGTGGCATTGAAGGAAGTTTAAGGATAAGAGCATTATGGTTTGATAATCCCAAACCAGTATTTGTTACTTCTATTTCTGTGGATCGTACACTTGGAAATATATTATCTATAAGACTGTTTGTATTATATGTTATTCTTTTGGGTTCGTGTATGTGTGGAAACAGATTGAAACTACATAATAGATTTAGGAATTTATTTTTTAGCCTACTTTCATTCATAAGATTTATGCCGAAATGCCACGGACAGCTACAGTGGCTCTTTCAGTAAGAACAATGTTAAGCAGTGTTTCTAATTGATTAATGAATATGTCTGCATCCCTAGTATGTGAAACAGTGCTGTGAGCAGTGATAAGCTCCTGGGTTACACTCATCGTACTTTGTCCTTCTTCCAATTTCCTACTGTTTCTTACCCATTTGAAGTCATCCAGATGTTGTCTCTGGACCATGTTGAAATGAAGAACACCACCACAATGCCCTGTAATTGGCCACTGATTGAAACATGCTGTCTTTTCCCATTTCTTCAACTGCCTCGTGTTGTGGGGTCAGTCCCATTTGGCGATATAGTTACCTGATCTCACACTGTCGTTCATTTCCACCAAGTAGTTAATATGTTACATTACTTTACCTATTTCTTCCCCAAGTTTTGCAGAGCTGTGTACTATAGCTAATTCCTCTTTCTGTATTGGAAAATAGCTAATGTAAACCACTGGTAACATTTTTGACTTAGATAGTAATCAGTTGCCTCGTGCCATCACATTCTTACATGATAGTTCTGCCCTCATTTCATGGTGGGAGGTATTGGCATTAAGTGTAAGATGCTTGCTTGGTGCAGATGAAGCCAAGCAGAAACTTTTCAAGATGTAGAATAGGCTGCTAGCAGATCACCAGCCACTCAAAGTTATTGTCTTTTCTCTGAGCTGATTTAATGGGTAGGCTATTTGGGCTGTTTTGGGAATGAATTTAATGTAAAATGTTGTATGGTACTGTTGGCTAAGAAATCCCACAGGGTGGGTTTACCTGAC
This sequence comes from Schistocerca americana, assembly GCF_021461395.2. Taxonomy (NCBI): domain Eukaryota; kingdom Metazoa; phylum Arthropoda; class Insecta; order Orthoptera; family Acrididae; genus Schistocerca; species Schistocerca americana. The sequence continues at coordinate 753,478,237 of NC_060119.1, read as the reverse complement.
TAGTGGAAAGGGTGTTCTTCCTCAACACATATTGGCCCCTTTCCTTGCAGATATGTAAGAGGTGTCCCATATGTGTATTTGTAAAGTGCAGGAGAGTGTGATGGATTTGTGTACAGCATAGTGTTATATTTGTGTTGTATGATGATGATGGAAGAAAGGATAGGGTGAAACCCGGTGCCATCACATAGCCTACTCCTCTAGAAGAGGACAAGGGGGCTGCTATGCTTAATGTCCCAATCTGATGGATGGATCACTGTCAACTGTGATATCTTCAGTTAATGAGACAATGAAGAGAGGTTTGGAATTTAATCCAGGACACTGATGCAAAGACTGGTGACCAGGAACTTAATGCTATCACCTGTCCGCCCCTTGCTGGCCCAATACTGATACTTAAAATTTCATCCACAACCAGGAATACCCCCGAGTTGAGCACCATTGCACAAGCATGTGTTAGTGACTTTGGCCATGGAGGTAGTTACTGTAAGATAGGACATATCCTGAAGCATCAAAGAATAGTTAATTGGATAATTATAATTGAGGGGAAGTGTGATTTTGTGTGTGTGTGTGTGTGTGTGTGTGTGAGAGAGAGAGAGAGAGAGAGAGAGAGAGAGAGAGAGAGAGAGAGAGAGAGAGAGAGAGAGAGGGAGAGAGGGAGTAGGGGAGGGTAAAAACTAAACGGAAACCAAGGTGAGAGACAGGAAGAAAGTGAGAAAGAGATTACAATGCAAAAATCTAAATAGGTGTTACGTATCTTCCTCTTCCTTAAAATATTCCACACTGTTGAAGTGTGAGTAGGCTGCATTAATTATGCAGGATGAAGTGACTTGCACATGATGACAGACTATTGTGGGTAACTGGATCAACTTTTCTTCTGACTGGACTACCTGTACAACAATAGCAATTTAACTTATGCAGTAACATTGTGGTAAGGTAAAGCTAAGTTGTTAGAGTCACAGTTTATAGAGCCTTGGACGACTTGTAGTCAAATAAGGCAGAAGAGACAGATAAAACTCCTTCAGCATTTCCAAAATCATAGGAGTAAGTAGCAGTGAAATTATTCAAGTTAGTGTGAAGTCTTGAGCCATATCGTAACGCTTCAGATAAGTGCAGGAACTATTGTACAATCAGCTTAACAGCTCATGCATCTAACTTGCTGAACAGAATAATATACAGAAGAGTTGATAACAAAATTGAGGATCTCTTAAATGATGATCAGTTTGTCTTTCAGAAAGATAAGGGCATCAGAGATGGATTTCTGGTGTTGTGTTTGACAATGGAAGCAAGACTGAAGGAAAATCAGGACATGTTCATAGGATTTGTTGACCTGCAAAAAGAGTTCAACAATGTACAATAATGCACAAAGTTGAAAATTCTAAGAAAAGTAGAGTAAGCTATAAGGAAGTATATATCTGCAACCAGTGACAGTTATTAGCTGAGGATAACATGGTGGTCGGTTGGTACAATTGGGCCTCCTGAGGCCTGTTCAGATGGAGTTTAGATTATTACAGGGAAAGACGGGTAATACACAATATGTACTAGTACAAAACGGGAACAATAAGATTGGAAGAAGAAACACAAATTGCTCAGATTAAAAAAGCGGGAGATGAGGATGCAGTCTCTTGTCCCCACAGAAGCAATGATTGAATTAATACATAAAAAAGCAATGACTAAAATAAAAGAATGGGTCAAGTATGGGATAAAAATTCTGGGTGAAAAGATATCAATGAAAAGATTTGCTGATGAATTACAGGTATGCTAAATTGAATAAACAGTATAATGAGTACAGAATACAGAATGAGAGTAAATCGAAGTGTGTAATGGAATACCATCTGAGGCACTGAAAGTCTTAGGTCCAAATTCAATAGCCAGAACGACTGAGGTAGTAAACAGAAGCTATGACACAGGAATTTGGGCCCAAGATCTATTTAAGACCATTCTAGTACCTTTACCTAAAAATGCACTTCAGAATGCAAGACTATAGAACAATTAGTTTTATCAGTCATTTTACAAAGGCTTTAATGAGAGTCATACTACGTAGAATTGGAAACAAAATGAAGAAAATGCTGAGGAAGACCAGTTTGGGTCGAGAATGGGCAAACGAACAAGAGATGCTGTAAGTTTTCTGAGGAAGACTAGAGAAAGAATAATAGTAATGAATAAGGAGGTGCATATTTATTTCAACTGGGACTTCATTTTATCAACTGTGACTTCTCCCCATTTGGCAGAGTTAAATGGAGTAGGCTATACTGCTGAGATGTCCATATACTCTGGAAAGAAATAAGGCTAATAGAGTGGTGTACACAAAGCAAAAAGTGACAGACAAGGAAATGAGGAGACAGAAGAGGTGAGTACTAGAAGGGGTGTAAGACAAGGCTGTCACTGTCACTGAAGCTGTTCAACATACTTGGAGAAGAAATCACACATAAGGCTACAGAGGATGGAAGAAGCTTGGTGACTGGAGGAGAAAGGATAAAGGCAATAACATAGATCAATGATCAAGTAGTGTTGGTAGAATCAGAGGAGGAGCTACAGGAGATCTTGAAGAGAACTGCAAGAAGAGATGAGGAGTATGGAATGAAGATAAATGTAGTAAAGACAAAAGTGATGAGAATAAGCAAGAAGGAAGCACCAGTTAACATAGTCTTAGATGGAAAAAAGATAGAACAAGTAAAATTCTTTTTTTACTGGAGAAGTTCAATGAAATGGTATGGAAATGGTACAGAAGAAAGAAGGAGGAGGATTTATATGGAAAAGAGAGTATCTGAAATGGTGAAACAGGTACTAAAAGCTAGAAGAATTCCAATGGAGTTGAGTAAACTACTTGCTAAATGTTGTGTCTGACATATCTTGTTATTCGGCAGTGAATCATGGACAGTTACAATGAAAGAAGAAAGATATTTAGGAAGTTTTGAACAGTGACTACAGAGAAGAATGCTTAAGGTGAAGTGGAAGTAATGAAGGAAACAGGGGAAGAAAGACCAGAGGTTGAAAATACCATTACAGTTGCAGTTGTTCCTCTGTCAGGATTGTTTGTAGGGGAAAAGAGATTATTATTGGAAGTGATCAGCAGCAGGAAAAAATCTTGGTTGCGACATAAGCTTTCTGCAACAAAAATTGTAGAGGTAAAAGTGAGAGATATGAGAGGAAATCATATAGGAAGAGAGTTGAAATGTCGGACAATGTTAGAAATGGACAAACATACAGCATGACATTTGCACATGACAACGTGATGGAAGGTGCTCACAACAGGACATGATGGAGAGCCTCCAGTTAAAAACTGTCGTGAGACAGATACACTGAAAAAGAAGGAAGAAGACATTGGCATAGTGTGCAGCCAATTCAAATACATAACTGTAGCTATTATGGACTTCACAAACTATCTACATCCACACCTAAACACATAATCTGCAAGCCACTGTACAATTCATGGCAGAGGGTACTACGTATGATTGTTAGTTATTCCCTTCCCTGTACCATTTGCAAATGGAATGAGGAGAAAATGATAGACTGTATGCGACATAATCTGCCTTATTTTATCCTTATAGGATATTTCATGCGTTATCAAAGCTGACAATTTGGTTGAGATAGGTTAACTTGGAGATAAATATGGAAAATTGTCAGCAGCCATTTTCAAGTGAAGAATCCCAATACATACTGATATGAAGCCACTTGGAATCAGTGTCCCACTTGGAAGTCACTCTAAATTTCTGCAAATGAAAACTGACTTTTGTTTAACGCGGGGAAAACAAAAAGGTGGGGTGAACAAATTCGATAGAGACTGGTCAGACTTAAATATTTTGGCATTTGAAGGTTTCCAACTTGTTTATTTGGCGTTAGATCATTTTTTCAGACACTTAGGGTTGTACTAACGGAGTGGCAAGATAGGCCTGCAACAGGCACTGACACGGAGGGGGTGCAAAAACTGACTCGAAATAAAACTAACGAAGAGAGGTGATTTAAAGATTAACAGAATGCCTTTGAGGGATGAGGTGTGGAGCAGGGAAGCAGTCTGCCCCTCGCTCTCATCTCTCCAGTGATTACCAATGGACTGTGTTGTTGGCAGTCTGAAAAATATTGCCTCACTCAGTTGTCATTCTTCGCCAATTATGGTCTCAGTTTCTTTAATTTTTATTCACTTCTGAACTGTCAACATGAAAAATTCTCTACAGTCGTTAATCAATACTAAACGCAAGGCATTGTCGAGAAACTCCAACCACTAGCTATGTTTTAAATGAATAAAGCAAAACGTGTATTGTGAAAACCAGAAAAAAAATTTACAGGTGTTCCATATACAGCGTCAGTACCAGTATTCATAATAAATTTAGTTTGGTATCACTTCTTTCAAGTTTGACTCAGTTACAACACGTACGGTATTTGTATACCTGCATGTTTTCTTGCTTTTTTTCTCTTTTTTACAGTGGGTCTAGACCAGGTCACCTGACTTGTAGCCACATTCCTGCCCCGCGAATTCTTCTCAGCCGCGGACGGTATCGTAAACCTGGTGTTCCTATCTTCTGCTTATGAGGTCTTTCTCTTGGTCCACAACTACAAACGCATGCTGCTGTCCCAGTTTCATTTCTAAACTACCATTTCGTCCATGTAGCATAACAAACAAACAACTACAGCAAAACAGAGTCTATCGCTAACACAGCTGATGTGGAAACAGTGCCCTCTGTTCTTAGGGGTGTCTCCTCCATAACTTATTAATGTTCAACAATGGTTTTCTTGCTGCTTCTTCGGTACAATATTGTAGGTTGGCAAGCGTGTGCTGAAACAAATACGCTATTTGGCGGCCAACTTACGACACTAGTGAGGACTCAGCGAGACAGAGTGCTCTTAAGTATTTAATAGAATAATAAGTTAAATGGAAAACAGCTCTCAAATGCATCACACCACTTTATCTGAATTTAATTTCCTGTCTGAAAACGCCGTAAATGGGAGCTTTTAAACTCATCTTGAAGAACGTGCGGTTGATTCTGGTGCCAAATAATCACAGATCTTGGTATAAAGCAATAGCTGTTTTCAAGAACTGATGAAGATCATTGACACAACAAGGATATTAATGCAATTTCAGTGATTGAAGTATCTTGTGAACACAATTCCAGCAAATTAAAATGATAGTAGGCTACATAAGGTCAAGTATGGGTGATAGCAGATGGTTAAATTTAGCTATCTTGTCAAGGAATACGACACAGCTGCTAAATTTGACTTTAATGAGAGTGTGGTAGTGACGTGTTTTTTGTTTATATGTCGAGAATTATCGACATGTACACATGACCTCTCTTGCATACATTTTTTTAAATTAATTTTATTGGCTTTTTTAAGCTAACAACAAACTCTTTTTTGAAACCTTATAAGTTCAGTTCTTTGTTAATGGTCTCATATGATTCTGTGCGAATAAAAGTCATTTCTGCACGTTTAAAGACCACGTACCATTACTTATGCGGCTTATTTATCCAGCTCTCATAACTGACGATCCCCGTTACCAATTTTCGAGCTTTTCAGTGACTGATATCCTCAGCAAACAGTTCATTACATACAGAGGAAATGGACGATGACATCAGGCTGTTCCACACCATCGGCGCCAAGATCAGCAAACGCCACAATGACATCTGGGTTTTGTAACGTGCTCTCTTGTCAAACCAGAGCATGGATCCCAGGCAGTGCGATGAACATGACGCTAATTTTAAAACGACTCCACAAACGGAGGCTACATGGGTGGTTCCACAACTCAGTCCAGTGAACATTCCCACCAAAATGGAAGGAGACATTTAATTGAACCGAAAAACTCTGTCACTCCCAGTAAATCCTTTCGTATTGTGGTCATATTTAATGCTGAACTCTACAACAAAGTTGTACACACAGGCGACATGGATCTTTACACACGTGGTGCAGCATGAATTCTCCTGCTAGAACTGAGGGTGCAGTTGTATCAGACTCAGGAATTCTAAAGGTAGCAGTGACATCGCACATGTCATTACGGCGGTTTGGAGCAATGAACTACCTTTCACCATCTCCTGCAGTTCATCCATATCATTCTCACAATTATAGGCTCTGCTTGTTCGTAATCATGCAAAACATATTCCATCAACAACAAACGATTTACTTCGGTGATTAGTAATCTGAACCTCTGAGCCACGGCATTTCTCAGCTTACAAAATCTGCCGACCTCAGGATCAGACAGGTCATATAACAAGAAACAAATGGTGACAAACCCCTTCACAATTCTGGTGACACAATGTCCAATGATTTGTTGCTACACATTTGGCAGTAACAATTACTGGCACAAGTACGAACAGCATTGGTAGTACACAGTGATAAACAAATTGTGCACCTCACCAATAGCGTCTATGTAACACTCTCATTGCCTGCAGCAGTTGTCATGAGAGCATCAGCAGACTTTCCAGCCGAACCTGACTGATACCTAGACAAGCTCAACCAATGCTTTCCAAGCCCCCACCGCTGTGACGACTTTGAATTGTACAATCATCACGGCACGTCCACTGATAGTTTCAAAGGAAGTTTACAAGTCTCAGTGGAGGCGATCGAAACACACCTGCGCCTGCAGCAGCAATGACAAGACACCAGTAGTCAACCACAGACCCAGTTCAAATTGGCACCACCACCACCATGAGAACTACAACAGGGTTTTATACCACCACAGGCACTGGGTAACACGCTGTAAAATGCACCTCGCCATGCAGTTACCCAAATGGTAATCATAATTTGATTTAGGTGCAAAATATTGCACATCACACAGAAAGAGCCACCCAGCACAATAACATAATGTGCAGAGTGTCAACGTACCTTTTTAGTCAGTCCACTCCACAATACCTGTATGTCCATGGTAGCAGTTCAGAGCCTATAACCTACCCTCACCAGCGACCTCCACATGTGCATTATGCTGTGTCGAAAAGACTTTCTATATGAGACAGGCATACAGGTATGGTGTTCCTCGTAGATATAAGCTCTGAAAGCAGCACACTTCCTTCCAGTTATGTAGTGGATAATAAACAAGACACTGAAGGATAGTTGGAAGCAGTTAACAACTCCACGATCAACACCTATGGCTACAAAGTGTTCACCTGCGATATCAGTCCCTCCATCTTTTTGCTTGGTATTGTTGCCAGCATTGCTGAACCTGTTTTCAGCACTGACTTCCTTGCACACTTGCCGGCCGGAGTGGCCGTGCGGTTCTAGGCGCTCAGTCTGGAACCGAGCGACCGCTACGGTCGCAGGTTCGAATCCTGCCTCGGGCATGGATGTGTGTGATGTCCATAGATTAGTTAGGTTTAATTAGTTCTAAGTTCTAGGCGACTGATTACCTCAGAAGTACCGAGCGAGGTGGCGCAGTGGTTAGACACTGGACTCGCATTCGGGAGGACGACGGTTCAATCCCGCGTCCGGCCATCCTGATTTAGGTTTTCCGTGATTTCCCTAAATCACTCCAGGCAAATGCCGGGATGGGCCTCTGAAAGGGCACGGCCGACTTCCTTCCCCATCCTTCCCTCATCCGATGAGACCAATGACCACGCTGTCTGGTCTCCTTCCCCAAACAACCAACCAACCAACCTCAGAAGTTAAGTCGCATAGTGCTCAGAACCATTTGAACCTTGCACACTTTGTACTAACAGCTGATCTGTGGAAGGTACACTTGCGGAACACAATCGACAATAGTGCAGTACCTGGGACCCATTGTCACCCTGTTTATAGTGCATTTCAGAGGATTGATACTGTCTGCACCTCTGAAGAAAACATCACAACTTTTGCAGTCTTTTTCACACATATATAAGTGCGTGCTGAAAAGTAATGCCACCGAATTTTTTATGTGAGAACTCTTAAAACCTTTTAAGTAAAACAAATTTTATTAACAGCCTACATCTCTATTCATCATTGAAATAAATGGTTGTAGCTTCGTCATAACTTGCAATGAGAAGTATTTATTTTTTATTTCTTGATGGTGACTAGTTCCGGACGCTTGTGTCCTGTTTTCGAACCATCCATGCTGTAAGTGTGACAAATACAGTGCAGTAATCAAATTCATATATGGCCGAACAATAGCATACTACGCCACATAAGATCAACATTATGTTCAAATGTGTGTGAAATCTTATGGGACTTAACTGCTAAGGTCATCAGTCCCTAAGCTTACACACTACTTAAACTAAATTATCCTAAGGACAAACACACACACCCATGCCCGAGGGAGGACTCGAACCTCTGCTGGGACCAGCCGCACAGAGATCAACATTACAGAACTTCATGTCTACATATTTATTTCTCAACATAGTCACTCAGCAATGAACACGTTTCTTCCAACAAGAAACAAGTTTATTGATACAATCACTGTTCAATATTTGACCTTGTTGACAGAGCCACAGCCTCATCTCTGTTTGCATTGTTTCATCGTTATCAAAGTGAAGTCCTTGGATGCGTTATTTAAATTTTGGAAACAAATGAAAGTCATATGCGGCCAAGTCGGCACTTTATGGAGGCTGATCGATAACAGTGGCCCCATTAGCATTATCATGCTAAAAGACAAGATGCTCCATGTGCATACGAACTCTTCGAATTCGAAACTTGACTACATCACGCTGCTTATCACGCACTGACATAGTTACGTTACAATGTTACACATAAGCGTGTTACATGCTACAATTTTGAGTCCTCTAGTGGAACAAATAATATGCATGACATGTAACACTTCAACCAATATTGAGAACAGAATAAAAAATTTGGAGGCACTACTTTTCACCACGCCCTCGACATGGTAACATGAACCTTCTGTATGCAATATTCAGAACTCTACACAACTGACGATCAAGTGCCGATTACAAACTAAACCCTGTCCCACAACGGTGAATGCAACCATGTAATACAAAAGAAAAAAGTATTTACAGTGGAAACAATGACCTGAAAGCAAAATTATCTACCATAAATAGAGAGTAGTTATGGCCAAAATTGTGAACAAATATTGAAATATTCCCATGCAGAGGCATTCTGATAGCCATGCAATAAAACCACCAAGCGTATTCCAGATACAGGCTCACCATGATTGTGGCAAACACAATACAGTGCATCACATTCACATCACACTTGGACAACCAGCTTCACATTGTGCACATATGACTGCATGACAAATAACGAGATATATTTTTTTCCTTTCTTTTACTACCTTGTATTTCATAAATATATTTTTGATGATGTAGAATATTTTTCATGAACCATGGACCTTGCCGTTGGTGGGGAGGCTTGCGTGCCTCAGCAATATAGATGGCCGTACCGTAGGTGCAACCACAATGGAGGGGTATCTGTTGAGAGACCAGACAACGTGTGGTTCCTGAAGAGGGGCAGCAGCCTTTTCAGTAGTTGCAGGGGCAATAGTCTTGATGGTTGACTGAGCTGGCCTTGTAACACTAACCAAAACGGCCTTGCTGTGCTGGTACTGCAAACGGCTGAAAGCAAGGGGAAACCACAGCCGTAATTTTTCCCGAGGGCATGCAGCTTTACTGTATGGTTAAATGAGGATAGCGTCCTCTTGGGTAAAGGAGCCGTTGTCATTTACAAAATCGCGTTAAGCTGTTAGGATGAGATAGGCCCGCGAAAATGCTGCACCCAACCCACTGCAACTCTCAAGGATCAACTTATGCCAGCTCAACTACAGTTCTGCTGTATCGGTATTTCTGTTTTATTTGGCACCAAAATTGCTACATATTTTTCAAAATAAGATACAGCGCTCTCATTTAATGCTTTCCTGATAGGAAATTAAATTGAGATAAAAGTGGTGTTATATGTGATATCTTTTTCCCATTTCTCTTATTTTTCTCTCAAATATTTTGCAGCAGTCTAACTTAAACAGTTTCACTCCTGTTCCGAGTTGGCAGCAATCAAGAGAAATTGGAAGCCTTCAGTTATTTGCTTCAAGAGCTGGTGACATACTTTTGAGATTATACTATACTATAGGGAAGTATCAGCAAAAAGTCAATTGTTGAACAGCTGTATGCAGCAGTGGCTGTATGAACAAAACCCACTGTTGACACACAACCCAAGTGATGCAAGTCTGGCAGTAGTCATTTCTTTATGAGCATCTGGACAAAATGGCCCTGTGACAACACAGTGCTTTTTCAGTCTCGTGCCAAGGGAAAGGCTTCTTCTCACAGACAGAAGAAAGGAACATGCGGTACAGGAGAACTTGTGTGCATGCCTCTCCTGGTTAATTCTTAAATCGTCTTTCTCGTTTTTTCTTTAACTGGTTAGTCTTTGTGCCTCCTCTGCACCGTTAGTGACGACCTATCTCGTCATGGCCTAGGTATAGCCCTGACCATGCCTGAAATACAAGAAGAATCACGGGCAGATACCCAGTGCCAGACATATAGGACATTACTTACACACCGGTGCAGAGGTTTTCAGCACCCTTGACTGTCAGAAAGCATATAGTCAAACACCAACAGCGATTAGTGAAATTCCAAAGACTGCAGTGTTAATCCATTTAGCTTATTCGAATTTTTACTCATGCCTTTTGGACTGAAAAAAATGCAGCACAGATGTGATAACACTTCATGGACGATATAGCGAATGGACTACCACTTTGTTTTATGTTCTTATGATATACCCTAACGCGCAAGGACATGAACTGCAGGTGTGTTAAGTATGCCAACAACCACTTACCAATGGAATAGTTTTAAACAAGGAGAAATGTGTCATTGGAAAGACACAGTTGCTTTCTTCGGCCATACTACTTTGGCCAATGGCATTCGCCTGTTTACAAAGAAGACATGCAACACTACAATCTCTGCTGTAATCAACAGAGTACCAGCAATTGAGACATTTTCTTGGTATAGTAAATTTTTACCACTGTCACCTTCTGGCAACGGTGGCTGCACAGACACCTCTTACCAATGCAATCATGGGCTGCAACACCACAGGACAGTGACCCATTAAGTGAACCCCTGAAATTGATGAGGTGTTCTGTAATTTCCAGGTGAGCTTACGTCATTCAAAGCTGCTTGCCCATCCTGTGTCTCACGCTCACTTGGCTGTCGGTATCGATGTGAGTCAGCCGAATGGACCAACAGTGGCAGCCAGTCAATTTTTTCTCGAAAAATCTGCCATAAGACACAGGAAAACTGGAGTGTGGATGGCAGGGAGCTGTTGTCGATTTATGAGACTGTCACATACTTCCATTCTCAAATTGAAGCTCGCCCAGAATCTGTTTTGACAGACCAAAAGTCAATAACCTCTGTGTTCAAGAACATTAGTGACAAGTGCTCATCCAGACAGTTCTGGTATATTGAGTTCATAATCCAGTTCGTAACAAACATCCGCCAGATAAAATTACCGAAAACTGCATGGCTGACTACTTCTCTCATACCTGTGAAATGATACAGACTTAAGACTACAGAGAACTCTGTACAGAGCAGGACATGGATCCACAGCTATGACAGCTGTTGAATGATAGGTCTACAAGGTTACATCTTGAGCTAATTCCTGCTCCAAACTCAAAGTTTAAGTTGTGGTGCAATGTCTCCCAGAATAAGACACACCTATGTTTGACAGAAATTCCGCAAGACTGCCTTCAATAGTGTCTACGGCAGTAGTAGGGCGACAAGGACATGACCCCACGTTGTATTGTTGGCACATTCATTCAAGATGGTGGCTATAGATGTGGCAATGTAACAGAGATGTCATGGCGATAATTTTAAATTCGGGCGGCAAAATAGGTCAACTGTGCTACCTCCACAAACCCAACCCCTCTCCTCCCCACCACCTCCACTCTCCAAGAAGATGGTGCGAAAATTTTGACAGGAACAATTGCGAGAATAAAGGTCATTTGAGCTACCTCCGCTAACCTCAGTCATCCAACCACCACCTCTTCCTTGAAATTGGTGGGAAAAGGACTCAGTCTCTGCTTGGCTGCTGGATAGGATGGATGTAAGCCCTTATTTTGCATGCATTGTTTATTTACACAATTTGAGTTGTTGTAGGCAGTAGTTCCATCCAGTGTGTTCACCATGAGATCCAGAGTCCACCTCATCTAGTTCACAGTACCGTCACTGGAGGGTGCTGTCTTCCCTCTCCCCTCCCATGACGTAATCCAAGATGGCGGTGTGGGGAAGTTGGAACAATTTATTTAGGGATGCATTTCATATAGTTTATTTTATTACACTGATGAAGAACACTGGCCCTGACGTGCTTGGGGTCACAATAAATAACCTACAGACCTGCAAACTTCTCATAAATTACCGAAATAATGCAGTACATGGATGTACAGACACGCAAACAACTCATAACTTGTTAAAATAATGAATGTGAAACGCTCTGCAAACATGCTCACTAATTACAAACTGTCGAACTAATGCATTGTCATCCTACAGACACGTCCAAAAATAATGCAGTACACCGATGTACAGACACATTCACTAAGCGTAAAATTGTCAAAATAATGCATGTATAAAGCTCTGAAAACACGCTCACAACGCTCAAACAGCCAAAATAATGCAGTGCACAAACATTCATTGCATGTAAAAACACTTTCGAACTATCGTTAAGAATTTTGAGCATGACATATCAGCGATATGTTCCGTACACAGGTCCAGTGCAGAATGATGACCGAATTTGTTGTGTGTGCCCGCCAGTTCAGCCTGTTCCACATGTGAGACACACCTGGCTGCACACGTGTTTACCTGCCACCATGGCTGACGCATCGCCTTCACACCTGCGGGTCCAGTGCCAGCCTAATTGCCAAGCGGGATGTTTGCCTAGTGACTCACCCTCGCAGATACAGCTCAAAGATTGTCAGTGTTATACTGATGTCTCATGTCTATGTAAATAATAACCAAGTTTCCCTCTGGACACACCATAGAAATCTTCTGCAACGCTTTTAGAAACTGTTTACGAAAATATCCCAGAATAACACTCGAAGCTTCTTCTTAGCGATCCTAACGGGACAGCCTGTTCACTACATATCAGCCGGCCATGGTGGCGTAACAGTTCTAGGCGCTTCAGTCCAGAACTGCACGACTGCTACAGTCGCAGGCTCGAATCCTGCCTTGTGCATGGATGTGTGTGATGTCCTTATTTTAGTTAGGTTTAAGTAGTTCTACGTTCTAGGGGACTGATGACTCTGATGTTAAGTCCCATAGTGCTCAGAGCCATTGCAACCATTTTTTCACTACATATCAACCCTTCCCGGAACCATTATGTGCTGCAGAGATAGTTAACAGTCGCATTTGTTGTAGGAGCTGCAGAGATAGTTAACAGTTGCATTTGTTGTAGGAGCTTTTGTGATGTCTCAGCTTGTGAGCATGGAATTTCTTATTCTTACAGGACCTGTTTAAGAAAATGTCCCAGAATAACACAGGCTACATTCTTCCATTCATCATGTGTTACCCTTCCTGAAAATCGTGACGTCCTGCTTTCAACATACATCTCAGAAACAGTAAACGTTCACTCTTGTTCTCACTGCGAGAAGCCTTCATCATGTCTGTGCATGCTTGCGAAAACACTGTTAATCATAAAAGCATTCTTGTTGTTTGGAAAGAGAACACTGTCTAAGCACAGATGGGAAAATCAAAACAATTACACAAACATAAATCGAGGCACTGTCCTACAGATAAAGAAGGGCTGGAATTTTGGGTGTCCTACAGCTGCTGGTCTGGAGATGTCCTAATGCCACAATGGCGGATGAGGGACAGCATCCCACCAGAAATGGATGGTCTGCTTCAACTTGTTTCCAAACACATGAACAAAGAAGACATAACGTTAGTCTTAGAGCTTTCCGTAGATACCTTGCCCTCATATTGTCTGAACGAGTCTCTAGAGGTTCCTATGCTCTAGCACAAAGGATGTCTAGTGAATAAACAGAGCATTCTGATTGGCTCTTACTGAATTTACCCGTCAAACAGCTGCTGCTGCCAGTGAGGGAGCACTGTCTGCCATTTTTTCTGCAGAGGATACTTCCAGTGGCAAAATTCTTTTGTACAAATCGACATATTGCACTGACAGTTAAACCCTGCAAAAGTGGTCTACAAATCATCAAATACAGGAAGACATTTCTTCAATTACACTGCTCTGCTATTGCCATTTATTTCCATGCATCGATTGTGTGACAAAGCCTGCGTTTGACTCATATACAACCCCATGTTCTGTGTGTGGCTTAGAGCACTGTCTACTAGCGATCGCTAAGAGCAAACCTCTCGGTTATCAGAGGACTTCCATCTCATGTATGATGAAACATGACCATCCTGTTTTGGCACATTCCTCTAAACGAAGGAAGATTGGTCGACATACTCCATTCACCTGTCGCATCTTGGGTATAAAATCGAGCCTTCAGTTTCATAACTAAGGTCTTTCTAAGTTAGCGACAGGTGTTTGTGAGGCACTGCAATCCCCTTGTGTGCATCTGCTTGACAGATGTCCTGTTTACAGAGTTAGTAGTGGTATGACGTGTAATTTCACATGTTCTATGCCTCTGCTATGCGTTTATCCATTTCCTTGTAAGTTATTCTTCGTAACTAGCGATCATTTCATAGGAGTAAAGCGAGTATAGTATAATTTATGAACCATGATCGGATGTGAACAGTGGATGCTATACGTTTCTAGAAAGCTGTATTGTGCATGTGTCACACAGAATCGGTGTTTTAAGGAAGTAGTTTTTTCATTTTAGAGTTTGTCACCATAGTTTATCGCAGAGAAACCTGCAATGAGGGTTTATGTCATGCACTGGAAATATATTTCTTGCATTGGAATATTAACAGCGTTCCATTCCACATGACTAATAGGTCGGAAACTGCATCTAACATTATAGCCTGTTTTAAGTGCAGAACCATGTAGCTTTAGGAGTGCATGTGTTTATGTTCTCCCGTACCACTACTTTCTTGGTACTGATCTCAGACAATAGAACAATACTTTAGGATTGATAGCATACTTGATTTGTGTAAAATGCTTCGAACTCTGTCTGTCTGAAGCTCCATTATGCATAAAAACAACCCATTCCTTGTTATTCTTACCCACATGGTATTACATCACAACACATTCATATCTACTGCTATACGCAATTAAGGGGTGCTAACCTCCTCAACATGCCTGCATCTGGAGAAATCTTGTGCACTTGGATGGATGCAGAAGAGCAGTTATGGACTCAGCACGTTCCATTCCTTCACGAGAATCAGAATGTAGCAGTCTACTTTTGGTCAGTTGCAGATGAAATTGGTGACAATGCAGCAGGGCCAGTTGATTCAAGACAATGCGAGGAGATCTTTCGATCTCTGACTTTATCCTAAGAGTGCGAGAATGTCCTGTGACTTCCATCCACATAGAGAAATATGATAAATTACACACTATGGTCGAAGTGCTAGAAATATGTAGATCACTGTCTGGTATACTTTGATGATGTATATGTTCGAGAATTAGCAATGAATGGATGTACTGCAGAGTCATCTATCTACATTCGCAATAGTACTCGCAAAAAAGAGGAGGGGCGGTTTAGCAATGTGCAGAATATGGGAAGCATGCTGCCGCATCATTGGTCGATGTTGAAATTACATTAAAATTGCTAAAACTATTTGCACTATCAACTGTAATTCTTGTTATTACAGTACATCGACGGTGTCTTTTCCATCCCATCCATCCACTGGTGCACTGTTGATTAGCGCGTAAATGATTGACTGACATCGCTTGTTTGAGATGGAGAAAGAGTCTTGGTGGATGGGGTGACACCTTCTGGGGATGGCTAGCACTGAAACAGTGATCACATACATGACTCCAGTATGAGAAATCAATCGAAACAGAACACAGAGGCATCATCTATCCAGTCACTGTGACAGATGAGTTAAAATTTAAAGGCCATTAATCACCTTCAGACAGCAGTTTGTGAATGCTCCACAACGTCGCAAAACTCTTCCAGTTCCTTATGTTGTGACTGTCTTTTATTTCAATCATCCAGTGTGTGTGTATGTATGTGTGTGTGTGTGTGTGTGTGTGTGTGTGTGTGTGTGTTATGTGGGAGCACCAGAAAAAACTTGATTTACACCATGTGACGTCTAGTTTTCTGTGATAGGCAATGGATCGAAACATGTTAACGTCAGTTTACCACCTGACACAGACCTCGAAGTCGTGGCGGAAAAAACAAAATGTATGGCAGTGTACAAAGTGCGTTACAGCAGAAAAAAAACAATGTTTCAAACAATGACGCAGGGTCATTGGGAGCCTCTCTTGCGACTGATAGTCTGTGGGATATGGTCCTCCTCTTCCTACAGTATGGGCGTTGACTGTTTACAGTGGTCTGTGTAATGGATCAATATCTTTATATTTAATAGAATCGCCACGTATCTCGATGCTGGCAAGCATACAGTATTTGTTTTCGATATATTGGAAGAGATAGATGCAATAAAAATCTTATCGAGTTCTCTATCGGATGAAGTTGGTGTAGCTTTTATTGTTCGTAAATTTTCTCTATTGGATGGTACAGAATAACGATGGTAGAATGTTGGGGTGATAGGTGTGAATGGACCCTGAGGGATGCGTGTCTGCTTCGGACTGTAGTACCTGTATGATGAGTCTTCCTAATTTTCCCGATAAGAAACACCACCGTAACTGTTCATACTGTCTTTTATACTACCTCATGTTGCAGGAGCGGGTTTCATTTGGTGCTGACTTTACACGTCGTACATGGCTGGTGAAGCTATGACAACATGTTCCCATTTCCACCGAATGGTCAGAACATGGTCCTGTCGCAGCACTATCTCAGCTTAGCCTGTTTCTACACGAGTTGCAGAATGTGGTGGATATAGCTCTCTCCGACTTCTGCTCAGTTCCGACTTAAATTGGAACAAACACATGCACAAAGCTTCAGGGGTGGCAGGTCAGAGTCTGAGGAGCAGTTACAAGATGCATAGGGGCAATCTAAAACCATGTTGGAATTTTACTGTAACAGACAGGTTCGAAAAAGGTGACTCGTGTCGAGATATGAGAGTGCCACGAATTGGATTCACTAGTGGCTGTAATCATTAAAAGACTTTTCCATAGGATCCAATGCAGGCATGTGCTTGAATGGAAAGACTTGATTCCAAATCGCAGACAGCATTTCTACCGGAAAGCATAACACTAGAGATCTGGAAAGTCTGTGTACATTTCTTATGACCTCAATCAGAAATCTGTTATATCACCGACATCGGTTTTCGCAAGTGGAATTATCAGTTTCCTCTATTTTATTCGAGTTTTCAATCAAAGATCTTCACAGACAAGAGAAGTTTGTCGTTCTCTGTGGTTTACAGCACGTTCCACCTCGCTAAAGCTTCGGGTTTCTAGAGAAATAATTTCCAGTATGTATCTTCGGAATTATGCTGTGCAAGTGATATTGCTATGTAAGCGATATTGCTATGTGCTTGATATCGAGAAGTACCGCGTAAACGTTATGATATTCTGGTAAACCATGTGAAAATACACGTGTTCTTGTAATTGCAGAGTGTGGAGATGGGTGTAGAAAGCTAACAAGCAGGCAGGTCGGGGTCAGAAACAGTAATGCCTTTGTGCTGAGGGAAACTGATCCAGCCTTTGTATAACAGTTCGGAGAGTGATCTGGGTCCGCTGAGGGTGCTCTGGCCATGCGTCGGGCTAGTGAGTGTGCAGATGCAGATGACTTGTGGCCACTGGCTACGGTGGATGGGTGCCTGACCTCGTGGGAAATATCTAGTGCTGTGAGGAGTATACACAGTGCAAGTGCTTATGCTATCTGTCTTTGTGGTTTATGTATAAGTGTCTGGTGATCGATAGATATATGCAGGATGCAGAAGTGGTGATTTTGTATGGCGCAGGATACGAATTGTATGCTTGCTATATCGATATGGTATGTGGTGATATATAGACAGGTTGGAGATCGGCTTCATGCTGAAGTATTCGAGCTTTCCTCGACAGTAGCAGAGCAGTGTAGCTGAGAAAGTATCTTTCTCTATTTCTGATCTGTAGATCACTTTTGCAGGGTTTAACTGTCAGTGCAATATGACAATCTGTGCAAAATAGTTTTGCCACTGAAAGTCACGTCTGCAGAAAAAAATGCTGGGCAGTGCTCCCTCACTGGCAGCACCAGCATTTCGATGGCTAAATTCATTAAGAGCCAATCAAAATGCTTCTTTCATTCACAAGACATTCTTTGTGCTGGGGCATAGGAGCCTCTAGAGACTGGTTCGAACAAGATGGAGACAAGGTATCTATGGAAAGTTCTGTGAGTAATGTGACATCTTCTGTGGTCGAATGTTGAAAGACAATTTGAAGCTGACCATTCATCTCTAGCGGGATGCTGCACCTCATCCGTCATAGTGGCATTAGGACATCTCCATACCAGCAGCTGTAGGACACCGAAAATTCCAGTTCTTTTTCTCTTCTGTAGGACAGTGCTTCGATTTCTGTTTGTGTAATTGTTCTGATTTTCCCGTCTATGCTTAGACAGTGCTCTCTTTCCAAACAACAAGAATGATTTTATGATTGACGCTGTTTTCGCAAGCACTCACAGACATGATGAAGGCTTCTAGCGATGAGGCGTATGTTGAAAGCAGGATATTACGATTTCTGGGAAGGGTAACAGTGATGGACCAGATGCCTCATTAGGACCATCAGGAAGAATGCATTCGGTGTTATTCTGGGATATTTTTCTCAAACATGTCCTGTTAGGACAAGAATTTCCATGCACACAAGCTGAGACATCACAAAAGCTCCTACAACAAAAGTGACCATTTACTATCTCTGTAGCACTTTACAATTTCTGGGAAATGTTGACATGCAGTGGACAGGCTGTCCCATTAGGATCGCTAAAAAGAAAGCTTCCTGTATTATTCTGCGACATTTTCGTAAACAGTTTCTGAAAGCATTGCAAAAGCTTTCTATAGCACATCCACAGAGAGACTTGGCTGTTATTTACAAAGACATGAGAAGTCAGTATAACAGTGACAATCTTTCAGCTGCGCCTGCGAGGGTGAGTCGCTAGGCAAAAATGTCGCTCAGCAATTAGGTCGGCACTGGACCTGCAGATATGAAGGCGATGGTGGGTAGGTAAACACGTGTGCGGCCAGGCGAGTCTTGCATGTGGGATATTCTGGACCGGCATGCGCACAGACACAACCAGACATCATTCCACCTTGGACCTGTGTAGGGAACAGATCGCTGATACGTCGTGGTCGAATTTCTTAACAGTAGTTCGAAAGTGTTTTCACATGCAATGAATGTTTGTGCACTGGATTATTTCGGCTGTTCAAGCGTTGTGAGCGTGTTTGCAGAGCATTATACATGCATTATTTTGACAGTTACACTCGTAGTGAACGTGTCTGTACATCAGTGTACTGCATTTTTTGTGAACATGTCTGCAGGCAACACAGTGCATTATTTCGACAGTTTATGGTTAGTGGGCGTGTCTGTAGAGTGTTTTACATTTACAATTTACGAGTTGTTTGTGTGTCTGTACATCCGTGCACTGCGTTATTTCGGTAGTTGTTGAGCAGTTTGCAGGTGTGTAGATTATTTTTTGTGACCACACGCACGTCAGGACCAGTGTTTTGTATCAGCCTAATAAAAAACTACGTGAAATCTGTCCTTAAGTAAATTTTTCCAACTTCCTACAGAAAATAAATAAAGTACACGCCTCCATCTCCAGCAGCTGGACACAGACTGAATCCTTTTCCTGTCATTTTTCTCCCATACCTCCATCTTTGATTACGTCATGGGAGGGGAGAGGGGTAGGGACGACAGCGCCCTCCGGTGGTGGTACTGTGACCTAGATCAGGTGGACTCTGGATCACATGGTGAACGCACTGGATGGAGTGACTGCCTATGACAACTCAATTTTTTTCCGCCAGTTCCAAGGAAGCGGGTTTGGTTGGATGACAGGTTAGTGAAGGTAGCACAAGTGACCTTTTTCCCGCCATTTTTTCCCACCAAATTTTTCCCACCTTTTTTTTTAGTGGGTGGAGGGGAGGGCGTTAGGTTGATGGAGAAAGCCCAATTGACCTATTTTCCCACCAAAATTTGAACTTCCCGCCATGATGTGATTGTGATGTAGCCAGATCTATCGCCACCATCTTGAATGAATTTGGCAACAATGCAACGTGGGGCCATGTCCCTCTTCCCCACTACTTATGACCTGGCCAATTCTACAATCATGTTGCTTACAGGCTGTTTTGCATGGTTTTTCATGTAGAAGGATGCACGTGCATGGGGATGTCCCCGCAACATTGCAAACTGGACTGTCATGTACACAGCTATATTGGCAAATTATAGGGCTTGCCAGCTAGATTTGCCCACATTCACATAGTCCTCATCGGCCCACTTCCAACATGACATGGATACAGGTACTTGCTCACATCCATGGACAGATGTGCACAGAACTTAACCAAACAAGTCACTGACATCTGAATGGAAACTACAGCAAAAATATTTATTTCTACATGAATTACTCATTCCAATTGCCATTCCACACTAGACCCATCGAGGCTGCCAGTTTGAATCCGCCTTGTACCACAAGCAAGCCCAACAGAACAGCTTCCATTATACAACTAGCAACCAACACCTTAGTAATGGTATGATAGAGCAGGGGCACAGCATTGTAAAGGCACTGCTTATGTGTGATTGAGAGAACTGGACAAAAGCCCTTTCCTTAGCTGTCTTCAGCTTCAAATCTGAGTTCAAACCTGACATTCATGCATCTGAGTTCGAAATGGCATATGACGAGCCTCTACACGTTCCAGCAGACTATTTACTGTTAGCACTGCTACCTGCTCAATACAACATCCACAGTTAACGCAGTGGCTAAAGTACCAATGCACCAATATTTATTTTCTGCGTCCCTGCTTCTCGCCATGGAGACCATCATGTGTTTGTCCACAAAGATTTGCACAGATTTTCACACATAATGCAGCATACAGAGTAAGTCAGAACGCCCTTCCAGCCACCATACACTGGTCCTTTGCTGGTGTTGCATAGAGGGGACCACATGACAGACGTTCCATACAATGGCAAACCCTTCATTGTCTCTATCAAATGAGTCAAATGAGCTAGGATTGTAACCTCAACTGTCCTAGATATCCCACCAACAACTCACGCCACAACTGGTCCTGAGTCACACAGTCACACTTCCCAAACAGTGGTCACCTCCACTCCACCAACTGTGGATACACCTGTGCTGCAGCTAGTAGCTTTGCTGCTGCCACGCAACCTTTCCCATGCAAAAGGCTGTCAACAATTTGAGTTTAAATATTGATACATCCTGCATGCTCCTTTATATAAGGGAGGAGGGTGGCAGTGACATATTTTGTGTTTGTATATTGTGAAATTATCAATGCATACATGTGACCTCTCCAACAGGTATTTTTATCTTTACTATAACCTTGTAAGTTCAGTTTTTTGCTAACTCCTGTCTGAATGGTCTTGCATCCTTTTGTGTGTGAACTTGTTTCTGTACATCACAAGTCTATGTAGTATCATTTATGTGGGTTATGTATCTAATCCACAGCATAATCAATTATTTTGCTTCACTGAAAGCACGGAAATGCAAAGAAAAATTGTAATAAAAAGATACCTTTTTGTTTTATTTCTAATTAATAATTCATAAAAAGTAAATAAATTCCATTCTCTATTATACAATATACTGAAACCAATGTACAGTGCTGACATAAACAATAGATTATAGATTTTGTTTTAGTTTCATGTTATTAAAAAGGTTATACAATTAGTAATTAATTTACTTCAATAATACACTCGATTTGTTGAGTTGCAATATTTTTTTGAAATATAGTTTATTTTTGTAACATTTTCAATAATGCATTATTTTTATTAAATGAACTTAACAAATTATAAAATTGTTGAAATGGTTGAATTTTTTGGATGAGAGGGGCAGTCTTGGCAGTTCTGCCAGAAGCACAGAATTACTTTGGCACAGCTCTGCAGACATGGCAGTTTAAAGCAAACAAGAACAGGCGGGGTTTTGCGTTTCTGGACTGGTTATGATTTATACAGACATATGCACAAATGGTACAAAGTAACATTCATACTATTTATCAATTGAAGGCATAATTTCTGTAAATGAGTCAGCAATCATGTTATGTCCCATCATTTGTAAAGGTCTGTTTTGATCATATAAGTTATAAAATTAAGAATTACCGGTTTTGGCTGTTGCTGTCTCCATATTTGTTACAAACAGAAGAGCAGTGATGTAACCAGCTAAGTTCAATTAGATGAAGCAAAATCTACATCCGAATATTTTTATGGTATAAATGTCTGGTATGCATGGTTGTTACTCAAGTAATTTTTTTTTATTTTTCTTACGTATTACTAGGCCTGCTACAGATTTTTCTTCAACTCATTGAACTCAATTGGTTACACCATTGTTTTTCTATTTGTAATAGATCTGAAGATGGCAATAGCTAAAACCAATAATCGTGAATTGTACAATTTATGTGATCAAGACAGGCCTTTACAAATGAATTCATGTTATTTACAAAAACAAAAATTACATATATACATTTGCACCTACATATAAAGGTTGAATCAGCTTAGACGCTCTATGGAAACTGAAAGTCTTATTGTGGTTTTCACATAATAGATTGGTAGTCAGGGGCTTATATTGTTAGCCAATGAACAGATCGTAGTATTAATTATACAGTAGAATTTTTGAGCAAACATACACTTTTTAAATGAAATAATACCTATTGATATTAAAAAACTAAAAGTAGGATAAATAAGAATGTCAGTGGTGTTTGTTGCAGCAGTCTAGTATGAGTCGTTTACAAGATATCTTATTTTGAAAAGTTCCCACCCCGGCACTTGTACAATACCTGTAGTATCACACACTAAACACTCACACAAGCACATACGCTAGTTGTGTTGCTTCTGACCAGTAACGAAACAACTGACCATCACAAGTTGTGTTCAAAATGACCACCGACAGAGGCAGTACATGTTTCCAGTCTGGTATGGATCAACTGCTGCACACATGCTTGCATTCCAGTGAAGATGTCCAAGCAAACTACAGTAATACATTGTTGCGTATCATTGGGTGTAGTTGGTGTGCCCTTGTAGACAGCGTCTTTCAGCTTTCCCCACGGAAAAAAGTCTACAGATATCAAACCTGCAGAATAGGGTGGCCAAGGCACGGGTCCTCTGCTTCCAATCCAATGATTTGGATACAATTCGTCAATACATGCTGTAGTACTTCGTGCACTACGGGCTGGACAGCCATCATGTTGGTACAACAGGTCTCTCCTAGCCAGCAG
Organism: Schistocerca americana; assembly: GCF_021461395.2. Lineage (NCBI taxonomy): Eukaryota > Metazoa > Arthropoda > Insecta > Orthoptera > Acrididae > Schistocerca > Schistocerca americana. The sequence continues at coordinate 753,454,982 of NC_060119.1, read as the reverse complement.
AGGAACCTCTTGTAGCACCGGTGGAAGATGGTCTGTTAGGAGGCTGCAATACTTACACGCATTCCATGTTTTGACTTCCGCGTATTTTCTTTTTAATGGAGAATACTACGAACAAACGGACGGAGTCGCCATGGGTAGCCCACTCTCACCGGTGGTAGCGAATTTGTACATGGAGAACTTCGAGGAGGAAGCCCTGTCGTCATCCGAATGGAAACCTACTTGCTTTTTCCGTTACGTGGACGACACGTTCGTCATCTGGCCACATGGTATGGATAAACTCCTTGGCTTCCTTACACATCTAAACTCCATACACCCCAACATCAAATTCACTATAGAGACTGAAACGGAGGGTAAATTACCTTTCCTTGACGTCTTGGTCAAGAGAAGGGCTGACGGCACCTTAGGTCATGGGGTGTATCGGAAGACAACGCACGCTGATCTGTATTTGCACGCAGACAGCTGCCACCACCCTTCACAGATGAATGGGGTACTTAAAACTCTAGTACACAGGGCGCGCACTATCTCTGACGCAGAGAGTCTACCCCAGGAATTGGAACATCTGAGAACTGTATTTCGAAAAAAATGGGTACTCAGAGTGGCAGATTCAACGTGCTCTCCGCCCAACCACTACAGCACAACCTGTGAAGATGGATGAAATCACGAGGGAGGAGGTAGGCACTGCGTTTATTCCATATACAGGCGCACTCTCGGGTAAAATCGCCCGCATTTTCAGGGAACACCGGGTCGGAACTGTGTTTTGTCCTCCAAATAAGACTCGTGCACTGGTGGGGAGCGCCAAAGATGACCTCGGTTTGAGGAAGGCCGACGTGTACCAGATTCCGTGTCAATGTGGTCAGTCGATGCGTACCGTCGAGGATCGACGCCGTTAACACCAGAGGCACACTCGACTGATGTATCTGAGCATGTCGGCGATCGCTGAACATTGTTTGTCGGAAAATCACGCTATGGAGTATGAACGCGTGAGGATTCTGGTACAGACGTCGAGATACTGGGACAGCGTTGTTAGAGAGGCCATCGAAATTCGCACCAATGACGACCTCTTAAACCGTGACTGTGGCTATAATCTTAGCAAGGCGATTGGGTTAATCAAGAGTAAATCGAGCAAACGTATAGTTGTGACGACCACGGCGAACAGAGCAATCACTCCCGGCGTCATCTCTGACGCCATCGCAATCTGTTCCACCGCGCGACCGTGGCGCGGGGCGCGGACGGCGGAGGGAGCGCGCCGCGGGCGGAGGGTATTTAAATCGGCCGCCGCCGCGACCGAACCCAGTTCCCTCTGAGCAGCCATAGCGTACGGATCTCCGTGGCGGCACGTTCACAGGAGCTCAGTCCGTCAGTTCACCTGATGATCGCGACACGTATGATCGCCGAAATATTGTGCCCGTTGGACGCTGTAGACCGGCAGTACACCCGTGGATATTTTGATTATCAAATACACCGGGAGAAACTCAAGAATCACATACTTGGCTCGAGAATCATGAAAGAGGTTTGTATACATGGAAGAGGCCTGAAGACACTGGAAGGTTTCAGATAGGTTATATAATGGTAAGACAGAGATTTAGGAACCAGTTTTTAAATTGTAAGATATTTCCAAGGGCATATGTGGACTCTGGCCACAATCTATTGGTTATGAACTGTAGATTAAAACCGAAGAAACTGCAAAAAGGTGGTAATTTAAGGAGATGGGACCTGGATAAACTGAAAGAACCAGAGATTGTAGAGAGTTTCAGAGAGAGCATTAAGGAACAGTTGATAAGTACAGGGGAAAGAAATACAGTAGAAGAAGAATGGGTAGCTTCGAGAGATGAAATAGTGAAGGCAGCAGAGGATCAAGTAAGTAAAAAGACGAGAGCTAGAAGAAATCCTTGGGCAGCAGAAGATATATTGAATTTAATTGAAGAAAGGAGAAAATATAAAAACGCAGTAAATGAAGCAGGCAAAAAGGAATACAAACATCTCAAAAATGAGATAGACAGGAAGTGCAAAATGGCTAAGCACGGATGGCTAGAGAACAAATGTAAGGATGTAGAGGCATATATCACTAGGGGTAAGACAGATATTGCCTACAGGAAAATTAAAGAGACTTTTGGAGAAAAGAGAACCACTTGTATGAATATCAAGAGCTCAGATGGAAACCCAATTGTAAGCAAAGAAGAGAAAGCAGAAAGGTGGAACGAGTATATATAGGGTCTGTACAAGGGCGACGTACTTGAGGACAATATTATGGAAATGGAAGAGGATGTAGATGAACATGAAATGGTAGACATGATACTGCGTGAAGAGTTTGACAGAGCACTGAAAGACCTAAGTTGAAACAAGGTTCCGGGAGTAGACAACATCCCATTAGGACTACTGATAGCCTTGCCCTGACAAAACTCTGCCATCTGGTGAGCAAGATGTATGAGACAGGTGAAATACCCTCAGACTTCAAGAAGAATGCAATAATTCCAATCCCAAAAAAAGCAGGTGTTGCCAGATGTGAAAATTACCAAATTATCAGTTTAATAAGTCACAGCTGCAAAACTACTGGAAAAACGGATACAAGCCGACCTTGGGGAAGATCAATTTGGACTCCGTAGAAATGTTAGAATTTGTGAGACAATACTGACCCTACCACTTACCTTAGAAGATAAATTATGGAAAGGCAAACCTACGTTTCTAGCATTTAAAGAAAGCTTTCGACAATGTTGGCTGCAACATTCTCTTTCACATTCTGAAGGTGGCAGGGGTAAAATACAGGGAGCGAAAGGCTGTTCACAATTTGTACAGAAACCAGATGGCAGTTATAAGAGTCGAGAGGCATAAAAGGGAGGCAGTGGTTGGGAAGGGAGTGAGACAGGGTTGTAGCCTATCCCAATGTTATTCAATCTGTATACTTAACAAGCAGTAAAGGAAACAAAAGAAAAATTCGGAGTAGGAATTAAAATCCACGTAGAAAAAATAAAAACTTTGAGGTTTGCTGATGACATTGTAATTCTGTCAGAGACAGCAATGGATCTGGAAGAGCAGTTGAACGAAATGGACAGTGTCTTGAAAGGAGGATATAAGATGAACATCAACAAAAGCAAGACGAGGATAATGGAATGCAAGCGAATTAAATCGGTTGATGCTGAGGGAATTAGTAGATGAGTTTTGCTATTTGGGGAGGAAAGTAACTGAGGACGGTCGAAGTCGTGAGGATATAAAATGTAGACTGGCAATGGCTAGGAAAGGGTTTCTGAGGAAGAGAAATTTGTTAACATCGAATATAGATTTAAGTGTCAGGAAGTCGTTTCTGAAAGTATTTGTATAGAGCATAGTCATGTATGGAAGTGAAACATGGATGGTAAATAGTTTATACAAGAAGAGAATAGAAGCTTTCGAAACGTGATGCTACAGAAGAATGCTGAAGATTAGATGGGTAGATCACATAACTGATGAGGAGGAACTGAATAGAATTGGGGAGAAGAGAAATTTGTGGCACAGCTCGACTAGAAGAAGGGATCGGTGGGTAGGACACGTTCTGAGCACCAAGGAATCACCAATTTATTATTGGAGGGCAGTGTAGGGGGTAAAAATTTGTAGAGGGAGACCATGAGATAATTACACTAAGCAGGTACAGAAGGATGTAGGTTGCAGTAGATACTGGGAGATGAAGAAGATTGCACAGGATAGAGTAGCATGGAGAGCTGCATCATACCAGTCTCTGGATTGAAGACCGCAACAAAAAACGGTAGGCTGCTGATGGTCAATGACTGGAAACTGTAGCGACCTTAAAATATACAAGAGCACTGTTACATATTAGCCCTCAAGCAGCAGCACCAATTATTGTGTTCAGCAGTTGTGCGGTGCAAATTCGCTCGCTATCACTGCGTTTTCTCAGTTATAAACCTAGGACATAGCTACATAGTGTATGTAATCACAAAAATAGTTTTTGTAAATGTAGGCATATAACTTTTAAAAGTGTCTGAATTGGTACAAAAATTATTGTAGGCCTATAAATAAATGTAATGCAACCTTATTTCTAAGTTTGACAATAGTCTTTACACATAAGATATACAAGCAACGTTAAAACACAATGAAGTACAAAATGTAACTAAAAAGGGAATGGTCCAATGAGACATGTCGAAACCTACCCTGAAATTTTTTACGCAGGAAGAAGGCAACGAAAGAAATGCACTGACAAAATTTTAACTGCTAAGACGCACTGCAAACATTTTGTAAAAAATGTTGAAGTTACACATTTTTGTCTCGCGAAGAACAGCTTATAACAGCGGTTTGTACTGCCCTGCTCGCCTAACGCACGGCTCGGAGAATCACTCACGCAGCGCCGCGTAGCGGATTTATCAGGAGTTCACAGGCACCAGTTTTAACCACCTAAGCTTGGTTTACAATGGAGGGAATGGAAGCGAACATGTGCGAATGAGCGTTTGCAGAAAATTCACTACCATTCGCTTGTATATGGGTAGAATCGTTTTTGCTAGAGGGAACGGAAGAGAACACGTGGTAGCGAACATTGCCTATGAACGCTGTGTTATTAGTTTGGAGCTAATATTCGGCATACAGGATACAACTCTTATCTTGTTAGAGCCACAATGGGAAACTTTGCTATTCAGTGAGAATTATTTTGCAAGACGAGCGCACTGTTCTTGACGGAATATGCAAAACGGCGCAGGGAAGGAAGAATTTGTCTTAATTTGTGTGGAAACGTGACATGAGTGGAGACCGTGCACTTTACACGGAATTGCATCTCAATCTCTCCTTAGCACTGGCGCAAAATTTTCCTTGTATGTCGGCTGCCATTTTTCCCTGGCTTCTCATTACCATTGAAGGGAAATTTATAAACAGAACACTAATTACCGACGTCGAGCATCATCTCAAGAGGTGACACAGCTAGCGTTTCCGCTACGCGTGTTAGGTCTAGGTGGTCATATTCGTTTTTGGTTTTTTTTCCCTAAATCAAAAATCGCCGGCACGGTAGCTCAGTAGCTCAGCGTGTTCTGTCAGAGAGTTAACTGACCTTTGCAATAAATAAAACTGAGTGAACGGATCAACGATGAACTTGAATGGGTGTTATGGGACTTCCGCCCCCAACAAATGCAACGAACAATAAGGGGTAAAACAGTGCAAAGCGCGCGCTTCGTGATCACACCCTGTTCATGCCACAACTTTTCACTATGATTTTTAACCGAGCATTCACTCCTCACAGATGGAGTTGCCACGAAAGACACAGGTTCAGATTCCACGTTAAACTGCACATCACCATTTTCCAATTAAGTAACTGGAGAAAATTAGGGACATGTAAGTAGCAGCAGTAGCGTCCAGTTGAAAGACCTGCAAGAGGCCGCTCCAGACAGAATTCTCTTTTGCTCATGCCTGTTAGCTTGTTTGTTCCGGTGAAATCCGGGCTTAAACTATAAAAGAAACATGTTTTTGAGTAACTTCATATCGACAGTTCAATTCTTGCCCATGTAATTCTGATTACAGTGGCTAACGGAAAAAATAAAATATGGCAGTGTTTGACGTCACAGACGACCTCCATCATTGAAACCTTGTAATTTGTTGAAATGAAATGTGTCTTGCAGTACTACGTTTTATAACAACTCCTGTAGGCCATAATGTTTGTATGTTGTACATTTGAATGTCAGTGAAACAGTTCTTTGTTTATTCCCTGTAGTCGTCACAAAAATCCGAAGTGTCTATAGAGCGACAAAAACAAACATTTTTCTTGCACCAGGCACACCGGACAAAGGAAAAATTGCTGCATTCAGGCATTTCCCAGCAACCACTAGTTTTATTTAGACAGAACTGTGATGGAGTGAGAAATGGTCCCGCCTATTGTTCTGCATATTGCGCTGCATACCAGGCATACTTGATCAAATTCGTAAAGCGTGGCGAAGAAAACTGGTAATGCACAAATGAAGAATACTGTTCCGCTGATAAACCTGAAATGAGAGAAAGGTAAGGCGGAAATCACATTACATCTACAGATTTTTCGTCGTCCTTCACAAAAACAGAGGCGTCGTTACGTCCAGACCATGAATCCAACTAAAGCAATGAATTAGTTTCTGCAGCTAGTAGGAATACGTTTCGAACGAAATGTTCAGAATTATTCTTTCCCATTTTTCCAGATTTTGACACGTCGATTACAAGATTTTTGCAACTAAACAGCCCATTTATAATTTTTGGTCCTAATTTGCCTTGCGGTTCTTCAAGACATATATGCAGCTGCGGAAACAGTAAACCACTCATACTTATCACTGGCATTATCGTACATGAATGTGTCATTGCATTCATTGATTGGGCAACTGACTCCGTCCTTTTTTCACCCCGAAATGATAAAGTACGGTGTGCAAGCAGTTTTTTCACGAAACCTGATTGATCAGAAACCGCAGTTGCGGGGATAACAGCAAGTTTCGTCTTTACATCAGTTATGAATTTCTGTATGGTGCTGTCTATCACTGGCAGCTGCTCTACACGTGTACGTGACGTAAACTTCGTAATTTGCGACTTCATATTCTGTACGATTTCTTGGACCTGCGTGGCCAGATCGACGAAGCCTGGAAATTTGCAGTGTCCATCAGATGCAATTCGGAGGGCCCAGTCTCGCAGATCTCCATCGGTAACGGTGCACGGCCTCTCACGAGCAGTTCTGAATGTTTCGAACAGTTTTTCATTCAGACAATTTCTGGTTTCCGTTTGGCGCACATTTCTTACTTCATGTAATTCATTATTCCATTTGTACAGTTCACGCTCCTATTTTACGAAACGAAAACGCTTTTGCACACTGCGTAACTTCAAGCGTTTTCCAACTCCTTTGTTTAACCAGTATTTCAGTACCTTTTCTTTGTCGCTGGAAGGTGTTGCAGTACGTGTTGTTTTAGGCTTGAAAGGTATTCTTCTTCGGAACTGTTACTGGCACAACTGACGTCGTCCGAGCCATAGTTCATGGAATTGTCACAGTTATTTCCTATTTCTTCTAACGTATCCACAGTTTTAAACGAAACGTCGATATCATTCGAATGAATGCCAAGGAAATCAACTAACAAATGACACATATGTATGTCCTCAGGAGAAGTATGTGATTTCGGCCTGGAAACCACGTTCTTCATATTTCATCAATGCAAAATTGAGAACGTTAATTGGATTCCACATTACTGTGAAACTGTAAGAAAAAAAAGACACTATTGGTTGGCAAGCCTCACGAAAGCACAACAAATATTAATTCAGCTTCATCTGTATTGTCAATACTTTCCAATAATGCAAAAACCAACTGATAATTTGTAATAGATGTTACCTCAGTGGCTAATTCGAGAGAATAATAACTAAAAATGTAAACGTCGTGTGACTAGGGCCTCCCGCCGGGTAGACCGTTCGCCGGGTACAAGTCTTTCGATTTGATGCCTCTTCGGCGACTTGCGCGTCGATGGGGATGAAATGATGATGTTTAGGACAACACAACACCCAGTCCGTGAGCGTAGAAAATCTCCGACCCAGCCGGGAATCGAACCAGGGCCCTTAGGATTAACATTCGGTCGCGCTGATCACTCAGCTACCGGGGGCGGACAGAATAATAACGGTGCACTGTAGTGTCAGAGAAACTATCAACGATAGGCAAGCTGAAACGTCCTTTAGAAATTACGATCGGGTTGTGTCGTGTTTCCTCCTGGCGCGCTAGGAATTTGTCAGTTTTTAGCTTCTTTTTAAATACTTGCAGTGCCTCTTAGCAGCTAAAATTTTGATAGTGGATTTCTCTCGTTGTCTTCTTCCTGTGTAAAATAGTTCAGGGTAGGTTTCGATATGTCTTATTGAACCATTCCCCCGTACAGGTCGCAGTATTTACTGATAAGAAAAAGAAAATTATTACAATTTTTCGTTAGGCCTGTATGCGAGAAAACTATCTAATCTACGAACAGAATAGAGCTATATCATTTACTTGTCACATATTTTGTCATATGAAATGATTTTATTGAGAATTGTGGTATTTAGTGCCAACTTCACAATTTTGACATACAGTTATGGTTTTTGAGAGATATTCACACATGTAACAATGACAGGTAGTACATTTTATAGGTGCAAATTTGTTCTTAGCTCTTCCACAAATCGCACACCGTCCTCTCTCCCTTGCTGACGAAGGTCCTTGTTGTTCCTCGTCTTTTGGCTTATACCTCCTCAGAAACGCCTTTACGTCTGTTTGCAGTGACACAATAGTTGATCTAAAAATTAGGTATGGTTTCATCATCTGAAGAACCAAATTCTTCAAAAGTGTTCTACTGGTTGGTTCATTTTGATGACTGTTTTTGTAAATTATAAAGGTGTTTATTGCTGCTATGTTGAGTAATGCATAAAAGAAGCCCAATGGCCATCTCCTTGTCACTCAAGAAACGCTGTATCTGTCACACAACTGGTCAACTGTGTTTACTCCTCCTTTTGTCGCATTATAATCTGAAATTATCGTTGGCTTCCCTGTCTCTTCACCCACAGTTCCCTCGTCATGCGTCGTAGAAACCAACAACACAGTTTTGTTCTTTTTAGGAACATGTGAGGTAAGAGTTGTGGCTTTTTGAAAGCCAAAAATGTTACAAGCAACTGCACGAACTTTGTGTGGTAAAAACTGTTTGGGCGCTTCTCTTTTACTCTTATGTAGTGTACCAATCGTAGTGACGCCTTTCTGTTGGAGAGATAACGCTAATGAGTAAACGATGTACCAATTATCAGTAGATTATTTCTGCTTCACCCTGACATTGGCTCTACCAATCTGTTTGCAACGTCAGTGGGCTCATTTAGTAGGCAGAAAGGTCCATTTGGTTTCTTCCCACAGTAAAGTTTTAAATTGAAAATAAACAAAAGTCTTAGTACCACACAGACCATAAATTTTCACTCTACTTACATGACAGTTAGCACGGTGCAGATCTGCACCCAGTGGCGCCGACTGAGGGGGGCAAGGTACTTTGTGCACCTTTCCCCCCCCCCCTCCCCCCCAATAGTTAAAGGTAGTGGCCTCGCCCTCCCCCCCCCCCCCCCCAATATTCAAACATGCATTTCTCACCGCTCTCTCCCCCTTCCTCATCCTTTACTGGGAAATTTGTTAAAACTTGCACATACATTTTTGCATAATGGTATGTAATGATTATGTAGGAAAAAAATACCGATTTTACGAGCTATTGCGTATTCCTTTCTGCTACTCCTCCAACCTCTGCATATGACGAACTGTCGTGACAGGGTTTGTCCCCTGCATCTGTACTATTCGCACACTTTTACTGTACGGAGGTATGCGGGGAACGAAAGCTCACCATGAGCTCGCAGGGTTTGGCTGGTAGGACGAGCTCCACCTCCTCCCACAGCAACCTGCTGGCAGCTTGTAAAAGAAACTAATGAGCAATTGTGACACCGAATTTGATGGCGATCGCTAGAAGGAGTAGGTAACGTTAAAGACTCTTCATTCATTTTTGTAAATTCTGTCGACAATCACTAGGTACAACACCACACAAATCAGACCGGCTCCAGGGATTTTGTCGCCCCGCGCGAACATGTCAAGCGCCCCTCCACCCCCCCACCCCACCCGCCCTTTTTCGACATAGTCAACTTTTCCCACAATATATTTCATACATGACGCCTTTTTTCACATATCACACTTATTCGTCTCTTTGTTGTGAATATGTCTTTAAGATCAAAGCAGCAGTCAGTGATACGTTTACAGTGCAATACATTTTAAGCCATTTTTGTTGGAGGAAACGTTTCTTTCGTAAATCGGAGCACACTGTTTCTGTATCATAGATAATTTTCAATAAGACCCTTGATTTTATGAATAATCTGTATTTCCAATTTATTCTCACATTCCTTCATTTACGCAAGATGGATTTGCCACCCCCAAAAATCTGCCGCCCTAGGTGATGGCACATTTCGCCCCTCCCTAGGGCCGGCCCTGACAATAATCAACACTACTGTTACATGGCTACTTCTTGTTAGGCGCACAGTACTGTTACGCAGGCCGCAGCTAATGTTGACAGCGAACGTAAATATTCCGGAGCTGGGCATCGCCAGTGGTCAGGTAGTCTTATGTGACTCGGTTCAGTTGTTAATCTTTCGTCCCTTACTGTCCAGTTTAAAATGGACAAGTTTATAATTAGGAAGAAATGTGACAATGTGGCAAGTGCTAGCGATGGTGAAGCTAGACCCAGTGTTAGTGGTGCTGTGTGTGACAACAAAAACACAGATAGTGACGGAACTGTAGCGGTGACAAAAAACACTGTTCCCGGAATAAAACGACACTGTTATCAGCCCTCTTGGAAACAGCAGTTTGCGTGGATCGATTACAATAAGGCAAAATATGTTATTTTATGCAAAATTTGCAGACACATGTTTGATGAAAATCGTTTTCAGTTTTCTCACAAAATGGAAAAACTTTCATGGAAAGTGGTTTTTCGAACTGGAAGAAAGGGGTAGAAAAGTTGAAAGCGCATGAAGCATCGGGCTGCCACAGAGAAGCTGTACTGAAATTCAAATCCTTAAAATCGAATGTCAATGCATTTAGCCAGAATTCCAAAGAAAAACTGACACAAATGAAAGAAAACCGAGCTTGTTAACTAAAAGTCATATCTTCCCTCCGTTATTTAGCAGTGCAGGGGCTTGCAATACGTGGGCATACTGATGAAACAAGTAAGTTTGACAGTTTATTACGCCTTCGATGTGAAGATAAGCAGCTACTTTTAATATGGCTACAGCGCGAAAATTACAAATGGACATCCCATGATGTGCAAAACGAAATTTTGGCCATTTTAAGTCATACAATTCTTAGAAAATTATTGGAGGATATCAAGAGTGCAGAGTATTTTGCAATAATAGCAGACGAAACAACAGACATAGCCACCAAAGAGCAATTTAGTAGCTGTATAAGATTTGTTGATGCTTCGCTAGAGATAGAAGAATATTTTTAGGGCTATACTCAATACAAAGTACCACAGCTAAGGCTCTGTTTGATATTGTTATCGATATTTTAAGACGATTTGATTTGCCTACATCTAACTGTTGGGGCCAATGCTTTGACGGTTCAGCTAACATGGTCAGATTATATAACGGTGTCCAGGCAAAGTTTATGGAAATGGAGAAGAGAGCTATGTTTGTGCACTGCCTTGCACACTGTTTAAATCTAACACTACAAGACACTGTGAAAGCAGTTCCAGAATGTCGAAACGCATTGAATGTTATGAAGGACTTAATACATTTTGTGAGAGATTTACCTAAAAGATTAGATCTTTTTGCTCTACAAATTTGAAACCACTCTGTCCTACAAGATGGGCCGTAAGATACTGGGCAATGTCTTCAGTTTTGTCCAACTATACAGAACTCCAGGAATTTTTTCTAAATGTTTCAAGAAATGACAATTCAGACACTGGGGCCAAATCAAACGGCTTTTTGATTAATATGCAGACATATGATTTCTTTTTCACATTATCACTTTTGGTAAAACTGTTTGATCACATTGATACCGTAAACATAGCACTACAGAGGAAATCCCTACACTTAGAGGAGGCCAATAAGATGATTTCCACTTCTATTAAATTTATGAGAAACAATTTGGAATCATTCTGGGGTGAAGCAACTTCAAAATGTCAAGATATTGATGCTGATTCCCCAAAATTACCCCGTAGAAGAAAAGTCCCTAATAAATACGATGACTCCATCAATTCATCTGTAGAAACATTCACTGAAGTATGTGGCAAGTATAGAAGATTGTATTATGAAACAATGGATACATCCATCAGCTTCTTTGAATAACGGTTCAAAACTCAATCATTCATGTTTGTAAATCAAATTGAACAATTTCTTCTTGATGATAACAAACATTCATTCGATATGTTATCTTTCTACGAATCAGATACAGACAAAGAACCAAAGAACGCTTGCTTCTCCACCAAAGTATGTTTCACGAGATTATCCAAAGTAGTGATTCTGCGAATATTAGTTCGTTGGATGACATAGTGAAGTACCTAAAACAGGAAAACCATCTGTTTGACCTACTGCCTGAACTAGTGAAATTCATACTTGTAGTGTTGACGATTCCGGTAACGTCCTGCACCGCTGAGCGATCGTTTTCTTGTCTGCGGAGGGTGAAAACGTATCTTCGTTCTATAATGAGGCAGGATCGTCTTAATGCCATCGCCCTTCTCAACGCCCATAGAGATGAATCGATAAATTCGACCTTGATGCCATATGTGACGAGTTCATATGCAGGAATGATCTGAGGAGGAGTACATTTGCCATCAAAAGTTAAGGTATGTTTCTTCAACTTTATTTATGTATTTGTTTTGTACCACTACTGACCTATACTCCGACTGAAATGACATTGTGATTGACGTTTCAGCGAGTCGAGGGGTAGGGGCTAGTTGTCAGCCAATCGTAGTTTGCGTGATTTTCAGCTGTTTGTATTTTTCAGTATCCTCACAATCATTTTTGTTTCTTGAAAGTTGTTACGCTGTGAGGGGAATTTCCCAAGAATATGATCTCATAACTCAAAACGGAAAGTATGCTTGCATAATACACCTCTCTCCTTCAGCACTTGTGTTGTTCCATATAATTATATTTCATAGGTCATTTTAGATAGCTTAGAATTTAAGAATGTGACGTGGGAATTCCATTTCAGATTGTCTTGTAAGTAAACAAAGCAATTTTGTTTCAGTGACACTTAATTTCTTGGTTTCCCAAAAAATATTTGGTTTTAATGGATTTTTAATTTTGCTGTGTGTGGAATTATATAGTGGTTTTTTTTGGGTTAATCAGTAGCTTATTCCTCACAAACCACTCTGAAATCTTTTCATTTGTGACTTCAGCATACAGCCTAAGAGCCTTTCTATTTCCACCTTCAATCAATACACTCGTGTCATCTGCAGATAGGACTGGTTTGGAGTGTCGAACATGTAGATGGAAACGCAAAGTTATCTGTCAAATGTAGTACCTAACAAAATGATTCATTTCCCCCCCCCCCCCTCCCCAAAAAAAAAAAAAAAAAATATTTTCAAGTCGGTGCCTCTATCTACTCCAGTGATTCGCTTTCTAATAAAACTTTATTTGGATAGACACAGTTATGCGCTAGAAAGTCAGAAACTTCACTGACGCCATTGTCAAAGCTTAATAGAGGAATAGGTAAAGCGGAAATACGGCCTCTCCAATATTGCGACAACAATCAGCATTAAAAAGTTCTGGTAGTACTTGCACAAGCACTGCCCCTTGAGTGATTTAACTTGTCCCAAAGTGGAATAACCACACAAAACTGATTGTAGGGAAGGCAGATGTCAGAACCACACGAATATTCCTGTGGCAACGTAATCTACCCACTATTGGCAAAGTATAAAATCCTTGTTTTGCCGTGTCTTGTTTACTGCTGGCTGGTCTGGACCCAAGAGGGATCAATAGAGGGAATAGAGAAGATCCAACGAAGAGCAGCCCATTTTGACATGGGTTCGTTTAGCAAGTGCGAGTGTGTTCTGGAGACGCTCACTAAACTACAGTAGGTACATTGTGCATCACCAGGGCCGGTTTAAGGCACAAACCACACAAGTAGCCGTTTGGGGCTCTGAGCTAGGTTCTCGCGCGTCTCATAGCCTCATTTGTCAGCTTCATGATGAGCTGGCTGCCATTTTGTTAACGGCCATAGTTATTGTGATATTTGTGCATTAAACAAGGTACTACGAGAAATTGTAATGTTTGGCAGTAAAAAGTAGGGGACGCTGTGAATTTGGGTTTGACCCATGACGCATGACTACTGGCCATTAAAATTGCTACACCATGCAGATGACTTGCTACAGACGCGAAATTTAACCGACAGGAAGAAGATGCTGTGATATGCAAATGATTAGCTTTTCAGAGAATTCACACAAGGTTGGCGCCGGTGGCGACACCTACAACGTGCTGACATGAGAAAAGTTTCCAACCGATTTTTTATACACAAACAGCAGTTGACCGGCGTTGCTTGGTGAAACGTTGTTGTGATGCCTCGTGTAAGGACGAGAAATGCGTACCATCACGTTTCCGACTTTGATAAAGGTCGGATTGTAGCCTATCGCAATTGCGGTTTATCGCATCGCGACATTGCTGCTCGCGTTGGACGAGATCCAATGACTGTTAGCAGAATATGGAATCGCTGGGTTCAGGAGGGTAATACGGAACGCCGTGCTGGACCCCAACGGCCTCGTATCACTAGCAGTCGAGATGACAGGCATCTTATCCGCATGGCTATAACGGATCGTGCAACCACGTCTCGATGTTTGCAAGACAACAACCATCTGCACGAACAGTTCGACGACGTTTGCAGCACGAATGGCAAAACGTCATTTTTCCGGATGAATCCAGGTTCTGTTTACAGCATCGTGATGGTCGCGTCCGTGTTTGGCGACATCGCGGTGAACGCACATTGGAAGCGTGTATTCGTCATCGCCATACTGGCGTATCACCGGGCGTGATGGTATGGGGTGCCATTGGTTACACGTCTCGGTCACCTCTTGTTCGCATTGACGGCACTTTGAACAGTGGACGTTACATTTTAGATGTGTTACGACCCGTGGCTCTACCCTTCATTCGATCCCTGAGAAACCCTACATTTCAGCAGGATAATGCACGACCGCATGTTGCAGGTCCTGTACGGGCCTTTCTGGATACAGGAAATGTTAGACTGCTGCCCTGGCCAGCACATTCTCCAGATCTCTCACCAATTGAAAACGTCTGGTCAATGGTGGGCGAGCAACTGGCTCGTCACAATACACCAGTCACTACTCTTGATGAACTGTGGTATCGTGTTGAAGTTGCATGGACAGCTGTACCTGTACACGCCATCCGAGCTCTGTTTGACTCAATGCCCAGGCGTATCAAGGCCGTTATTACGGCCAGAGGTGGTTGTTCTGGGTACTGATTTCTCGGGATCTATGCACCCAAATTGCGTGAAAATGTAATCACATGTCAGTTCTAGTATAATATGTTTGTCCAATGAATATCTGTTTATCATCTGCATTTCTTCTTGGTGTAGCAATTTTAATGACCAGTAGTGTAATACTGCGAACGAAATGGAGCTAACATATTGAATTTTTCTTTAAACTGTAAACGAGATCTGTGATTACCGCCAATTTCGAGGAAATGGATTGTTTGTAGTGGTGTAGTTTGTAGTGTGTGCAAACGATAGAGTGCAAGTGAAATATTCATAACATCCATCATATCTCATAGACGGTTGGAAACTCTGGAATGAATTTTTGGTAACTGATAGCATGCAAAGCGGAGAGTATTTTGCCATATAGCTAACATTCGAACTTTCTTATATATTGCGATATATGCACAGATTTTTTCAACGAAATAATGTAATTATTTTAATAGCTATCGATAGCTAGTCAAATAACAATTGGAATGTGTTTGTATAACATAAGTGAAGGAATCATACTTTTATTATTATACTCGGTGTGGGCTGTTGACCTTATTTGTCCTCAATTGTTTAATTAATAGTCGCAATCGCAGCTGTTTAAGGGTATTAACGAGGTGAAATTGTGTAAATCCTGGTGTGTTTTGGGAAAAGAAGCTAATATAAGAGAAACAAAAGAAGGTGCACAAGACAGGCGAAAATAAATCGCTCCCACTGTTGCAATTTCCGCGTAATCCTGTACTTATTGTGTTTTAATAAAGAACCGTTGATTTGTCGAATTATTGATCGTACTCACATAATATATAAATACTATCATTTGCTGACTAGCAAACTGTAGCTTACGAGTTTCATGTGATATTTGTTGCGAAGGCTTCGGCTACAGAACCACACCTTCCCCACCACTATCATTCTCTCTTCCCCAAACTCACCGTCTGCGCCGCTGGGGGTCAAGTAATATTGCACTCATTCCACCAAAAGGGATCCGTTACATTTTGGTTACACGATAAATCACACAAATCTAAGGATTGTCACTTCAGTTAAATATCAAGGGATTAGAATTACAAACAAATTATAGTGGAATGATCACATGGATAACGTTGTGGGAAAGGTTTTGTTGGCAGAACTCTTAAAAGACGCAAGAAGTGTGCTAAAGAGACTGCCTACGCTATGCTCGTCCGTCCTCTGCTAGAATACTACTGTGCGGTATTGGATCCTTTCCAGATAGGATTGTCGGAGGACAAAGATAACGTTCAAAGAAGGCAGCGGAAAGACTTAAGTGTCCGTTTCTTCCGCGCGCTGTTTGAGAGTGTAACGGTAGAGAAATAGCTTGAAAATGGTTCGATAAACCGTCTGCCAGGCACTTAAGCATGAACTGCAGGTAGTCATGTTGATGTAGATGCTTCTGATTTGCTATTATTAACCTTTGGGTATTTTGACTAATAAAATGCAAGTCTGCAACCGCGGATGATGCTGTAGTATACAGAGAAGTTGCAGCATTAGATAATTGCAGCGAAATGCAGGAAGATCTGCAGTGGATAGGCACATGGTGCAGGGAGTGGCAACTGACCCTTAACATAGACAAATGTAATGTATTGCGAATACATAGAAAGAAGGATTCTTTATTGTATGATTATATGATAGCGGAACAAACACTGGTAGCAGTTACTTCTGTAAAATATCTGGGAGTATGCGTACGGAACGATTTGAAGTGGAATTATCATATAAAATTAATTGTTGGTAAGGCGGGTGCCAGGTTGAGATTCATTGGGAGAGTCCTTAGAAAATGTAGTCCATCAACAAAGGAGGTGGCTTAAAAAACACTTGTTCGGCCTACACTTGAGTATTGCTCATCAATGTGGGATCTGTACCAGGTCGGGTTGATAGAGGAGATAGAGAAGATCCAACGAAGAGCGGGACGTTTCGTCACAGGGTTATTTGGTAAGCGTGATAGCGTTATGGAGATGTTTAGCAAACTCACGTGGCAGACTCTTCAAGAGAGGCGCTCTGCATCGCGGCGTAGCTTGCTGTCCAAGTTTCGAGAGGGTGCGTTTCTGGATGGGGTATCGAATATATTGCTTCCCCCTGCTTATACCTCCCGAGGAGATTACGAATGTAAAATTAGAGAGATTCGAGCGCGGACGGAGGCTTTCCGGCAGTCGTTCTTCCCGCGAACCATACGCGAGTGGAACAGGAAAGGGAGGCAATGACACTGGCACGTAAAGTGCCCTCCGCCACACACCGTTGGGTGGCTTGCGGAGTATAAGTGTAGATGTAGATTTCACAGCAAAATACCGAGCGCATCGGCAGTGCTCAGCGCTGGATGATGAACTTTTTCCCGACATAGAATAAACGCCCTAAAAGCAGTGGAAAATCTTGCAAAGATGTTATTTCTCCAAACACAATTACTGTGAGCTTGGGTGACGACTTTCCTGAAGCCACAGCCATCTTTTAAACAGTTACACCAATGCAGATAAAGCATATTTAATTTGCTTGTTGTCAAACCTGCGAGGGCTATCCGGAAAGCAAGATCCGATCGGTACCGAAGTGGAAACCGTGGTAAACAACAAAACTGTTTTATTTGCACAGTTTGCAACACCTTCCACCTACTTCTCCACATAGTCACGGCTCCGACTGAAACATTTGTTGTAGTGCTGTACCGACTTTCCTATACCCTCGACATAGAAGGCAGCCGCCTCCGCTTTCAGTCACTTCTCTACGCTGGTCAGTAGTTCGTTGCCTGTGCCAAAATGCTGTCTTCATTGCCGGCGGTTCATGTGAGCAGAGATCAACATCACAGGGAGCCAAGTCTGGGCTGTATGGAGGGAGATGAAATACTTTCCATCGAAAATGTTGCATGGGGTCCCTCATTGCCCCTGCAGCGTACGGCCAGGAAGACTCTTGGAGAAGGAAATGCATGACAGGTACGTTATGCGGGTTTGCATGAAATCAGGCGCAACCTCGCAGTGGGCACCTACACTTGGTGGGAGACACTATTGTTCTAGACATCGTTACGTTCTCACTGGATGCTCAGAACCGAAAAGAGCGACGTGACGTGACATATCAGAGACACTGCACAACATGTCTGTACAAAGCTTCATAGGATTTCCACTGTCGTTTCCATTTCGCGACCTATCAGTCATTAGTTTTCGAACAGCTGTCGCGATTCCTTGCTTCTAAAAAAATTATGACCTTCAAATGAAAAGTGACATTTTATTAGCGCACTTATCGTTACAATCAGTAGATAGCTTTGTAATCAAAGATGTAAAAGTAATACGTTAAGAACCTCAGTTATCTGGCTCGCAGCTATCTAGCCCTCAGTACTACACAGTGTTAACAAAAACATGAAGCTTTGTGACTGCATTGCAAGAGGGCGTCTGCCTCAATCCCCCATAATACCCACTGTGAATCTCGGTTACAGCGTTAAAAGCGCACATTTCCTTCTGAATCATTTCACATTTCGTGTAATTAACTAAGTATTAGAACATTTATCGAAAATTGTCTTACCAAGAGCCGGCCGGTGTGGCCGAGCGGTTTTAGGCGCTTCAGTCTGGAACCGCGCGACCGCTACGGTCGCAGGTTCGAATACTGCCTCGGGCATGGATGTGTGTGGTGTCCCTAGGTTAGTTAGGTTTAAGTAGTTGTAAGTTCTAGGGGACTGACGACCTCAGAGGTTAAATCCCATAGTGCTCAGAGCCATTTGAACCATTCTTTACCAAGAATCTAACTAAAATCACTAACGTCTGAGGGAGGAGAGGGCAAATGAAATGTCGCTTGTGTGGAAAAATGTTCTCGAAACTGCACTGTCCATCACGAAGAGGTTTATTGTCAAAATTCAGGCAGCGTATTACCTTCTCCCACACACACCAACTGCATGTGATTTGCCCATTATACCTGTTGACACCGAAACCGGATCCGATTTGCTGTCGAGAGCAGGTGCCATAAAAATGGTTTAAATGGCTCTAAGCACTATGGGACTTACCACCTGAGGTCATCAGTCCCCTAGACTTAGAACTAATTAAACCTAACTAACCTAAGGACATGGCACACATCCATTCCAGAGGCAGGATTCGAACCTGCGAC
Organism: Schistocerca americana; assembly: GCF_021461395.2. Taxonomy (NCBI): domain Eukaryota; kingdom Metazoa; phylum Arthropoda; class Insecta; order Orthoptera; family Acrididae; genus Schistocerca; species Schistocerca americana. The sequence goes on along the minus strand of NC_060119.1, from coordinate 753,435,997 downwards.
CGTAGCAGTAGCGCGGTTCCGGACTGAAGCGCCTAGAACCGCTCCGGCACAGCGGCCGGTGTCTAAGGGAAAGGAATAAATATAGTGAAGTCAGGTGTTTTTCTTTCAAAGAAATGATTTAAAGGTCGGTATGATGCAGGTTTTAACAGGGTTCAACTAGAACTTTACTATGGTTAATTACAAGCCTCGTTGTGTCTTCCAAATTATTAAAAATTATTCTTATCCACCGGTTTGGCATCCCCCCTCCCTCCCTCCCCCGCCCCTATGACCTATCGCATGGACACTCCTGAGCAGGAGTAGCCAGCCAGTGAAGGGGCGCATGTACCAAGCTGGGACAGTCAGTCTTCTAGCCCGTCCGTGTGGACTAGACCTCAAGGGAGCAATGGAAAGTGTTCTGCGTTAAGCAAAACATGTAATTTCTAAAATTCCTTGCCGGTTTTAGACTGTTTCCATGCTACTTTATTCACCTAAAATCATCTAAGAAACTTTAAAGTATGTAAAAATTTAAACTTTTTTTTTACCAAAATGTTCTTGTGTGTTGGGGGGGGGGGGGGGGGGGCGAGGGGGTGTCACGATCCCCATAATCGCTGCAGAGAGACAGAGAGAGAGAGAGAGAGAGAGAGAGAAAGAGACAGAGAGAGAGAGAGAGAGAGAGAGAGAGGGAGGGTGAGAGAGAGAGAGAGAGAGAGAAACAGAGAGAGCATATGCGTGTTCGTGTGCAAGTGTGCACAAAAGAACTACGTGCAAAACATTTTATTTTCATTTCAGTACGATATTTTTTTATCACTGTAAGCCTTTTTACTCATTCTCATATCATTAGATTTTGGTAAAGGGGCCGAAGACCTCGACATCCAAACAGTCCTACCGTCATCATCATCGTCATCCTACATCTTTGAAAATGTCAGTCAACATAATGCGTAGTAGAACAGACGTTAAGCATGATACTACATAAGAGTGTATGGCGATGACCCAATGTCAGTAAAAGTAGAAAGCTGTCACACTCTAACATCTCACCTACAAAAACGAACCGAGCGGCTCAGGACAAAGTCTTTTTGGAGGTGTCGCTCGTTTAGGCATCCTCCTTAATAGTAGCTGTTGTAAAAACGCAGCTTTTGCTGGTATCTGACATACGGATTTGCATTAAGAGCAAATGATATCCTGAAGCTTGACGCCTACGATTAAAACCAGAGAAAAAAGAGGAAAGAGAAGAAGTGTGAAGGACTTGCGAGTGAGCAGGCAGTTTACCTGAGACAGCAGCGGCCCACAGAAGGAGCAGCGGCAGGGCGGTGCGTGCAGCGGCCATCGTGTGCGGCTGCGACTGCGTTCGCCGCTGACGAACGCTGTTGCTTTATAGCTGAGGAAATCCCGTTATCGTCCTATTTCGTGGAAAGCATGCACCTTTAACAGTATGCACTCCTCACACATCCAGCTCAGCTGCGGCAACCTGGAGATTCTGAGATAAGTAGATTATTTGAGACAATTTCTCTTGAAGTGCTTTATCAGTGCTCGGCGCCGGCGTTTTCTCTAGACAAACCGCTGTAAGGCCACAGACTTGAGAAACTGATGCCACTTGAGGTTATGACGCAAGTGGCTTGGCAACACTTTAGTATATGAAACGTGACAACAGCTACCCACTTTAACTACTATCCGACAGCGTTGCCAAGACTGAAGTGTGTGATATATTTCATAATTAATTGTACTTAGCACGACCTAAGCTATTCACTAGTTTTAATTTCCTGTGTGTCTGAATGTATCATAGTTCCATTCTCTCTTTATATCCAAGGATGAGAGCGTGATTACTTGGATGAAGAACTGGTATAATCTTAAGTCTGTTTCTGCTGTCTATTCAGTCATTATTTTGTAAAGCCGGTTGCAGACTTATTAGTTGTGTACCAATGTCCATTACTCGGGAAGCGACGGAAGCGTGAGTGGAGAACTGTATGATTATCACGCCCGTTCTGAAGTCAGTAAACTGATTGACGTCAAAATGACAGAACATTTAGCTTTGCTGTTATCGGTGCGACGAGATATTAAATCTTAGCCTTGTGAACACTGCTTTTTCGCGTTCTTGCTTGTTATGCATGCATGTTCTCGGTAAGTTATGATCTGTTTATTTTTTCACTATCCGTTTTCGATACATTTTGACAGCCGGTATTTCATACTGGAAATATAAACGCGCAGACTGTTGGTTCGGTACTGGTTCCAGACGCTTGAGTAATGTTGTAACATATATCGCACGAGTCTTTTGTGCACTTTCCGTTGGAGAGGTACATCTTTCTGACTTTACAAGAACGGCAACAGAACGGGACGGATGCACCCTGCGCTGATATGCGTTTCCTTAACAAGTACAAACGAGATATGATAGGCTTGGGCTGTCTTCATCATGACGCCCGTAACAGGCACATTATGCCACAACACACAACTACGTACCGTTTTTCCCTCCGTCTGTGTCTCTTATTGCGTTAGAGACGAGCTGCAAGCTGTATGAATCCTCGATATGGTGACCCTTGCTTTTGGTTCAACCCCTAGCAAACAAGTCCTGTTGGCTCGGGCTGTCAGTCTGTGGCAGGCCGTTGTGGCCGAGCGGTTCTAGGCGCTCCAGTCCGGAACCGCCCTGCTGCTACGGTCGCAGGTTCGAATCCTGCCTCGGGTATGGATGTGTGTGCTATCCGTATGTTAGTTAGGTTTAAGTAGTTCTAAGTCTAGGGCACTTATGACCTCAGATGTTAAGTCCCGTAGTGTTCAGAGCCATTTGAAGCATTTGTCAGTCTGGTTGCACCATCGTTCCTAGTTTCCGTTGCAGTCGTCGTGCGATCAACTGTGATTGGTCGCTTGATGTGGCAGTAAACGTGTGAATTGTACATAGCTGCTATCTGGAGGTAAGAGGACGAATATAGGCATAATGTCTTGAACGCCGCCACCTAAATGTACTCACGGCTGACTTCTCAGCTCGGAAGAGTAGCACAATTTTTGGGGAAGGGTGATCAAATATCCTCCCCTCCTCCCTCTTGTGAAATACGCATTTCTTTTCTCAGAACATATTTATTGTTAAGAACCAGAATCTGGTGACAACATTCACCAACATGTCTTGTCCATGTCCTATTTTTCTACGTAGCCTCCATCACGTTCTATGACCGCACGCCAACGTTGCGGAAGAGCTTGTACTCCCTGCTGGTGAAAGCTCTTGTCCTGTAGGCGTAGTCATGTTTCCACTGCATGACTGACACTCTCGTCATCTTCAAAGTTTGTTTGGCTAATGGTTCAAATGGCTCTGAGCACTATGCGACTTAACTTCTGAGGTCATCAGTCGCCTATAACTTAGAACTAATTAAACCTAACTATCCTAAGGACATCACACACATCCATGTCCGAGGCAGGATTCGAACCTGCGACTGCAGTGGTCGCTCGGTTCGAGACTGTAGCGCCTAGAACCGCACGGCCACTCCGGCCGGCCCCAAAGTGTGTTTCCTGTAGAGAATTTTTAAGCGGCCCAAAGAGATGGAAGTTCGAGGGTGCCAGGTCTGGACTGCAGGGTGGATGAGGCAGTGACGTCCAACCCAATTTGGCGATACATTCTTGGGTTCTCAGACTTGCGCGTGGGCGTGCGTTGTAGTGTTGGAGCAAGACTTCTGCTGGATTCTTGTCCGGTCGAACTCGTCGGAAACGGTTCTTGAGTTTATTCAGAGTCTTTCCGTACGCCTCTGAATTGATAGTTGATCCTCTTGGCATCACATCCACGAGAATGACGCCATCACAATCCCACAAGACTGTCGCCGTGACTTTTCCAACAGAAGGGGTTGTTTTGAATTTCTTATTTAGTGGTGAATATGGATGATTCCACTCCTTTTTGTTTCCGGCGCAAAGTGGTGCACTCAGTTTTCGTCCTCCGTAACGATCCGTGACAGAAAGGCCTCTCCGTCGGTCTCAAAACGCTCCAACAATTCAGATGAAATGGCCTTTGTTTGAATGTTGTGGTCCGCTGTGAGCATTCGTGGAACCCATCGTGAGCAACTCTTTGAATATCCGAGAGTCTCGATCATTTCAGAAGCACTTTCAATGGTGACCGACAACTGTAGAGGCAATTGTAGAGTTGCGATGCGCCGGTCGACAGGAATAATGGCATCCGCACGATTCACCATGTCTGGAGCAGTGGCTGTGACAGGGCGTCGAGAGCGGTGGCTGATCATGGAGCTCAGTTTCTCCATTTCTTGAGGCTGTAACTTTCTTTACGCATCGCCCAACTGTACTATCAACTTTAGCATCGCCATACCCTGCACACAAACGTTTATGGCTGTTCGCCACGGTTTCTTTTTCTGCACACAAGAATTCAATAACAGCACGCTGGTTGCAACGTAAGTCGTATGTAGACGCCATTTTGACGCTGCACTACGGCTCTGCCATCTGCCAGAATGGTTCGAAACTTCACCGGCGCACAGAAAAAAACACGAAATGTGAAGCACCAACAATGACGTTGTCTATGAATATTAATGGATTTTTAAAAAAACGTGGGGCATTACTTAACGACCCTCGTTCTAAACAACTTACGCGGTGCATGGTCATCCACGTCCAGTTGCAGGTTGCCTATCGAACGGTCACGAAAGCCAACAAAAATTTTACTTTCAATATTACGTATAATTACTTACTGAATTTAAAAATTTTAATTGCTGCCATTATGTACTCATTTTGTGTTAAAGGCTTAACACAGTAAGACTAGTATTCCAGTTAGAAACTGCCAGTCTGTCTTGGGGCAGCTTAGCTCGGTGCACGCAAATACCAGACTATATCCATTCAGTACATGAGAATGGGAGCATTTCAACAGACTTTGCACACAATTTCAAACCTTTATGAAAGTTTCGCTCGCTGACAGCCCCCACAAAATCACACAACGGAAAAAGTTTATCGTTCACTGCTTTTTCGCTGTAAATGCAGTAAAATTTCAGCAACGGGCATGACGTTTTAATTTACTACTTCTTTACTACTGCCTCTATTTGCAATAAATTTTGCAGACAGTATTTGCATATATCACTGAATTAATCTTCAAAATTAGATCATTGTGCAACACGTAGTTCAGGAGATGAAACATCATAAAAATTGAGATGTGCAAAAAACTATCTTCCGCTTAAAACGGAGTATAAATTACCCAGCCTATACTCATCCAGTATTTGATAATGAGAGAGCTTAGCAACTTCCAACAACCTTTAAACTTAATTTTAAACTTATTTAAACTTTTTCTCGCTTATATGTTTAGCGACAAATGTTTAACATTTTTCTCATTTCTTCTTCTTCTTGCGTTACGGCCTCTATAGGATCACGGGTAGCCCCTTCGTGCACTGCATTTTCCTCCTCTTCTCCCAGAACCTCTTAATTCTTCCTCTTCTTCTCTCCCACTCTTCTCCCGAGATCTTCAGTTTCCGTATCTCCTGTCGGCTCCACTGGTGGCATTCTAATCTTTTCCTGTATTCTTCTCTGTCATTGATCTCCAGCATATGGTCCCGTGGTTAGCGTGAGCAGCTACCGAGAGAGAGGTCCTTGGTTCAAATCTTCCCTCGCGTGAAAAGTTTAATTTTTTATTTTCAGACAATTATCAAAGTTCAGGCACGCACAGATAATCAACTTCGCTCTCCAAAATTCCAGGACATTTTCAGATTTGCTTGTACATATGCAGGATTTGACGGTCTACACACGGAAAAATTTGAAAACGTTAAAAACATATGTTTTGACAGAGCACAGGAAAACCTGTGGGACTGTGAAACTGTTGCATTCATTTGGTGCAGTTTATGTGACAAACTCTTATGTTTTCATCACTTTTTGGGAGTGATTATCACATCCACAAGAAAACCTAAATCGGGCAAGGTAGAAGAATCTTTTTCCCATTCGCCAAGTGTACAAGTTAGGTGGGTCGACAACATTTTCCTGTCATGTGACGCACATGCCGTCACCAGTGTCGTGTAGAATATATCAGACGTGTTTTCCTGTGGAGGAGTCGGTTGACCTATGACCTTGCGATCAAATGTTTTCGGTTACCATTGGAGAGGCACGTCCTTTCGTCTACTAATCGCACGGTTTTGCGATGCGGTCGCAAAACACAGACACTAAACTTATTACAGTGAACAGAGACATCAATGAACGAACGGACAGATCATAACTTTGCGAAAATAAACTTGTCACTCGAGGGAAGAATTGAACCAAGGATCTCTCGTTCTACAGCTGCTGACGCTAACAATGGGACCACGGCGCTCCTGAGCTCAGACTCTCTTTGATGTTGCCTATATTGCGCATAGACTACTCAGTTTGTATATTTTGCTTATTTTTTTCGTAGTTCCACACAACTTCTTCCTGTTTTCTCGATTGATCTGTGTTCAGTTTTTCAAGGCCTATCCACTATGCCAACTTATAACTGAACCTGAGGGGGGTGCGATGGGGAGGTTCCCTTGTTAGTGTCAGGATGGCCCTTTCGAAGAACTGCCACACAAGTTGCTCGTGCTGCTTAAGCTGCGCCACGATGCTGGTCTCAGTGGTCACGTGAACATTCTCACACCCGTGGACGAGGTTCTCTACGCCCACATATCATAGACGCCCGCCAAGATCGTTGTATTGTTAGGGCAGCAGTGGCAGATCGTACAGCTATCACAGCTCAGATAAGAGGGCTTGTGAGCCCAGACGTGTCAGTACGAACTGTTGCGAACCGGTTGTTAGCAGTAGGACTAGGGGCACTCACCGCTCTATACCGTCTCCCATTCACGCCATCGAATCGACTTGCACGGCTCGACTGATGCCGCCAGAGGATCACTTGGAGGACGTAAAGGCGCGCCGGGGTCTTCACCAACGAAAGCAGATGCTGCCTGCACGCATGTGATGGTCGTTTGCACGTACAACGTAGACCTGGTGTCTCGCAGAGGGCATGCGTCTAAAACATACTGGCCCCAACCCAGGTCTTATGGTCTGGGATGGGATAAGGTACAACTCTTGTTCATCTTTCGTGTTTCTGGAGGGGACGCTAACCAACGCTCGGTACGTGCAGAATGTTTTTAGACCTCTTCTTTTGACTTTCTTGCAACAAGCAAGTGACGTGTTGTTCCACCAGGATAATGTTCGCCGACACACTGCCTGTGAAACTCTGCGTGCTCTGCAAGACGTGCAGGAGCTTCCCTGGCTCGAGCACATATGGGATGAGTATTCTACATCTGTACGATTGACTGCATGCCAGAGTTAGCGCCTTCATGGACGCCTGAGGAAATTACACGACAACCGATATGAGCACTTCAGCATGGGCCGATATCTGGTATCTCTGAACCGCTTGTGCAATTGTTCTGTAAATGTACTAATTTCATGTGCTCCGCTTGCGGTGTTGCAACAATAAATCTTGAGTGAACTGTAAACCTCTAAAAGGGTGCAATACTTTTTATCGGGCAGTATATTTTAGTTCCACTTTGCCGTACGCCAGGAAGTCTGTGATAAGTATTAATTTGGCTTTTCCAGTAGTGAAATGTAACATATTTGGCATTAATCAGTTTACAGTGTTACTTTTGTAACTGCAATAAAACGGTTCTTCTACTTCTAAAATCATTTGTTTCTGAATGATGGATGCATTTACTATCACTAACTTATTCTGAGTACATAGCCTCCAGTTCCTCACAGTTTTTCGATGCACTAACTTGTGTTCCAGACTTCTACCGCATTACAAATTTGTCGTTGGTATCTGGGCGTCATATGTTATTGAATGTACATGCAGAATTTTCATAACATTTTCGAAGATGCTCATTCTTGGTAGAGTGCCTGGAGTATAAAAAACTACTTGCAGCACTTTATGAAAGCTATAGTGCATATTTGCAGAATAAGGAGAGGGAGAATTCGTATTCAGAAGCTGAGTTCGTTTCCAAGAAGGAGTGAAATTTAGTCTAACGTCTCGTCTACGTCGAGCTGCTAGACAAGGAACGCAGCCATGGACGCATGCCAACCTGGTGTCTGCGTGAAGCGGCTGAGGGAAACATAAAGACTTAGGACAGCAGGTTGAGAATATGAAGCTGCGCTGACACAAATATTAGTTTGGTGCTTTAACTGCTGCGCCAATCGTTATTCTCTATAAACTCCCAGTCAAGAGAAGTAGAAAAGCTAAAAAACAGATATCTGGCGAGACAGGCTAAATAAATAAATACACTCTTTCTTTCTTCCTTCTTCTGCCGTGCGGGATTAGCCGAGCGGTCTAAAGCGCTGCAGTCATGGACTGTGCGGCTGATCCCGGCGGAGGTTCGAGTCCTTCCTCGGGCATGGGTGTGTGCGTGTTTGTCCTTAGGATAATTTAGGTAAAGTAGTGTGTAAGCTTAGGGACTGATGACCTTAGCAGTTAAGTCCCGTAAGATTTCACACACTTGTACTTTCCTTCTTGTCTTTAATACGTGTCTCCACGGGGTCCGTATAAAAATTTGGGTTTGACAGCGTTAGTGGTAGAGTGTGTCCAAACACCCTTCATGTGGTCACCCACTCCTTCTCCCACCCCCTCCTACGCGGAACGGAGTTTGTGTATCCCATCTGTGTACCACGCGTTGAAGTGTGTGAACGTTTTAGAGATGTAAGGTGGGACGTGGGTACCATTCGAACGTGGAAAACACCTAAAAGCCAGATCCACGCTGACGGACGTCTCGACCCTCGATCCGGTACTGACTTTCCTCCCCCAGTACCGGAAGCGGCGTGCTAACGCGCTTGGCTGCACGGGTGGTTTAAATAAATAAGTACAAGACCCTGACAAAAAAAGGAAGCACCCAGAAGACACCCGGGAAGAGTCGGACAACATTTTACTTCCTCCTACATACCTCTCGCGAAATGAGCTCGACGAGAAAATTCGATAAATTACAGCTAATACAGAAGCTTACCGACAGTCATTCCTCCCATTCGCCATTCGCGAGTGGAACATGGAGGGGGTGGTAAGTTACTAGTACCAGATGTACCCTCTGCCACACACCATAAGGTCGCTTGCGGAGTACTGATGCAGAAGACATGGCCGCATCTCTATGCAACTTCGTACATGTACTGGCTGTCAGTGGACATGTATATGATTAGAGTTGCAATTGTCCGTGACAGGTAGGAAAGCCGTCAGAGTGCATTAATGTTGTACCTGTACGTGTTTAGTGTTGTTACCAGGCCTGTACGGTACACAGCAATAGATGTTGAGTGGTCCCTGTGAAGAACTTAGAGATGTCACATACGCATATGGGGCAGCATAATCAACTCAGTTTCAAAGGGGCCTCATTGTGTGTGTCCATTTGGGCGTTTGGTCGCTTCGTGCAACATCCAGGTTTGGGGGGTATTCAGTTGTGACAGTGGCCTGATGTTGGACTGCATGGCAACGTGAGAGCAGGCATACTCGCTGTCAAGGTTCCGGTCGAGCACGCCTGTCCATCACAAGGGAGGATCTGTACACTGTGCACCAAGCACACTGCAACCTTTTCACATCTATGCCTGCCATCAGGAGGAAAATAATGGATTCCCTGCAACATTCTCTGTTGTCCCACACCGTTTGCAGGGCTGGAGAACTGTGATAACACGCATAAGGTGCCGTTAACGCCAAAACAGAAGTGGATGGGTTTGGAGTGGCGCCTTGACTGGGAAGTGTGGACTGCGTTGCATTGTGTTCATTGATGAATCTCGGTTCTGCACTGCCCTGGATGATCGTCGTCGATGATTATGGCGGCGATCTGGAGAGAGGTCTCATTTATACAATGTTCTGGATAGGCACAGCGGTGTTACTCCTGTCATCATGATGTGGAGAACCATTGGGTATGACATCAAGTTACGGTTGGCAGTAACTGAGTGACGCTCGAGGGGCACGAAGGTACTTCACGTACATCCTGTGTCGTCACGAGTCATCTCTCGTGTGGCAATATTATGGCGCCATTTTTAAGAGGACAATCCTCGCCCACACGAGGCTAATGTCTCTACGAATTGTTTGCGTCATGTTGAGGTATTCCCATGACCAGCAAGACCCCCAGATACCTTCCCAATAGGACATACGTGGGACCAGCTTGGACCTGAGCTCCATCCCACTCCCAGTATCCAGGATATCAGGCGCCATTTACAACGGCTGTAGGCTAGATTGCCTCAGGACACCATTCACAATCGAATCAGCGCATGCAACAAGGACAGACGGGGTGCAACGTCGTACCTGTAAGTAGGCTCGTACTGCCTAGTTCTTTGTAAATTTCGCTCAATTTTGTTATCATTAAAGCAGCATAACATATCGTCTCACCATGTGACGTTTCATTTAGTTTCCTCCTTCTCTTCTGGGTGTTTTATGTTTCTTATCGGACAGTGTATTTCCAATTCTGAAAACAGAACCAAAGCGGGATTATCAGGTAAAACGTGCACAAATACGTAGAAACCATATCTTAATAGTTAATGCAAGAGACGCAGCCAAAGCGATTGTTGTAGAAAACAGTGCGTCACACGCAATGTTGCTAAAATGGGAGTATTTGATGGAAAAATTATTGAACCAAGTTCGAAACCATAGGGGTTACTTCGACGCTGAAATGTAAATTTTAGCTGAAAGTCCTTTTTCTATTCTATACATTTTATCAACACTTTATGCACAATCATTCAACAATACTGACTTGTTAAAGTTACAGCGTACGGACTCATCATGAGTTTGATTGGAAAAAATTCAACGAAAATTCGAACAACCCAAAGAAAATTTATGTGAGGTGCCAATCGTTCGTCACCTTGATTTGAATGACAACTTTTATATTGGAACTTATAGCAGTTATAATTTACCTGCGTCAAGTTATACTTGCTAACTAAACAAAAAGGACAAGTAGAGCACAGAATAATTGCTTTCAGGAGTTGCCCACTCGCTGCATACAGAATGACATTCACGATAACTGGGACATAGACAACTGCAATAGTTTGTTACTTCATTAAGGAAGATCGAAGTAACAATCGACTATAAAGGCCCTGTCTTTTATCATAAACTGCCGTCTAAGATACAACCGTTCGACTGGAAAGCACCTACACTACACGATTTTGATTTTAAGATGAAATATTTCCCGGAAAAGACGATAAATGCTACACCCAGCACCTTGTGTCCGGTCTGAACACTAAAGACAAAGACCACCAGCGACGAAAGAATTGAGGACGAACTTCATGACAAGCGTGGTAGGACCAAAATTCGCCTTGAGTCGCAAATCGTATTTTTCATTTAAATGCACGATGTATTTCGATCGCTGGGGCTCATCTTCAGGTTCTTGATCAATTTACATCACGTTTTTGGATTTAGGTTACTACCCAAGTGCTTTTGAAAGGACATAGTTATATTACATGTAGCTCATTATGACTACAATTTTTACAAGACTAAGAACCGAAAAATTTCTTACTATTTCCAGTAGTGGCTACATAATTTCTGAACACAAAACGAGTAGACATTATTTATGCATATGCACACTTTTCGTCTGAGCACTTCTGTAAGCAAAAATTCACGCTCTAAGGAGGACCAGTAGTAACCAATATCCAAAAAAAGTATGCAAATTTATCGAGAACCTGAAGATGAGCTCCCAATGCTCGAAATGCATCGTGTATTGAAATAAAAATCACGATTTGTAATAGCAGGTGGTTTGTTTTCTTTTATGCAAAAGTCTCAGGAGAAAATCTGACAGCAGTGAACAATATTAAGGAGCAAAATTTGTACGAAAACAATTGACATTACTAAACACGAACAGAATGGAACCAGAAATCGAAGTTTATCAAATAGGTATATAACGATGTGAATGAAATCAAGATACAGGACGTGATATTCAAAAATCAAGATAATATTTATCGATGAGCTCAAACTTCAGCTGATAGCCAAGTTCCACTCATCTTGCAACACGCCATCGATGAATTAACACGCTGCACACATCTCAGCTGTGGGAATTCTGTACCTCGAAAATTCATAACGAAATTTTCCACACAAAAAAGAGGTGACCTATGTGCGATGATGCTGAATTTGCAGAATGCGGTGTGTTATTATGGATGGACTTTCAACGGACAAAGGAACACAAGCCACCTAAGTGTTTTGGAAACTTACGCTGGAATATTGTGGAATCAATATGGATTTCCCAGAGAACTATCATATGAAACGCAGCACGCTCTGTTCGTCCACGTTATCTAGGAGGCAACAGATAACAGCAGCGCCCATACTGATGCATTTTGCTTGACTTCCGGAAGGCGTTCGATATACTTCAGCACTGTCATCTTATGAACAAGATATGGGCGTAAGAAATATTCATACCAGTTTTGCAAATGAAATGAAGCGTTCCTTTAAAAAAGAACACAGCATGTCATTCTTAAAGGAGAGATATATTCAGATGCAAAAGTAACCTCGAGCTACGGACCGTCAGGCGAATATTGTAATTGGATTAAAGACCCACTAGCAATCAGAACAGAGCACGTCATTCTTAACGAAGTTTATTCCATAGAGAGTTATAGGGCAATTACAGTTCGCCATATGTACACTGGTGCGCAAAAGTAATGAACGAAGTTAAATTACGCATCATATGTCACTGCCAAGTAACACATCTCCATAGCTCTATGAAACTTGGGCCATACATAGTAAGATCAATTACAGTATAGCACAGAAGGCGAAGAAAGTAATGCACAATGAGACGAACAAAAATTATGCTTTTGTTCAAAGACAATAGAATGAAGTCATCGCGATTTACACTACTGGCCATTAAAATTTCTACACCACGAAGATGACGTGCTACAGACGCGAAATTTAACCGACAGGAAGAAGATGTTGTGATATGCAAATGATTAGCTTTTCACAGCATTCACATAAGGTTGGCGCCGGTGGCGACGCCTACAACGTGCTGACATGAGGAAAGATTCCAACCGATTTCTCATACACAAACAGCAGTTGACCGGCGTTGTCTGGTGAAACGTTGTTGTGATGCCTCGTGTAAGGAGGAGAAATGCGTAGCATCACGTTTCCGACTTTGATAAAGGTCGGATTGTAGACTATCGCGATTGCGGTTTACCGTATTGCGACACTGCAGCTCGCGGTGGTCGAGATCCAAGGACTGTTAGCAGAATATGGAATCGGTACGTTCAAAAGGGTAATACGGAACGCCGTGCTGGATTCCAACGGCCTCGTATCACTAGCAGTCGAGATGACAGGCATCTTATCCGCATGGCTGTAACGGATCGTGCAACCACGTCTCGATGTTTGCAAGACAACAACCATCTGCACGAACAGTTCGACGACGTTTGCAGCACGAATGGCAAAACGTCATTTTTCCGGATGAATCCAGGTTCTGTTTACAGCATCGTGATGGTCGCGTCCGTGTTTGGCGACATCGCGGTGAACGCACATTGGAAGCGTGTATTCGTCATCGCCATACTGGCGTGTCACCGGGCGTGATGGTACGGGGTGCCATTGGTTACACGTCTCGGTCACCTCTTGTTCGCATTGACGGCACTTTGAACAGTGGACGTTACATTTTAGATGTGTTACGACCCGTGGCTCTACCCTTCATTCGATCCCTGCGAAACCCTACATTTCATCAGGATAATGCACGACGGCATGTTGCAGGTCCTGTATGGGCCTTTCTGGATACAGAAAATGTTCGACTGCTGCCCTGGCCAGCACATTCTCCAGATCGCTCACCAATTGAAAACGTCTGGTCAATGGTGGTCGAGCAACTGGCTCGTCACAATACGCCAGTCACTACTCTTGATGAACTGTGGTATCGTGTTGAAGCTGTATGGGCAGCTGTACCTGTACACGGCATCCAAGCTCTGTTTGACTCAATGCCAAGGCGTATCAAGGCCGTTATAACGGCCAGAGGTGGTTGTTCTGGGTACTGATTTCTCAGGATCTATGCACCCAAATTGCGTGAAAATGTAATCACGTGTCAGTTCTAGTATAATATATTTGTCCAATGAATACCCGTTTATCATCTGTATTTCTTCTTGGAGTAGCAGTTTTAATGGCCAGTGGTGTATGTTAGTCCCCTGGACATTACAAAAGGCGGGACATGGTCCGTAAGAGGGGGTGTGATGATTACAGACGTCAGTACCAGCGCGCTCCCATGCTGACCATAAGATTGGTAACGAGTTCCTGTAAATAGGCGTTCCACAACTCAGTGAGGCCGGTGGCAACTGCTGGATGGCCGTTGGTGCTGCAATACGTCTCCCCAGCGCACCCCACACGTGCTCGACGGGATTTAAGTCGTGGAAAGGAGTAGGTCAGGCCACTCGCCAAATATCCTCTCGTCCAAAGAGCTCCTCCACTCTTCCATAAAAATAGAGTCTGCGTTTAAAGCAGCCCTGAAAAGAAAATGAACAATATTCTTCCAGGGTGCATTATGTGTTTACACCTCGAGTCATGTGAGGATGTTACTGTTGTGGTCTTCAGTCCAGAGACTGGTTTGATGCAGCTCTACCTGCTACTCTATCCTGTGCAAGCTTCTTCATCTGCCAGTACCTACTGCAACCTACATCCTTCTGAATATGTTTAGTGAACTCATGCCTTGGTCTCCGTCTACGATTTTTACCCTCCGCGCTTCCCTCCGATACTAAATTGATGATCCCTTGATGCCTCATAACGTGTACTACCAACCGATCCCTTCTTCTAGTCAAGGTGTGCCAAAATTCCTCTTCTCCCCAATTCTATTCAGTACCTCGTTATTAGTTACGTGATCTACCCATCTAATCTTCAGCATTCTTCTGTAGCACCACATTTCGAAAGCTTCTATTCTCTTCTTGTCCAAACTATTTATCGTCCATGTTTCACTTCCATACATGGCTACACTCCATACAAATACTTTCAGAAATGACTTCCTAACACTTAACTCTATACTCGATGTTAACAAATTTCTCTTCTTCAGAAACGCTTTCCTTGCCATTGCCAGTCTACATTTTATATCCTCTCTACTTCGACCATCATCAGTTGGGTAATAAGGAAGCCCTCCTGTTGGGTGAAGATTAATATTCAGCAATGCGCTTTTTGTTTCAGGAGGAAAACGATAGTTGTTCGCTCTAATTTCTGAACAATGTAGAGTTCTAGAGTTTGTGTTCACCGCAACATAAATTTGTTCGTTCGGTGTTGGCGCTGAAAACGCATCACCGCTGCTTCCGAGTACAGGATACTGATCGATATTGAATATACCGCTTCGATACTGATTCTATCACACCGTCTTTTGTCTAATATGGCGAGTGCAAACTTGCTCTCACTCTGATTCAACTGAGATCACACGAGCGATCGGTACAAAGCGATCATTACGGGGTGCTGGACACCTCAACAGGTATGAGCCGACACAGTGAGAACGGTCGTCTCGAGAACAGAAGTCTAGTCTGCGCGCACAACGTCAGTTGTTAGCCGTAGACTAGTTCTAGGAAACGGGCAGTCGAGATTACTGACATCATATGGTCACCCAGCTTCAGCCGCGTAGCAAGAAGCTACACACGTTTACGAGTGAACACCACTGAAAGTGATATACTAGTCCACGTTTTATCAGCCAAGTGCAGAGTAATATGGCTGCACGATTTATCGAGTGGCAGCTATTCTGGAGAGTCATGACTGTTAATTATTGCCGTATACTATCTGTATGTTCTCCTTCTTCTTCTTTGGCAGGACATCTCCCGATGGGCCTTCGCCTCCTCAATGCCCTGTCTCCACGCATCTCTTTTCTGCTTTTACCATCCATCCTTCGATCTCCATCTTGGTAAAGTCAGCCAACACACTATCCAGTCATTTTGCTCTTGGCCGGCCTTTATTTCTGGTGCAATACAATCTGCCCGTTTTATTCGTTTGGTCATTCTGTCAACTAGCGTCTTCTTCATGTGTTATAACAAGCGCATTCTCTGAGATTTAATAAATTTTACTATACATTTCCCTTGTATAAGCTGTTGTATTTCGTTGCTGTATTTTACTCTCCAACCCTCTGCTCTCTCAAAGTTCCATACAGTAACAATCTAACAGTCGATGTGTAAGGTACTGAGTCTGCTGCAAACGCGGTGCAACACACATATGGGGCTGCTATCACCACTTCAAATTGCGCCACATAAGTTACGAGAGAGTGTGAGTTGTAAGCAAAAAATGTAACCGACACAGAAGAACAAAAATATGAATAAATGTGTATTTTTTTCATCAGCTTTGGCAGTAATAAAACCACAAATGATAGCCTTAAGTGTTATTAAGATCAACACCGTTGGAATGTTTTAGAGTACATCCTGTCTAGATTTTAAATCACGGCAAAGTAAACCTAATAAAAGTTACAAATGTTTAAAGTCAGTGCAGCCTTGTTATGGAACTAAATCTGCATTATGCGACAGATCAAAATCTCGCGAACAAATAAAATTCCGTGACAGGCCTAGTTTCAGGAGTCAGCCAAAAGTAAAAAGTCCGTCACTTCTTACAAGTATCGCGAGAACAACACACGAATTTATTTCAAAGTCTATAACGTGCGACCGTGTCCGCGCTCGACTCTTAAGTTCTACACGAGCTATCGATTGGCACACATTTCGCCTATGACTCACCACGACTCATAGCCACAAGCACGCCAAAATACAGTGCTTAAATAGTTACGGCTTGATCGTACCTCGCGATCTCGGCAGTTGAGCTGTGTGATCTCTGAGGTCTTTTCGGCATGTTTGCACATGTTCTGTATACAGGTTCGCCACGACAGGGGACAATAAATACTAATCAGCGCGCCATCCGTTTATTCATAATATTTTCGGTCGAAAAGGAACTATGTTGAAGTCAGAACGTGCCTAAAATGTTCCATGAATTAACCGTCAACCTTTACCGCGATTAGTACCAAGGATTCATAAAAGTGGTATTTTGGTAAAGTGGGAGACTGCAGAGAAATGCCCATAATGTACTTACCCTGGAGCCGCAATTGGCAGAACAGCTGGAAAACGCTGAGAGAACGTAATAACAGTCAGTCTCTGAAGAACAAACAGAAAAGGGCCTAACGGGTGCCGGGAATCTAATTCGTCTATACACAGCTACGCGACACGTACGCTGTACTTCACAGTGTAGCTGGAGCCAAGACTCAGAGCAAGCAGCACCTGAAGAGGACGACTGGATTGGTGGTCGGAATATTGCCTATAAAAATGGTATCTGCAACTCGGCTGAACAATCCAGGGCATACCATTACTCAGGCAACTAAACTGCGCCAAATTCAAATCGGATTGTTTCTGTCGATATGCAGACAACACGTTTGTAGCATGTACACATGGAAGGAAAGGAATTGCATGGAACATTTAATCTCCATCCATCCTAACATCATCATTAAACTTGCAAAACACAGCCAGCTACCTTTCCTGGTCGTGTAAGCTAAGAGAAGAACGGATTGATCTCTAGGTCACAGTCCATGTAGAAAAAATGGGAGAAGAATCTCTTATCTGCCTTATGATGATCCAATCTCCGGAAAGATCTGTGGACTCCAACGGAAACACGAAATCCAGTGTACCATGTTTCACGAGCAACATGACACAGGTGACTAAATCAACCAAACTGTCTCGAATATGATCATGAAATGAAATAGACGTGATCAGTATCGTGAAGCAACTCCAAGTTTATGGGACAAAATAATTCAAGAATCTATCAAAACAAAAAAACAAAAAATGTGGAAAAACCAAACAAACCGGGTGGAGGTTTCAACGTAAAGAAAGCATCTGGTCCGGCATTCAGTTTATTATGATAACGCTGGCGATCTCATTCACCACACTGAGAGAACGTCCACTTCACGGAATATCAGTGTGGAACCTGAGAAACAAATGAGCATCAAAAGCCGAAGCGTCTGCTGAGACCTGGGAGGTCGTAGCATTCAGGAAGGCGACTGGGTTGATCGTCGAAAGACTGAGCATAAAAATGGAACCGATAACTTGGCAGGACACGGGAAGCACACCTATAGTTGAGGTGCATTCTATTTAGAAGATAAAGAATCGCTAAAATTTTCACACTGCTTGTTTTAGTACCACTCATGACATTATAAACATAAACACAGCGGACAAATCAAGTAATAAAAGCAGAACAGAAAATAAACTCATTTGCAAAAGCTTTTACATTTCGATCGAGGCAATGCGCGGGTTTCGGTTTAACTACGGAACAGAGCGCGAGGAGTTTACACTGCAAGCTGTACCGCGCCATATCAGGGGGTTCGCCTGATATGGTTTGTTGCGATGAATGTGGAAAAACTCATTACCTGAACGTGCCGTGTAGTGGACCCATAAAAACAAACACTGCCACCACAGAAAACCAGTGTGACGCGCTTGGAAAGAAGTAGCCTAACATCGTGCTACAGATAGTAAGCACATTAGAATGAGTTCAGATGTAGTTTTCTTGCAAAAACTGAAATAATACTAGCAGTAATTACTGTATTTGATAAATTATTCGTGCATAAAGTTCATATTAATGACTACTTACATATTTTTTTCGTAGCCCCTCAGATTATCCTCGATATTCTTGAAGCACAGCTGTTTGCTGTATCGTGGTTGAAGTTGTTGGCAAAGCGCTGTTCTCCATCACGCTCTGTTGGGCACTCAATTAAAGAGAGTCATCTCGTCCACATTCATCTATTGTTAAGCTGTGTAAAACTCTGATGCACTGGATTGTAAGGTTTGTGTATTCTGCAGATATTTCTGTTTCGTTCCCAAGAGACGTCATTTGTTATTCATAATTCTGAACGTTCTTTCAGCCACCTTTCTAGCCCTCCGCAACCTCATTTTAAATACTTTTTATTCCACTCTGAGAGACAATTCAGGGGACGTACGCATTAAATTAACGAATAGCAGCACGCTTCATACCCAATCACTCCTATAATGGGGCTTTTAATTAAATAGAATCTAACTATTTGAGTGGTGGCGAGTTTTGCGGAACGTTCAACAATTATTGTACAGATCTGGCGCTGTGAACGTCGCACTATCTGATTGCTTGCAGTAACATCCAGTGTCACTTATTATTGATCTACAGTCAGCGTCGGTTGCAGGAAGCGCTGTCTTTTTTTTAATAACTGTGGTGCAGTGTCCCAGAATGAAGGGGCACTGAATCAGAAAGTGCTTGTTGTCAACGCACTACACACAGTTCGGAAAACTCCATTTGGTATACAGGTATTGAGCATTTGTTTTAACTGAAGGTAGAGAGAAGAAAGCAAGAGGCGAAGGCTGAAGTTCGCCCTTCTGTGGCAAAAGTTTCGTTTACACACGTCAGAAATGACTGTGACTGCGTGCAAATACTTCCTGGCTAGCAAATATCTGAAAAAGAATAAACGAAACTGAAACGAAGCAAAGGATAAGAGCAGGCACTGATAGGTAGGTTTTGAAATTAATATTCTAATGACAATTAAGTATTTATTCTGTATAAAGTACGCTCATTTGTGCGTATATCTCAATATGTATTTCCAGGTGAGGGGGTGGAGGCGAAGTGGAAAACCTCAAAAAGGTTCGTCTTAATGCTTGACGGAGGTGGCTCGTGCACATTGGAATCCAGTTAGTTCTTGTAAGATCTCCTTATGTTCTTGGAAAGCCTACGAGCCGGCGAAAGAAAAAAAATGGCGTTTCTCACTGAAACGTAGACCCATCACAGCACGACGATGCACAGTTGTTGCCAAGTAATGGTGTTGCAGAAAGAGGTCTTTTCAGGACGAGGACAAAACTTCGGCTTCAGAAGCCAGCTCGTAAAGATCTCAGAACACAACGAGATCAACTTTTCAGTGCATCCACCTTCATTTTAATACACCCCACAAACCATAAAATGACAAACTAAAGATACAGAATGCAGAACCACGGCCCAAAGGAAACCGAAGGCTGAAGCTTAAAGCGAAACTAATATATAACACAGAAATACAAAGACAAAGGAACAATAAAAATAAGAAACATCTGACATCAAAGCCTAAAGCTTTTCGAGGAGTAAATGTCTAATACAGAAATGAAAGATGTTGTTGTGGTCTTCAGTCCAAAGACTGGTTAGATGCAGCTCTCCATGCTCCTCTATCCTGTGCAAACCTCTTCATCTCCGAGTAACTACTGCAACCTACATCCATCGGAATCTGCTTACTATATTCATCTCCTACCCTCCATCTAAGATTTTTATCCGTCACGCGTCACTCCAGTACTAAATTGGTGGTCCCGTGATGTCTCAGAATGAGTCCTGTCAACCGATCCCTACTTTTAGTCAGGTTCTACCACAAAGTCAGGTTCTATCACAGAGTTATCTTCTCCCCAAGTCTGTTCAGTACTTCCTCACCAGCTACATGATCTGTCCATCTAATCTTCAGCATTCTTCTGTAGCACCACATTTCAAAAGTTTCTATTCTCTTCATGTCTGAACTGTTCATCGTCCACGTTTCACTTCCGTTCATGACTACACTCCATACAAATACTTTCAGAAAGGACTTCCAGACTCTTAAATCTATACCAGATGTTAAAAAATTTCTCTTCTTCAGAAACGCTTTTATTCTCATTGCCAGTTTACATTTTATTTCCTCTCTACTTCGACCATCATCAGTTATTTTGCTTCCCACATGTCAAAACTCATTTACCACTTTAAGTGCCTCATTTCCTAATCTAATTCCCTCAGCATCACCTGATTTAATTCGATTGCATTCCCCTATCCTCGTTCTCCTTTCAAGACACTGTCCATTCCGTTCAACTGTTCTTCCAAGTCCTTTGCTCTCTCTGACAGAACTACAATGTCATCGGCAAACCTCAAAGTTTTTATTTCTTCTCCATGGATTTTAATTCCTGCTCCAAATTTTTATTTAGTTTCCTTTACTCCTTGCTCAATATACAGATTGAATAACATCAGGGATAGGCCACAACCTTCTCTCACTCCTTTCTCAACCGCTGCTTCTCTTTCGTACCCCTCGATTCTTATAACTGCCATTTGGTTTCTGTACAAATTGTAAATAGCCATTTGCTCCCTGTATTTTAACGGTAGTCAAGTCAACATGGTCAAATATTTCTCTAGGTCTATGTCTGAAACCCTTACAACCCCTGCTTCATTCAGTTTATCCGTGTCCCATCTCCTTAAATTACTGCTTCTTTTGTGGTTTGTTCATGTTTAATCTGCAGTTCATAAGCAATAAATTGTGGTCAGATTCCACATCTGCCCTTGGAAATGTCTTATAATTTAAAATCTGGTTCTAAATGCCTGTCTAACCGTCACACAATCAATCTGAAACCTTCCGATCTCTCCAGGTCTCTTCCAAGTTTACAACCTTCTCTCATGACTCTTAAAACAAGTGTTGGCTATGATTAAATTATGCTCTGTGCAAAATTCTACCAGGCGGCTTCCTCTTTCATTCCTTTTCCCTAGACCACATTCACCTATTACTTTTTCCTCACTTCCTTTTCCTACTATCTAATTCCAGTCTGACCAGAAGTCATGTCCCTCCTGCCACCGAACTTCAGTAATTCCCCCTATATCTAACTTTAACCTATCCATTTCCCATTTTAAATGTACTAACCTACCTGCCCGATTGAGGGATCTGACATTCTACGCTCCGAGCCGTAGAGCGCCAGTTCTGTTTCTCCTAATTTCGACGTCCTCCTGAGTAGTGCCGGGGGCTATTTTACCTCTGGAGTACTTTACCCAAGAGAATGCCATCATCAAGGTCGTTATGGTTGATGTTACAAGGCCAGATCAATCAATCATTCAGACTGTTGCCCTGCAACTACTGAGAAGGCTGCTGCCACTCTTCACCCATTTGTCTGGCCCCTCAACAGAAACCCATTCGTTGTTGTTGCACCTACGGTACGGCTATTCGTATCGCTGAGGCACGCAAGTCTCCCCATTAACAGGAAGACCCACGGTTCATGGGGAAGGGGGGGGGGGAGAGGGGGGGAGGGGGGAGATGAAAGATGATAACAGAAAATAATGAAAGATGATAGCTATTATTTTCTGTTGAGTTTGCTATACATTATGTGGAAATGACTTCCTGAAACCCATCTGGACACTAGAATTAAATTCCTGCAGGTTCTACTCGAAGAACTGCAAAATTCATCAACCTCTTCTAGGATTTATTCCTTCTTGTCAACTTACGGTTCTGAACATCCTGGAACTCTTCAACGTAACGTTCTAGACCGTCATGAGACCTGCTGTGCGGAAAGTGGCTCTCATTAGACTCTAGCTTCGTTACAGTTTCAACTATATTAATTAATACTCTTGCTACCAAACTGATCTGTCGATTTATATTATTCACACACACGTTGGGTTTTGGGTTGCACGAGGATATTTATCGTTTGAAGTGTTCCAGTTCCCAGTGATCTCACGCATTTTTAAACGGTAACTAAGGAGCATGGTTTAGAATGAAAGAGAACATAAAAATAATTGTAGTTTCTATAATTTTAATTGCAAAACGTGTCGCGTTATGGTATTGGTATCATTTCGCTGAGACGCATACTTTGATACATTTACATATGTAACTTCCATAGATTAGAGAGTGGAATTACTTGACACAGTGGCAGCAGGACGGTTGGGTTTTACATCACTGGAAAAGGAAGCACCTTTTGTAGCTTAGGGTTCACTTCCTGGACCGATATCTTTGACTGACCGCTGGTCATCTTAGCTCGTAGTGCGTGATCCCCTCGAAACCCAACATTCAACCAGCCCCTCGAACAAGGCAACCTGCCCCGCTGATGCGCGCCTCGTGCTGTCGAGATGGTAGGCGCGCTCATACGTGTCAGCGGATTGTCTCTAGTTTCAATATCAAAGGTAAATATCACATATAGCAATAACTCCCAACATTTCTTGGCTCGCAACGCCCTTAATATATAGAATTTTGCTCACAGTCCGCTAACTCAAATCATTTATTTAACCAACGAATTTCAAATCTGCGGTTTGGGTGGTCAGATTAGTATAAAAATACACCGTCCGCCCAGAAGGTTCCAAGGCTGATTTTATTCGTGGCATGTAAGCGACGTCATCGCAGTAAGTACGGTTAACTAACAACAGACGTACATTCACTAGTCAGTTGTGAACATGCAATGTTAAGTAGAGGACGTGCAACAGTAGTGTGTCAACGTTGTTTTGTTAGAAATTGCAATGGAGCGACACCCCCAAGTCAAGTGGTCAAGGCATTCTCAAGAATGTATTGAAGAAGAGAAAAGTATGTGCGAAGTTTGTCCCACATACATTGTCTCCCGAACAAAGACAACGTCTGCCGCGATTTGGTTGAAATGCAAAACGCGGACATTTCTTCTTGGAAAAAATTATCAATGCGAACCTAGCACAAAATGACGAAGTGTAGAATTTCACACGAAGGGTCGACGCTTTGACAACATAGCCGACATTCAAGCCAACGTGACTCGCGAGCTGAACAACATCTCAAAGAAGGACTTTTGTGACGGTTTCAAATGGCTGTATGAAAGTTCTTTGCGCTGTACTCGAGTCATGGGAGACTACGAACAACACTTGAACATTAAAACCACCATCTTAGCTCTTCTCTGTTTTTTATTAATCCAGTCTACAAACTTTTTGGACTGGCGGGGTATAACAATAAAATAAACACATAATTCAAATTCACCAACAATTTATTGTACACATTTTTTATTAATATAGTGAATGAGATGAGTGGCATTACCGTTCACGCATTTCAGATTTGGGGCTTAAACTGGCTACATGTACCTTCTCTTCTCTCTCCCTTACCTACCGTTTCCACGTCATAATATTTGGCTGCTTGAATGACTTCACAAATGTAATTTTATTTTTACTTCGTGTCCGGATGCCCTCTCTGTCGCCAGTCGTCAGTTAATCGAAGACTGAGGTTCCGCGTACCCATCCATCTGCAAATCTTTTTACTATGTGTTATCGTATTTTGCGTTTGTGTGTCGTCGTCTGAATAATTTGGACCGTATGACGTCAATACACCATCATAATACTAGACTTTTTTTAAAGGCAGTACCGCCATTAGACTATTTTTTATTTGCAGTGTTACATTTTCACGATAATGATTTCGGCTTCAAAGTGCCATTATCAAGTGTTTTAAGTGTTATACAGTGCCTAAGATGGCATAATGTTGTATTTAAAATACACTATTAGACACATTGTCTAAGGGTGGATATTTCTGGTAAAGCCTACTGCTTTGTTTTATCACTGAGTATACCATCTTGACTCAAGATGACCATGTAAATGTAAGACTGCAAATACAAAACAGTCTAATGGCGGTATTGACTTTAAAGAAAATTATGACTGTGGCCCCGCATTATGAAAAAAATTATAATGACATATAGTCGACATGCTATTGACAAGTCACATGCCAAGGTAATAAAGACCCAGAAATGCTATAAATATCTTAGTATCGCATATTTTGACAAAATACTTAAAATGCCCACTAAGAGCCCCTGAATATATTTAAAATCGTAATAACAAAGTGGGTAAACAGTAAATATAGGGATAAATTTTGTGATTTTTATCATTGTTTATAGGTTATGTAGGTTCAAAGGGATTTAACGTGTTATGCTGATTCATTGTGGCCACCTGTACTAGGTTTGCTAAAAGTGTTCAATGTATCCGTGTAACAATGTACCTTCCTAAGCCAGTTACTCAAATGCAATCCTTGCAACATAATTGGATAAGGATCCATTTAAAATCACTGTAATATTGTAATCATAAGCGTTCATAAATTTAATACGACGACATAGATGACATGTAAACAAGTTCAAATGTGAATAAATATTCTTTTTCTTGTTCTTTGTAAAGTATCAGCCGCAGGCAATCAAACAAGTAAAGGCCCAAGAAAAAAATGAACGGAGTTTATACGAAATAAATGAACACAATTTTCCTACTTGGAAACAAGTCTTTATGTAATGAACGAATTAAGGTCTTTTGGTTGCACAGAAACAGTAGTTCAGGCGGAAGGCCCGGCACTAACAAACATAAATTCTGATGTAAAAGTTCTTGGTTACGATAGAGCAGGTCCCTTCGGAATGTCTCAGCACTGTAAGGCCAATAACTCTTCTAGTCTAAGTACAAACAGTAAATCAAGCCGAAGGTCTAGTAAAGAAGAAAACATATGTTTTAAGTTAAAGTTCTTAACATACTTCAGATAGAAGCAAAATCCGATCAAAGTGTTGTTGTCATACGGAGTATAGAAACCAAATCCGATTAAAGGTTCTTGACACTCGCAAATTAGAACAAGATCCGATTAAAGTTATAGACCCACTCGTGTAAAACCACGTCTAAGAGAGAACAGTTTCCTACGGTGAAAGCTTCTAAGTCCAGTGAAGCCGAATTGGTTCAAACGGCTCTGAGCACTATGGGTCTTAACATCTGTGGTCATCAGTCCCCTAGAACTTAGAACTACTTAAACCTAACCAACCTAAGGACATCACACACATCCATGCCCGAAGCAGGATTCGAAACTGCGACCGTAGCAGTCGCGCGGTTCCGGACTGAGCGCCTAGAACCGCTAGACCACCGCGGCCGGCGAAGCCGAATTAAAAACAATCACAGGAATATTGCATATCTGGTGGTCGGTCACTACGTGTTCTTCTGGATGGTAACGTTACAGGACCCAGGGCGAGAACGCTGGCTCGGACGGAGGTGACAGCGAAGCGACGGCTCTGGTGTAAACTCCAGATTGAAGAAACGAGTAAGCTTTCGGCGCCTCGGCCAGAAACTTCACTCATAGTGAACTGACTTCTCAGGGCGTGTGCACAACCCCTGGCGCCAGGATACATTCGGGCTTGCTTCCTGTCACGTGGCTCGGGTAGGAAAAAGATTCGGGGGACGAGCGACCTTTGCTGACACTTCGGTCGCCGTCTGGTGGTCGCAATGTAGCGAGACAGCCCTCGAGTACTAGTTGTAGGAAAGCCGGCTGCCCGCATAACTCCGATGTAATGTGTGTTGCAGTGTAGCAGGCGTCAGTCAACGCTGCTGCACATTATTGTTAGTCAGAGGTTGGGTGCCAGTCCAAGATTTGCCTAAAAGTTTTGGAAACCTACCTAAAAAGCGAACTCAGTCCGTTCAGTGTGCCATTCTAACAGCAGTTATAATTCAGCAGTGGAGATTTTACCCGAGTCTTAGTACCTATCTGCTTCTAATACCAGTGTGCTGCACATAAATTGCTTCACTCATATCCTCCTCCACTTTAATTTTTGCGTGATCTTTTTCACGGTGACAGCCGAAAACCCAGTTTCACACAAATGAGATGTGGTAGGGAAGCTAGAAAATCTGAAAAGGGAAATGTTAGGGCTCATCTAAAGTAGCGATCAGTCAAGTGAAATGGCGAGAAGACAAGCATTTCTGATCAGATGTGTGTAGGATAATATCAACAGCAGCAGAAAATGTTATAAGTGGAGAAGGATTCTTTGTGAATAGTAAAGTAGGGAAGAGAATGAATCACAGTGAATAGCTCAGTGATAGGGTAATCCTTATCAGAATCGAAAGCAAATCAGCACCGACAACGATAATTCAGGTTTACATGCCGACGTCGCAAGCCGAAGATGAAGAGATAGGGAAAATATGTGAGGATATTGAACGGTTAATCCAATATGTCAAAGAAGATCAAAATCTAAGAGTCACTGGGAACTGGAAAATAGTTGTAGAGGGAGGAGTAGAAGAAAGGGTTACGGGATAATACGGGATTGGTACTAGAAATGAGAGAGGAGGAAGACGAATTGAGTTCCTCAATAAATTTCAGCTAGTAATAACAAATGCTCTGTTCAAGAATCACAAGAGGAGAAGGTATTCTTGGTAGAGGCCAAGAGGTACAAGGAGATTTCAGTTAGGTACATCATGGTCAGACAGTGATTTCGAAATCAGATACTGGATTGTAAGGTGTACCCAGGAACAGATATAATCAGATCACAATTTAGTAGTGAAAAAGAGTGGGCTGTAGATTAAGAGAGTAGTCAGGAAGATTTAGTGCACAAAGAAGTGGGGTACGGAAGTACTAAGGAGGTAAGAGATAGGCTGGTTGTTCTCTGAGGCTATAGATACTATGATAAGGAATAGCTTAGTAGGCAGTTCAGTAGAAGGTGAATAGACATCTCTAAAAAAAAGCAATCGTAGAAGGTGTAAAGAAAAACATAGGTAAAAAAAGCTAACTGCAAGGAAAGCATGGGTAACAGAAGAAATACTTCAGGTGATCAATGAAAGAAGGAAGTACAAAAATGTTCAGGGACATTCAGGGATACAAAAATATAAGTAATATAGAAATGGAATCTCAGCATATAGGAAAGGCAAAACAACATTTGAGATGTATCTATTACTATTGAAATATAGAAGTGGAAGATAGACCAAAATAGTTATTTCAGTTTAGGGAGTTTAGAGAGAGCTCCTTTTCTTCAAGATTTATCCGTAGACCCACTCACTGCTTGCGTCTGATAACCATTTAAAAAGAAAGCGCAACGATGAACCCTCTGATTTGCAGAGTATCCATGTAGATGTAGATGTAGATAACTATCTTTTACATCTACCATGTTAACCAAGGAGACAGAGCAGGACGACTAATTTGCTAATGAGGTTTTCAATTCATTCTTCCATAAATACATTAGAGAAATGCGGATAGAATTGCAATATAGAAATCGTGAATTTCTTTTCAACATCTGATCCGAATGATTTGCAATTTCAGTGAACGTGGACCAAGTACAGACAAAACAGCAGCATTCAGAAAATAATAGGTTGGTGCGGTCCCCTACTTTACAAGAAGATTCAATTAAATACATCAGGGCACCAAATCAAATAATAATGTGGATTGGTTGGGAAAACAAGGGAAACAGGAATTACGAAAACGAATCTAGATCTCTTACACCCGCTATACCGCAACGCACCAAAACAACGAAACACACGCAGCATTATCACTACCAAAACTACCGCAAAACACAATGACTACTCAGCAAGGAGTATCTTGGATAGAGACGTGAGATAGAACGGGGGCTGATCAACTTGTGGTTGCATGTGGCACAATACATAGAATGAAAAGTCCTCGTTATGGCTTCGAAAAAATTTACAGAAATATAGTACAGCATGCAAATGATCTACGAATCCTGAAGGTATGAAGGAACTAAAAGCGATCAGGTTCCACAAACATCGAAAGTACTCTGAAGTGCTCAACTGTTGAATCACAAAATAACTTGGGTAAACCAATACATATTCCTCACTACAGACTGAAATCAACGTGCTGATTGATGATAAAGACGCACTACACTTTACACTGCTCATACGTGGTTGAGAAACCCAAATACCCACAATGAAAAGTATCGCTTTACAACAGAAAGATCAGTGGAAACCGGGAATGCATTTCATACAATACTCACAGACTGAAATTGTACACGTTTACTGTGGGTTAACAAGTAATGAAATTAGACTCTGCCATCGACCACCTGACAGTGTGTCTGCACAAAGCCACCGACTTTCAAGTTCCAAAAAACTCACGAACGATGAAGTTTAGGAATCACGAAATAGATGAAGTTAAGGAATTCTACTACATAGGCAGCAAAATAACTAGTGACGGAGGGAGCAAGAAGAACAGAAAAAGTAGACTAGCACAGGCAAGAAGGGCATTCGTGGCTAAGAGAAGTCTGCTAGTATCAAAAATATGCTTTAATTTAATTAAGAAAGAAATTTCTGAGAATCTACGTTAGGATTACAGCGTTAAATGTCAGCGAATCATGGACTGTGGAAAAACTGGGAAACAAGAGCCACACTGGCGAACCTGGTCAATACCACCAGCATCGCCCCGATGATGGCCAACGACAGTGCTTTACCGCCCACACTTCAAGAGCCACCAGAAGAAGGCGCATGCACTCCAGAAAGCGTGCCAGGGCCAGGACGTAAGCGATAGCGAGATGAACCCCCCCCCCCCCCCCCCCGCCCCGAGGAAAAACCTGTTGCCCAGTCGACACATAGGCCGTACGGTAACGTCTGTTCACAATAGTTTCAGACTTGAGATTCGTACTGATTGCAATGCAAGAGAAGGGGCATACACAGGTCTGCGTGTGTAAAGGGTGACAAGATATTCGAAAGCTAACTAAAACTGTGGTATTGAAAGTACTTAAGTTTTTTTACTGGTATGGCCAACAATGAAGAAGCCACGAATAATATAAATGTTGTGCAAATTCATAAACTGACACCAAAAGCTTTTGGTATTTCCGGATCCACAGTGTTCCGTATTAACAGTGAAGTAACATCGGCAAACTCTCCAGATGTGAGCATGTGTTTTGAATTTTGAAGAAAGGGATGTAAAAGATAACGAACATCTAGTCCGTAGAACTGTACCTGTTTACTATGGCAGAGGAGAGTATTCTGTGGCTGAAAAATTCAAATATTGACTACCCTGACTCAGAGACCTTAGTCTCCTCTGGTCCTTGGTTTTCGATTCAGAAAGTGATAATGGATACAATTTTTCGATGGAATGCAGAGACATTTGCAGCAGCAAGTGCGAAGTTTTTGTGTACAGTGCAGTTATTGTGTGCTTAGGAGAACAGATCTGTAATATACTTCAATAAAACTTGGATTTCACAAAACCATACGGACAAATATATTTCTCTCGACTTCAACGGAAATAGTGGCCTGAAAGTTCCTACAGTTACTTTTGTATAGCGTATATCGAAGTTCTGGATGATAGACGCAGTGACAGAAAGTCTGTACTTGCTGCAAATAAAGAATTTTCTGGAGCCTGGGAATATTCTCGGTCCTATTAAGGCGAGCCGTCGGAACTAAAATCCTGGCGGAAGCATATAAGTACTCGCGTGCTGCCGCACAGGGAGTCTACCGTAAATAAATTGCGTTCAGGGGTGTCACGATTCAATAATGATGTCTCAGAGAGCAGAATTAGTTTTAAAGTTTTCTTAACAACTTTCTCGCTTGGAGTTTCTACGAAGCCCAACAAAACGCAAATCGATCAGCAACAACATTTTTTGTTACATGGAAGAAACAGTTTCACATCTTTTACGGTACTTTATTTTTTATCTCGGAAATCTTTTATGTTTTGACAATAAAGTATGTATCACATGCATCTATAAACTTAATGTTCAGATACTTTTTTTCAGTCCAGACGTGCTAATGTTCCGGTATTTTCCGCAGGGTGAAGCAAAAAAATAATATTTTTGTAAAAAATTTCTTGCAACATTAGATTTTATTTTTTCATAACGACTGGCAAGAGTTTTCTTTTGGAATATACTCCATTATATACTAGACTAGAAATATATTTGTCTATTTTTTTTTAAATTTTTACTAACATTTGAAATTATCGCTGTCAGTACTGCAAGGACGTGAGATCTGTATAGTTTCGTGAATGCCATTATAGTCGCCTTACTGCCTGCAGTCCTCGAAAATGATACAGACCTCGCTGAGACATTGCGGCAGGCGTCTAACGCCGTCATGGAAGCTGCCCGAACATCCAAACAGACTGACGCACAGCCAGCCAGCCGAAGCCGCTCCCGACGCGGTTCGCTTCCGGTGCGATGACGTCAGGCCAGCTGGCCACGATATTACTGCCAATAGATGAAAAAAGAATCTCGAAAAAGGAAATGACAACGAAATCAGTAAACTGTAATTTTCCTACCGTTCCAGATTAAGGAGACATAGTACACTGTGCTCGAACTCTGTTCAAATCAGGGGAAGAATCATCTCCTGAAGAAGATCCTGGCGTGATAGTGTGGGCGAGCACCGCCAGCCACGTTTTGCAGAAGTGATGACAACAACTACAACTACAACTACAGCCGCTGTATCCCAGATAGTTCCTGATGCCTACAGTGACATGTGTAAAGCATTTGTAGGATGATGTCGAACACCTGTTTCGATCAAATATTGAGAGATAGAGATCTGCAGAATCGAGAACTTCAGGAAATCGAGAACTCCGTTCTAGAGAAGCGAAAGACATTGAATATTCATCCGAGAACTTTGACAAGTACAGCAGCCAGCCTTTTTTTTTCTTTTTTTGTGCAGTGCGATTATACCTCAAAACTGTGAAATGCAATGGCGGTTAAATGCAGTAAATTGCAGATTATTTTCTGTAAGTACTTTCATTCGATAAAGTGAAGACATTATCTGAAATATTCCGAGAGAAGTTGAAGGTAATATCCGAGGAATTTGGATGAAGGTTGTTCCTAGATAATAAAAGTTATGTACACCTATAAATGTACTATGTTTCAGTTCCTTATAAAAGAGTCTATGGGGTTTCTGTTTGTTTCTAAAGATTTTCAGAATGTTTTGGACTAAACTAAGGCATGTTATCACTCGCCCCAGAGACGTTAAAACTAAGTATTTGAAACACATATAGGTCGTTTTCAATACATGTAAGCCCATCTCTGCAGTCATAGCTGCGCTATCCTAGTCCTCAAATATGCGTTCCAGGACAATTTTGCCCTCACAGTACTTTCGTTCTGATAATAGTAATATTCTTCAAGTCTTCCAGAGATACGTAGAAATATATATCCACACATTGGTTTTAATCTGTTCATCATTGTGAAATTACTCATCATATCCGATAAGTAATTTCTATTAATTGCAGCTCCAGCCTTCCTTCGTATTATTCCAAAACTTTTCACGTGTCTTGCATGACGCTTTTCGCTGATTCCGCAGTACACTTGAGGGTGAAATTTAAAAGCAGAACACTAATAACAGATGAGCAACATAACTTGAAGAAAGGCTAGAATATACACCCTGTTTATTAGCACCTGGAGACATTTACATCAAAATTGTTTCACATTAGAATAGCCACTGTATCTCAGATAGTTCCTGATGCATTCAGTGACATGTGCAAAGCATTTGTAGGATTTTATTAAAGTAGATATATGGTAGATAACGTAAATAAAGTATGGCTAATGAGATGTGAATATACATACAAATTATCACATAAACTACTTGATAATGTCTGCTATGAAGTGTGTTAGAGAGCAGATATCGTGATTATGGGAAAACGATTTCCATTTATTCGCTTAATAGATAAAAACATTTCTAAAATTACAAAAAAAAAATGGTTCAAATGGCTCTGAGCACTATGAGACTTAACTGCTGTGGTCATCAGTCCCCTAGAACTTAGAACTACTTAAACCTAACTAACCTAAGGACATCACACACATCCATGCCCGAGGCAGGATTCGAACCTGCGACCGTAGCGGTCGCGCGGTTCCAGACTGAAGCGCCTAGAACCGCTTGGCCACTCCGGCCGGCCTAAAATTACAGCAATACATCAAAAACGTAATTGCAGCTATAATGAACGTAACCCAACACCTAAATTATTAACCTTTATCAGCATAATTAAATCAATTAAAATAATAGAGGCATATTCGCAGTTATTTACGTCCAAGAAAAGTAATTCTGGCGTTACGTTTTTAATAAAAATTGATAAAGAGCTTATTCTAATTCACTCTATTCACGTCTGGTGGTGGATGCATCTAATGAATGTCTTGTCTTTCTCACTATCCCAGTTGGACCTTTGGTGCTTCTGCAGTCTCTGGATTTGTCTCCAATTGAGCACGTGTGGGATATGATTGGACGAGGAGTGACTCGTGCAACTCGTCAACCAACAGTTCTTACAGAACTGTGTGAATAGTTCAGGCATGTGTGGAATTACGTATCCCAGGACGGTATTGTCCATCTGTAGTATCGACTGGATGTCAAAGTCAGCGCCCGTATTGCCACCGCTGGAGGCTACACCATGTATCTACTATGGGTGTTTCAGCATGGGTCGATACGTGGTACCTCAGAACCGCTTGTACTATTGATCTGTAAATGTAATCATTTCGTGTACTCCATATGCACTACAGCAACAATAAATCTTGAGCGAACTGGAAGCCTCTAAAAGGGTCTCCCCATAATGCATAGACCTCGACTGAAGAGGCCTACAATAAGGGAGAGGAGAGGGAACTCAAATCTTGTAGGTACAATACGTTTCATACAATTTTATTGTTCTCCCATCGACTGGGAGAAATAGGAGATGACCAGTATCGAGTTATCTCATGACCTTGAATAGACGTCGCACAATGGCCGAAGGTGCGCAGTGGGGGGGGGGGGGAGGTCTCTGGGTGACCTTGATCAATTCCTGATGTTTCCTGGGGAGAGAGAAGTGGGATGACCTTGAATGTAGGTTGTCCAAGTGGGTAACCTGACACCATCCTTATTAATAATCTTGAGATAAGACCTTTATCTCTGCCAGAACCCACACGAAATGACTACTGGCTATCAGTCACACCATTATCATATCACCAGAGATGATGCATCGCTTGATGTGTGCCTACGCCAGATGAGCCCCATTACGCTTCTGACATCTTTCTGCAGTCAACACCAGTGATGTAGGCTGATCCCACGTGATGGCTGGCTCACAGAGTCGTCACTCTGGACAGGTGTGCTGTGATGAAGTCATGATGTCAGCGCTTCAGCGAATAATACCCCAATGGCCTTCATGAAGTATTGTCAATATGTGGTGTTTGAGTACTTGTGGATTGACCACTATGATGTGGCTGTTATCTACTTGCTGCAAGAGGGTGCTGTGAAGAGTGGACAGCTCCTTTAAGCGATCCTGATAGGTCTGAATGTCTGAATGTTCATGTGTCTTGCTGTCTGTCCATCCATTCTTCACTAATTGCGTTACTTCTCAGAGGACTGGGTCCTCTGGCGACCGTCAGGTTATGACCATGGCGTTGATGGGCGAGCTGGTCACCGCTGCCTTGATTTCGGTGTCGGCATGAAAGAAGACTTCAGGAGCCACATCAAACTCGGGGTCTTGTTCCAGTGGGAGACGTGACAGCATGTCCACATTGGCGTGTTGTGATGTGGACCAATAATGGATATCACACTGGTACCCCTAGAGGAACAGCGCCCATCTTGCAGGTGGCAGTTGGTCCAGGTCGGAATATTAGCATGGGGTTCGAATGGTGGTAACAGAGGATTACGATATATCAACAGGATAAATCTACGTCCATACATGCAATAAAGCATTATCTTCATTGTGAACATGATAGCTGAGGCTTCTTTTTCGATCTGGCTGTAATTTCGCTGCACTTGTGTTAAAATTTTGGAAACAAATGCAATTGGGCGTTCAACTCTGTCTGCTTTGTGAGAAAGATCTGTTCCCAAGCCATAGAGTTCCTTGATAACAGAACGCAGTATGTCATTCTCAATGGAGAGAAGTCTTCTGAAGTAAGAGTGATTTCAGGTGTGCTGCAGGGGAGTGTCGTAGGACCGTTGCTATTCACAATATACATAAATGACCATGCGGATAACATCGGAAGTTCACTGAGGCTTTTTTCGGAAGATGCTATAGTATATCGAGAGGTTGTAACAATAGAAAATTGTACTGAAATGCAGGAGGATCTGCAACGACTTGATGCATGATGCAAGGAATGGCAATTGAATCTCAATGTAGACAAGTGTAATGTGCTGCGAATACATAGAAAGAAAGATCCTTTGTCATTTAGCTACAATATAGCAGGTCAGCAACTGGAAGCAGTTAATTCCATAAATTACCTGGGAGTAGGCATTAGGAGTGATTTAAAATGGAGTGATCATATTACGTTGATCGTCGGTAAAGCAGATGCCAGATTGAGATTCACTGGAAGAATCCTAAGGAAATGCAATGTGAAAACAAAGGAAGTAGGTTACAGTACACTTGTTCGTCCACTGCTTGAATATTGCTCACCAGTGTGGGATCCGTACCAGATAGGGTTGACAGAAGATATAGAGAAGATCCAACGGAGAGCAGCGCGCTTCGTTACAGGATCATTTAGTAATCGCGAAAGCGTTACGGAGATGATAGATAAACTCCAGCGGAAGACTCTGCAAGAGAGACGCTCGGTAGCTCGGTACGGGCTTTTGTTGAAGTTTCGAGAACATACCTTCACCGAGGAGTCAAGATTGCTCCCTCCTACGTATATCTCGCGAAGAGGCCGTAAGAATAAAATCAGAGAGATTAGAGCACACAGAGGCATACCGACAATCTTTCTTTCCACGAACAATACGAGACTGGAATAGAAGGGAGAACCGATAGAGGTACTCAAAGTACCCTCCGCCACACACCGTCAGGTGGCTTGTGTAGTATGGATGTAGATGTAGATATAGAAGAACCTGTTTGAAGCCTCGAAAATCCTTGTCGCAAGTGGAGGACCATTGCTATTTAAAGTTCTTGCGAAGGAGTTGGTATAGTTTTTCAGTAGTAGCTGCCACGCGAGGAATTAATTTTCTGTAATAGTTCAGTTGACCCAACATGGGATTTGAGTTAACATCTCTATGGGACGATAGTTTCCGTTAATCCTCAATACGATATGGACTGGTACGTATCCCTGATGTGCTGAAAACACGTAGATAATGAAAATTATGTTTATCAGAGTGAACACAAAACTCTGGCTCCCCTTCTTCAGAGCGTAACTACACAACACAAGTGATAGTTCAAGATTAAGTCTCTGTCTTTGAAATGAGAATAAAAAAAAATGTATGTTCGATGGGCATACGCCACGGAAAACTGTATAACAATTACTAGAGTCAATGTACTGGTTCATGAGCGACTATGTCTAAGTACACAACACTTTGTTGGGTCAAGCACCACCTCCATGTTGTAGACGCGAAGTCCCGGTGTAGCTGCCTCCTGCACGTCTTCCCGGAGGCGAAAATTTTCGTTTGGTAGAGTGACGTTGATTGATAGGTTACGGGATGACTATAGGAGAACTTCTGATTGAGGAATAGGAGCAGCGGCCGGCATAATTGTCCAGAGAGCTCGTTCTTGGAGAACTGGCTAGTCATAGCTGTGCCCCGGCCTAAATACTGTTGAGGCGCCAGGGTAGAGTGGGACATATTTTCGAGCACATGACGCAGCGGAAGCAAGTAGATCCGTGCCCGCCGGCACGGCATGCGCTCGGAACTGCGGTGGCGGTTTCCGCCGACATACTCTTCTGACTTGGGGCATAGGCCACGTGCGATGCCATGCTGTTAACCTGGATGGCGTTCGTGTAGTTTTTGACGTCACTTCGTACGTCACATCCATGAAACACCACTGTGCGCGTTGCAGTTAGTCTAGCACTGTCTGCGCGGTCACTGCGAGGCCGATAATACTCCCAGATTCTTCACTTAATAGTGAGTGTCGAAACTTCGTTAAGTAGTATTTCACGAGATAATTGGCGTATGTCTTAAACGTCTGCCAGTTCAGATTTTCTCCCGTGTGTCAAGCCAGAGGCTGTTTATCCATACAGCACGAGTAGTGTATTTGGAAACTATCTTTCATTGCGAGGGCGACACCCTCCACACTGAGTGAACCTTGTTTGCGAGAGTCGTGTGAATCAAGAGCATATCCACGATAGACAATTGATAGGTAATCGTAATTCTGAAATAGAGGCGCCTCTAGCGTCTCCCTCGGCTTGGCACCCCAAGTGTCGCTTGGACTTTACACCAGCTCTGGGCATGACTAGTGTGTGGCAACAGGGACGTTTCTGTAGAGGAGCAGTTTTGTGACCGGAGAAAAACCTAAGATAAAAAAAAATAGGTGCAGGAAGAAGTAGACAGGGGAAGAAGAAGAACAGGAAGAAAAAGAAGAAGAGCAAGCCGGGCGAGGGAATGGATTGTAGGGCATTAAAATTGGGAAGGAGCGCTTTTATATGAAAGGAAATCAAAAGTAAAGTCAGACTCTACAAAGCTGAGCAACAGTTCCGTAAAATGAACCTTTTTCTGGTATCGAGACTCTTGTTTCTTGTTTTAGGTTGTTAGATGGTAAAATTCTCATTATCTTCAGTAAGCCAACGTATCGTATGTATGTTTTATGTTTGTTGTTTTCTCTGTTGCCGCTTTGCATTGATCAGCAGTGAAACAATGGAAAAGGGTAACGTTACTGATGCATGCAGTACGACTTCAGACGCTGTACTGTTCAATGTTTTGCATTGTCTCATAAAATAAAGAATTACTGAAATGAAAAAATAATTTTTACTTGTAAACTGTTGATCTCAATAAACGAATAAACAGGCTAAGCAGCGATGTCATGGGTGCCAGTTACGATCGTCACGCTGCTGCGCCAGACGTCTGCTTAACAGCCTATGGCGCGAGTTTAAGAAGGCAACGCAAAGAATTCAGAGCAGTCAGACAGAACTATCGCTTTCCGCCTGAATGATGACTCGATGTGGGAAATCACAATGACTCTTCTGCATCGCAGACACATGATCCAGCCGCTCCTAGAGGGCAGTTATGTGCTGCTGTGTGCGAACCACACACTAAGGCTAATGCCCTCGACGACACATTTATGGAGGACTCGACGCCTAACGACGCCATAGGCGACGCTGGCCATATCCAATATGCGGCTGAATGCCTCGCAGTATTGGCGAGAGCGCAGGGCGAGGGAGAGTATGTCATCGACTGTATCACAGCTGAAAAAGTACAGCTGCAAGTGCAGAGGCAAAATACCAAGAAAGCATGTGGCCTTCACCTGCTAACGTAGCTGCTGCTGCAATTAAGATCCTTTATCATTTAGTTACACTATAGCAGGTCAGCAACTGGAAGCAGTTAATTACACAAATTATCTGGGAGTAGGCATTAGGAGTGATTTAAAATGGAATGATCGTATAAAGTTGATCGTCGGTAAAGCAGATGCCAGACCGAGATTCTTTGGAGGAATCCTAAGGAAATGCAATCCGGAAACAAAGGAAGTAGGTTACAGTACACTTGTTCGCCCACTGCTTGAATACTGCTCACCAATGTGGGATCCGTACCAGATAGGGTTGATAGAAGAGATAGAGAAGACCCAACGGAGAGCAGCGCGCTTCGTTAAGGATCATTTAGTAATCGCGAAAGCGTTACGGAGATGATAGATAAACTCCAGTGGTAGACTCTGCAGGAGAGACGCTCAGTAGCTCGGTACTGAGAACATACCTTCACCGAGAAGTCAAGCAGTATATTGCTTCCTCCTACGTATATCTCGCGAAGAGACCATGAGGATAAAATCAGAGAGATTAGAGCCCACACAGAGGCATACCGACAATCCTTCTTTCCACGAACAATACGAGACTGGAATAGAAGGGAGAATCGATAAAGGTACTCAAAGTACCCTCCGCCACACACCGTCAGGTGGCTTGCGGAGTATGTATGTAGATGTAGATGTAGAATTAACAGTGGGCGTCTGGGCGGTACTTTCAATATCATCATACGCTCTGGAGCCTTTACGTGCCGACTTCTGAAAGCTGTTCCGAGACTTTGGCTGTTTTTGTATGAGAGTGCTTCGTATCTTTCTGCAATGTACAGAACAGTCACCAAGACGGATCAAATTCCAGATTCTCTCTATTCTTATTTGTATTTTATCTGACTGCTGACCGCCCTGTACTTTCAATTAATGCAACATTTATCTGCCTGTTATACTGAAGATTATTCATAATCAGAACCTATATTTCCGCACCTTCATTAACTTTTCAGCTGTTGCTGTGGAGTACGACGAAGGGACGTGGGTAGCATTCCCCTAAGGCCTAAAAAGTAAAGGCGTCGCACAGCAAAGCCACTCATCGTCCCACCCTTACATGCTTGGGGACGTGGAATACCTACTGATTAACTTGCATAAGGTATAACAATAATTAGGCCTAATGGATAAAAAAAGGTAAGAAGAGGCCTAGACTGCAAAAGAAGTAACTCCTGCTTTATCGGTAGAGTGCAGCTGCCTACAGAGGGCCTTTGTCAAAGGGGCAGAGGCGAAGAGTATAGCTTATAAATTTTGGAAACATCCCAAGAGCACCAGATTTAGCACCTTCGTTCTCTTATTCCCAGATTTAATGTGTTCGTAGTTTTGAGTCTGATGAAGTGGTTACTAAACCCGACATGGGAGACTTACCAGAATTCTGTGTGAAATGCACTCACTATAAAAAAAAAAGGTCAGAAAAAGTGCATTGACGACAGAGGGGATTCAACGTTGAAACATAATTTGTTAGAGAAATCAAAATTCATCCTTCATGAAGACATTTGATAATAGCGTACACTCCGCTGCAGAGAGGAAATTTCGTTACGGTAGTCGAAATGGCCTGTGAAGATTTGAGGCTTGGCATTATGTACAGCGACCGGGGGGCAAAAGCTTTCGCAGAAAAAGGTGGCAGCAGAGAAGTTCTAAGAATCTGCTGTTGCCGTTTATAAATTGACATTTATCACTTATTTGTACAAGACTAGTCCTGGATTACAACTTCTTCCTTGTCTCTAGCGCTTGTCTCCAGTGACTTTATTGCATAGCAAGGATTAGAAAGAACAAAAGCGCTTGGCTGATACCTCTGCTAAAAGCCTGACTTTTATCTCCACGTAGTCACGACCTCTCGTCTTATTTTGGAATATCTCGTTAGTTTCCAGTGGATTATTGTCTGTCTTGTAATTCTACCGATTAGGCTTTCATTAATTGGACCGCAGCTCGTGGTCTTGCGGTAGCGTTCTCGCTTCCCGCGCTCGGGGTCCCGGGTTCGATTTTCCCTACCTCGAGATGACTGGGTGTTGTTGTGTCGTCTTCATCATCATTCATCCCCATTACAGTCGGAGGAAGGCAATGGCAAACCACCTCCGCTAGGACCTTGCCTAGTACATCGGTGCAAGTCTTCCGCATCGTCCCCTACGCTCCTCGGAGTATGGGACCTCATCATCATCATTCATTAATTGTCACGAATGAAACTGCAAGAAACGGAATAAAGTAGTTTTTATGAAACCAATCAGATTCGGCTGATAGCAAATACTGTATATTCAGTTTAAGAAGTACACCGTAAAAACTATAACATTTAATTACCAACTGTAGATCTCGGGTATTTTATTATCCTAGTAATAAGTTATTCGTTAGTTGACAGTAGGTTGACTGCCCGTAGCATCCTGCACCGTGAGAGTTTCCCTTCCCTGTACCTACAGAGTGCACATCCCAGGCAACGTAATTTATAGAAGAACAGATAGCAACTTATGCATTCGAACCGCAACCGTCCGCCGTTGACAGCTCTACACACATACATATAGAGACTATGCATGCATATTACCAATCGCAAAGTCTCGATTTCAACCGCTTGTACGTTTTTTTTTTTTTTTCAATAGTGCTACAGACCCACAGACAGCGAAAAACTCCTCGCAAAACGATTCTGTAGGGGATGTAAGCACATCTGAATTCATCCCGCTAACGAGCATAACATCCACAATGCAAGTTATATTACCGATATTACGTAACAATATTGTCTATATTCCCCCCCCCCCCCCCCCAATGAACCATGGACCTTGCCGTTGGTGGGGAGGCTTGCGTGCCTCAGCGATACAGATAGCCGCACCGTAGGTACAACCACAATGGAGGGGTATCTGTTGAGAGGCCAGACAAACGTGTGGTTCCTGAAGAGGGGCAGCAGCCTTTTCAGTAGTTGCAAGGGCAACAGTCTGGATGATTGACTGATCTGGCCTTGTAACAATAACCAAAACGGCTTTGCTGTGCTGGTACTGCGAACGGCTGAAAGCAAGGGGAAACTACGGCCGTAATTTTTCCCGAGGGCATGCAGCTTTACTGTATGATTAAATGATGATGGCGTCCTCTTGGGTAAAATATTCCGGAGGTAAAATTGTCCCCCATTCGGATCTCCGGGCGGGGACTACTCAAGAGGATGTCGTTATCAGGAGAAAGAAAACTGGCGTTCTACGGATCGGAGCGTGGAATGTCAAACCCTTAATCGGGCAGGTAGGTTAGAAAATTTAAAAAGGGAAATGGATAGGTTAAAGTTAGATATAGTGGGAATTAGTGAAGTTC
Source organism: Schistocerca americana (assembly GCF_021461395.2). NCBI lineage: Eukaryota > Metazoa > Arthropoda > Insecta > Orthoptera > Acrididae > Schistocerca > Schistocerca americana. Next base: position 753,395,372 of record NC_060119.1, on the reverse strand, counting down.
GGTGGCAGGAGGAACAAGACTTCTGGTCAGGTGACTTCAGGGTTATAAACACAAAGTCCAGTAGGGGTAATGCAGGAGTAGGTTTAATAATGAATAGGAAAATAGGAATGCGGGTAAGCTACTACAAACAGCATAGTGAACGCATTATTGTGGCCAAGATAGATACGAAGCCCACACCTACTACAGTAGTACAAGTTTATATGCCGACTAGCTCTGCAGATGACGAAGAAATTGAAGAAATGTATGATGAAATAAAAGAAATTATTCAGATAGTGAAGGGAGACGAAAATTTAATAGTCATGGGTGACTGGAATTCGAGTGTAGGAAAAGGGAGAGAAGGAAACGTAGTAGGTGAATATGGATTGGGGCTAAGAAATGAAAGAGGAAGCCGCCTGATAGAATTTTGCACAGAGCACAACTTAATCATAGCTAACACTTGGTTTAAGAATCATGATAGAAGGTTGTATACGTGGAAGAACCCTGGAGATACTAAAAGGTATCAGACAGATTATATAATGGTAAGACAGAGATTTAGGAACCAGGTTTTAAATTGTAAGACGTTTCCAGGGGCAGATGTGGACTCTGACCACAATCTATTGGTTATGACCTGTAGATTAAAACTGAAGAAACTGCAAAAAGGTGGGAATTTAAGGAGATGGGACCTGGATAAACTGAAAGAACCAGAGGTTGTACAGAGTTTCAGGGAGAGCATAAGGGAACAATTGATAGGAATGGGGGAAAGAAATACAGTAGAAGAAGAATGGGTAGCTCTGAGGGATGAAGTAGTGAAGGCAGCAGACGATCAAGTAGGTAAAAAGAAGAGGGTTAGTAGAAATCCTTGGGTAACAGAAGAAATATTGAATTTAATTGATGAAAGGAGAAAATATAAAAATGCAGTAAATGAAGCAGGCAAAAAGGAATACAAACGGTTCAAAAATGAGATCGACAGGAAGTGCAAAATGGCTAAGCAGGGATGGCTAGAGGACAAATGTAAGGATGTAGAGGCTTATCTCACTAGGGGTAAGATAGATACTGCCTACAGGAAAATTAAAGAGACCTTTGGAGATAAGAGAACCACATGTATGAACATCAAGAGCTCAGATGGAAACCCAGTTCTAAGCAAAGAAGGGAAGGCAGAAAGGTGGAAGGAGTATATAGAGGGTCTATACAAGGGCGATGCACTTGAGGACAAAATTTATGGAAATGGAAGAGGATGTAGATGAAGATGAAATGGGAGATACGATACTGCGTTAAGAGTTTGACAGAGCACTGAAGGACCTGAGTCGAAACAAGGCCCCCGGAGTAGACAACATTCCATTGGAACTACTGACGGCCTTGGGAGAGCCAGTCCTGACAAAACTCTACCATCTGGTGAGCAAGATGTATGAAACAGGCGAAATACCCGCAGACTTCAAGAAGAATATAATAATTCCAATCCCAAAGAAAGCAGGTGTTGACAGATGTGAAAATTACCGAACAATCAGTTTAATAAACCACAGCTGCAAAGTACTAACACGCATTCTTTACAGACGAATGGAAAAACTAGTAGAAGCCGACCTCGGGGAAGATCAGTTTGGATTCCGTAGAAATACTGGAACACGTGAGGCAATACTGACCTTACGACTTATCTTAGAAGAAAGATTAAGGAAAGGCAAACCTACGTTTCTAGCATTTGTAGACTTAGAGAAAGCTTTTGACAATGTTGACTGGAATACTCTCTTTCAAATTCTAAAGGTGGCAGGGGTAAAATACAGGGAGCGAAAGGCTATTTACAACTTGTACAGAAACCAGATGGCAGTTATAAGAGTTGAGGGACATGAAAGGGAAGCAGTGGTTGGGAAGGGAGTAAGACAGGGTTGTAGCCTCTCCCCGATGTTATTCAATCTCTATATTGAGCAAGCAGTAAAGGAAACAAAAGAAAAATTTGGAGTAGGTATTAAAATCCATGGAGAAGAAATAAAAACTTCGAGGTTCGCCGATGACATTGTAATTCTGTCAGAGACAGCAAAGGACTTGGAAGAGCAGTTGAACGGAATGGATGGTGTCTTGAAGGTAGGATATAAGATGAACATCAACAAAAGCAAAACGAGGATAATGGAATGTAGTCGAGTTAAGTCGGGTGATGCTGAGGGTATTAGATTAGGAAATGAGACACTTAAAGTAGTAAAGGAGTTTTGCTATTTGGGGAGCAAAATAACTGATGATGGACGAAGTAGAGAGGATATAAAATGTAGACTGGCAATGGCAAGGAAAGCGTTTCTGAAGAAGAGAAATTTGTTAACATCGAGTATAGATTTAAGTGTCAGGAAGTTATTTCTGAAAGTATTTGTATGGAGTGTAGCCATGTATGGAAGTGAAACATGGACGGTAAATAGTTTGGACAAGAAGAGAATAGAAGC